>NW_026909177.1:7091200-7412533 GCF_033115175.1 Lepus europaeus
ACATCCTAGAGATCAAGAGGGATTTGCTGCTACTGAAGCTCAAGGGAGGGGGAGACTGGGAGGGAGTAAGGCTGGAGCTGGGGGGAAGCTGCCCCTGCAGGGCTTTGTAGATGATGGTCAGGAGCTTGGGTTCTAATCCGAGTGCGTGCAGAGCATGGAAAATTTCAATGAAAGACTATTAGGAAACCACTCTGTTTGAGGGGCATAAAGCAGGCTAGGCTAAGAGGTTGTTCAAACAGTATAGGCAAGATAGTAACTTGGCTAGGATCATGGTCTTGGAAAGACAAGTGGATTCTAGTTCTTATCTTTGTTAATGGTTTTTGCCTTAAGGTCTGTTTTGTCATTTTTTTTTTTTTTTGACAGGCAGAGTTAGAGAGAGAGAGAGAGAGAGAGAAAGGTCTTCCCTCCAGTTGGTTCACTCCCCAAATGGCCTCTACAGCTGGTGTGTTTCCTGAAGTATTGTTTAGAGGGAGAGGGAGAAAAGCCCCATTTGGAAACAGTAAGCACTCATTACTAGATTAACATCCAGAATATATAAGGTGCTCAAGAAATTTAACAATAAAACACACTCCAGTTAAAAAATGAACAAATGGCATGAACAAGCATTTTTCAATGGGTGAAATAAAAGTGACCAACAGACAGATGACAAAAAATGCAGGATCACTGTCATCAGGGAGATGCAAATAAAAATCACAATGAGGTGTCACCTCTCCCAGGTAGCATGGCTATCATCCATAAATCAAAAATGACAAATGCTGGCCTTAATCATAAGTATTCTGAAACAAGCATAAAACTATCACTCATTTATCTAGATTTATATTGTCTTTCTAATGTATTCATCATAGTCTGTTTCTTTTGTTTTTTTTTTCTCGTTTCCCTCTTTTTAAACATGAAATTTTTCTAGAGTGCAATCTTTGATATTCTTTCTAATGACTTTTACTACCGTGTATGTACTAATGATTTCCAAATTTGTATCTCTAGCCCAGGAACCCTCCTTCATTTCAGATTAGTATATCACACTGCCTACTTGAGATCTCTCTTTGGATATCTATTGTGTATTTAAATCCTAAGAAGTCCAAAATGTTACTAATGTTATTCTTTATCATACCTTATATATTCTTCCTACTTAAAACCCTTAAAAGTAAAAATCTACTTTTAAAAAATTACTTTTCAAAATTAGTTTTAAAAGTAAAATCTACTGTACATGTTAAAACCTGTCTGCTGGCCAGAAGTCCTGGATTTGAACTGAGGGTCTGCTGCCGGTGGGTTGTCTGAGTTTAGGCAAATCACTTGGCCTTCTTGTACCTAGTTACTTCCTTTACAAGATGCCTAGTATGCTACCTAACTCAGAGAGGATTAACAATGGTTTAACACAGGAGCAACGCTTAATGCAACACTTTGTAATTCTGCATTATGTACTGAAAAATCTATTATCATCAACACAAAGGGTTTCTCTCGTAGTGACACCTTCCAAAATAGATTTTAGTGACACAGAATCTTGAAAATAGCAATGATGATCAAACCTGATTTATTTATTCCTGCATATGATAAAAGTAAGACTCTTTTCTCTTTTGCTTTGTTAGAAAGTTTGACATAAAATTATTTATTGTTGGCATTGTATTTTCCTTGCTCCTACATGTTGCTCTTGAAGTTACTATTTTAAATTGTTTCACATAAGAAAAATGAAGTGTTTCTTTAAGTGTATATGGAATTAAAATATATGGAATTCCTGGCCCTGCTGTTCCAGCTGGACCTGGGCTGCACCAGCAAGGCCAACACCCTCTTTCACAGCAACTCTGCGGCCTCCAACTCCATGGAGTCTTTTCTGAAGGTGGGGGTTGTGGTATATGCACGGCGTGCTGCGCACCATCCTTGACAGGGTGTTTGAAGAGAAGTACGTGGAGCTGGACCCCAGCAAGGTGGAAGTTAAGGACGAAGGGGACTCCAGGCTGCACCGCCCACAGAACAAGGCTGAGGTGCTGGAGCAGGGTGCACAGACGCTGCGCGCCCACCTGAGGGCGCTGCTGAGCGCATACTGTCGCTCCGTTCACGCATGCCTCGCCATGGCCGTGCCACCTTCCTTCCGCTCTTCCTGCGCGTGCACGTGTGTGAGCGCTTCCCCAGCGCCCAGCAGGAGAACCTGCCACTCCTCACCGCCACCAGCTTCCTGTGTGTGCGCTTCTTCTCTGGCTATCATGTCGCCCAAGCTCTTCCTGCGGGAGCGGCACGCAGACTCCGGTACCTGTCGCACCCTGCTCCTCTGGCCCAGGCTGTTCAGAACGCGGGCAGCATGGACACGCTGGCGCCCAGGGCCGAGGAGGCGTGGATGGAGCCTCTGCAGCCCACAGTGCGCCGGGCGTGGGCCGCTGAGGGACTTCGTCACCGAGCTCAGGACATGGAGGAGGAGGAGGAGCTGCACCTGCAGCCGCTCTGAGCTCGCAGGCGCTGCCGCTGAAGGAGGGGCCGCTCTTCCTCCACAGGACCAAGGCCGAGGGCCCCCTGGCCGCCCCCTTCAAGAAGCTCCGTGTCTCCCTCCCCACCGAGGCCCTCAGCCGCGCCCAGACGCCCGGCTCCAGGAACAGCTCCCTTGTCAAGCTGGCCCACATCCAGGCGGCCGAAAAGGTTGAGGAGAAGAGCTTGGGCAGCTCCCGCGTCCTGCGGGTCATCTACACGGAGGACACGGGCGGCCCCAAACCGCCCCCTGCAGTGCAAGTGTGTGAACGAGCTGAGCCATGTCTGTGGGGCTGCGGAAGTGAGCGCCAACAACCCAGCCTGCTGGTCTCCTGCCACCCTGGCGTCTTGAGGAGCTGTGGCCACCAGAGGGACAAGTCAGGTGGGGGCTTCTACAGGACGCGGGCGTGGGGGACCCTGCGACACTGGAGTGACCCTCCGGACCACGACCTGGAGGCCCAGCTCCTCTCCCGGCACCTGCGCAGCATGGAGCCTGAGCCATGGGGAAGTGTCGGGAGCTGTCTGCAAAATCCAATATGAAATATGGAATTAAGTGCTGTTAATTTTGGTGCAAAAATTTCCTAAATGATAGTTCTTTCATACTAAACATTGTCCATTGAATGGTAAGGACCCCTTGTGTTTATGGTCTTAAATATTTTTTAACCAAATGAACAGAGTATGTGAAACCTTGTCATGTTTGTTTGTCTTCAGTTTCTTCTATGAAGCCCACAGTCAGGAGCCTCTCTGCCCAGCCATGATGTTTCAAGTGAGTATTCCATGCTTTGTCAGATTTTTGGAGTTCTATGATCATAAGCACAGCCTAATATAAATGCATTTTCATTAATCACCAAATTCTTCATATTATTTACGATAACTCCTTGTCCACCAGTAGCCCCACACAGGCATTAATCTAAACTCTATCTCCAGAGATCGGCCATTCTTTTGAATATGCTACAGTGTGTGGGGTTTTGCTTCTGATTTCCTCGCTTTCTTAAAATATTTTGACTTTCATTATTATTGTGGTCTTTTGTTTCTTAATTGATGTGTATTGCCAAATAGTATGCCATTATAAAAGATATACTGCACACTTTTTTTTCTTACACATTAGTATTTGGGTTGCTTTCATATTTGGCTTTCATGAATACTGCTGCACTGATCCTTTATGGGCATGTTGATTTTGTATCTTTAGTGGCATACCTGGGGGATAAACTACTGAGGCGATAAACAGTCCTATGCAGAACAAGCTGAGAAACTGCCAGATTACTGTCCATAGTGGCTGCAGTGGAAGTTTATGAGGGTTCCATGCTCTTCATGTCCCTGGCAACATTTATCTGTGGTTGAATCAGTCATTTTACTGTATAGGAATTGATATATTTCCCTAGATTTGATTGCATTTCTAATAACTAATAGTAATCATATTTTTGCTGTATTAAAATGTCTTACTGAAATCCCTGCTTTGTTTTAAAAATTGTGTTCTTATATTTTTCTCTTCTAGTATAAAATCCATTTTTTAAAATTTCTTACTAATATTTTCAATTTTATGCTACGTTGAATGCTAATGCTAATTGTATTTTCATGATGTTCATTGCTACTGCACAGAAATATGATTGATGCTTTTATCTTTATTCTATATTCTGAACATCACAGAGTTTTTCTTAAGGATTTTAGTGAATACCTCAGAATGTCTTTTGCTTGTAAATGTGTCTTAGATATTACAAGTCATGTTTGCTCTTTTGTATGCAATCTGGAGTTTTTTTCTTTTGTGTGTGTGATTTCTTTAGCACAATGTTCCATTACACTGTTGAACAGAAGTGTTAAAATATCTATGCCTATTTCTGTGTTGCTGTGTGTAGCACATCCTAAAGTACCTTTTGTATGGCTGGAAGAGCGGTGACAAACTCTTTCAATTTCTGTTTGTTATGGAAGTTCTTTATTTCACCTTCATTCATAAATGAGAGCTTTGCAGAGTATAGTATTCTGGGTTGACATTTTTTTTTTCTCTTAAGACTTGGAATATATCTTGCCATTCTTTCCTAGCCTGTAGGGTTTCTGATGAGAAGTCTAATGTGAGTCTAATTGGAGAACCTCTGAAAGTAAACTGGGTGTTTCTCTGGTGCACATTTTACAATCTTTGTGTTGTCACAATGCAGATCTTTTCTGTTCATACCCTTAGTTTTTCTGTATGCTTCCTGTACTTGGACATCCCTTCCTTTCTCCAAATTAGGCAAGTTTTCTCTAATTATTTAACTAAATAGGCATTTTAATCCATTCTCTCTTTTCACACCTTCAGAAATTCATAAAGCCTGTATGTTGGGTTATTTCATAGTATCACATAATTCTTGACACTGTTTTAAGCTTTCTAATTTCTTCTTCTTGTTGTTTTTTTTTTTTTTTTTTTTTTTTTGGGAGCAGTATATTAAATTTCCAGAGATTTGTCTTCTAACTCATATTTTTCTTGTGCCTCATCAAGTCTGTTTTTAAGTCTTTCCACTGTATTTTTTATTTGTTCAAGTGAATTCTTCATATCCAATATTTCATTTTGATTTCAAATTAAAATCTCAATTTCACAGGGAAACTTTTCTTTTTTCTTATGTACAGATTTCTTGTTTTTTTAAAAAAAGATTTATTTATTTATTTGAAAGTCAAAGTTACACAGAGAAGGAGGGGCAGAGAGAGAAAGAGAGAGAGAGAGAGAGAGAGAGAAAGAAATAGAGGTCTTCAATATGGGGCTCACTCCCCAGTTGGCCACAAGGGCTGGAGCTGCACCGATCCAAAGCTAGGAACCAGGATTCTGCTCCACGTCCCCACATGGGGGACTTGGTCTTTTGGTGGACATGCAGGGACCCAAGGTCTTGGGCTTTCTTCCACTGATATCCCAGGCCACACAAGAGAGCTGAATCTGAAGTGCAGCAGCCAGGACACCTTCCGGCACCTGTATGGGATGCCAGCACTGCACACAACAGCTCCACCTGCTATGCCAAGATGCCTTCCTCTTATGGATTTCTTTAGTTCACAAATTTATTTTTTTATCACTCACAATTCTGTGATCAATTTTTTGAATTCCATTTCTGGCATTTCTTTAATCACTTCTTCACATTCTATTATTGAAGAGTTTTATTCTTTTGGGATTGTCATAATCTTCTTTCTTGAATTGTTTCATTTATTATTATCATTTGTGGTGATACTTGTTTTTTTTTCCTTTATCTTTGAACTGTCTGTCTTTGGCTTAGGAGAGTGTCTGTTCTTTCAGTGAATACCCAGAGGTGAATGCTGGGTGTGGTTAGGGAGTTCTGCACAGTGCTTCAAGGTTAAGGGGATGTCCAGGGTGACACCCAAGATGGACGTGGTAAATCTCTTTTTTATTAGAGGGGAGATTCGTTCTGTTCTGTTGGCATATTCTCCTGCTCACCTTCTCTTCAATGGAGAACAATACCTGTGTATGAGCCCCAGTGGGTATAGTTTTCATCCTCACCACCACAAGAACAACACAAAGAATCTATGCAGTCCTCCCTGTGAACATGGACTCTACTGCAATGACCCCACCAGGAACTCAGGTAGCCCCAAGCATGTGGAGCCACCCACAGTGATTGGCCAAAGGTCTTGACACACCCTGCACCCTCTCACACAGTCACCGTGTTTCCACAGTCCTGGCACCCGAGCATCCCACAGTCATGAGCATTCAGCCCCCGTCAGTTCTCCCATCCAGATGCAGGCATCTCTTCCCTCAGCTGGTTGCTGGGCACACAGACATGAGCTGGTGCAGCTCTTACATATGTCCAAAATGATGCCCACCTTCTCTCGGCTAGTTACATGATGCCACTGCTGGATGACTGGGGAGAGAGAAATGTGTCCCCTTTTTTTCTTCCAAGTAGGCAGATACACTGTACCCCCCCCCCCAGCCCAGTGCTCCAAACCGGGCCCATGTCAGGTTCTTCCCATAGCTTTATCACCAGTGACTTGGGCTGTTGCATTCTGGTCTCATCTCATTGCAGAGCTGGTGCAGAGGCCTTTGGCTACTGAGGTCCTGAGCTCTGTGCCTCATCACCCTCCACGTATGTCCACAGTGGACCCCAATTTGCATGGAGTTTCCTCTGCTGTTGTCTCCCTACCCCTTCCCAGAGATCGCACTCTATCCATTTTTTTTTAAACTATATTCTCTTAGACTAGAGTAGTAAGCTTCCTTCCATGCTGCCATCTTGAATCCTCCCTTTGATTTTATTTTTGAGTTATTGTGGGTATTTGGATCCTTTTATATTCCATATGAATTTCTCTACAGTTTTTAAGTTTTTCTGTTAAAAGTAACTACTGGGATGTTATAAAGAATCATTTGTATTTATAGGTCACTTAGAATCTTAATGAATTCACATATATATTTTATAATTCATGAACACACTAAAAATTTCTACAAATTTTTTCAATCGTTAATACTTTCCATAATCCTTTATAAGTTTCAGTTTTTAGATATGTTATTTCCTTGATTTACTTCATTTTTAAGTATTTATTCCTTTTGATACTATTTAAAATCCAGTTTTCATTTCCCTTTAATTTATTTTTATTTTAAAAATATTTAAATAAAGTGAGCAGATTTCACGTGCTTCATATATACGGATTTAGGAGCAAAGTGATACTGTGATGTTTTAAAAATATTCTTTAAATCAATATTTAAAAAAACACAAATGACTCAACAGAAAAATGTGTCACATGTAAGTTTGAAAGGAAGGCTCAGATTTCAGTACACAGCCAGTAGATTGTAACTGATCTGAAGCAGTTTCCTGCACCCTCCAGGTAGGATCCTCTGAGTGGCAGGGACCAGGGAGCAGGAGGGAGCCCAGCGTGAGGCAGGACCAGGGGTGAAAAGCCCTCCTTCTATAGTCAAGGTGGAGCCCTGGAGAAGGAAGTTTCGGTACTGAACCCAGGTCTCCCTCTTATTTTTTCCTATCTGGCACGTCAGCGCTGTGGAGATGGTGATTGGTTGCATCCTTTGTGACTAGTACGTGCTCACAGCTATCTAAACTGTCCAATCAGGAGCAGTAGAATAAACGCTACGTAATCGCGCAGGATCTTGACGCCATAATCGTCGTCCAGTTCTGCAGCGGAGAGAGGTCCGGGGAGGGGGCCGAGCTGCTGGGAGGTTCATCCCCCGTTCTCCAAGGGTCTTTCCCCACAGGATTCCGCACCCCTCAGAAGCCGTGAGAAGGTGAGTGCAGGGCGGGCGTGCAGAAATGGGGAAGGCGGGGAGGGCTCTGGAGTCTGTGGCCCCATCTTGCTGCCGGCCCAGCACTGCCCTCAGCCCCTCTGTCCACAGGGTCGGGGCTGGGCTGGCACCGGACCCCAGGAGTCCTGTCCCTTCCTGGCAGAGACTTGTGGGCCCAGGAGCCCAGGAGTCGTCTCTGGGCAGCTGTGTGGCGGCAGCCTCGCATCTTCCCCAATAGTGAGTGGGGACCAGGTGGTCGCTAGGGAGAAAGCGGGTTGTGTGATGGGGTCTATGCAGACGAGGGGCTGTTGTTCATGGGGTGCTCAGTTCTTCCCAGGGTGACCTGAAACTCTCCAAGTTTCCTGAAGATGTCGGAATCAGGGACTCAGTTCTGGACCTTGGCCTCTCAGCATAGCTCTTTCTGGGGTTCTGACCTCACTTTATGTTGCTGACATAAGTGTCACAGACCTGGGAAATTAAAAACAAAACAGGTTTATTTGGCTCAGGGTTTTTGTTGAAGCGTTAGAGGGGCAGGAGGCCACTGTAACCTGGTACTTGGATGTCATCATAGCCCTTACACATTACCTTGACGGTGATTATCCCTCTTTGAACTTTCAAAATAGAAATTTCAGCTAATCATATTATGAGTGCTTTAAAAATTATTTCTGTTCCCTGATAACCTTCCCAATCCCAAAGATGCAAGTCTAGATTCCTAAATTATTTTTAATTTATAATTTAATATAAGGTAGATTTTCAAGAATATTTGAAATTTGAGTATAATTGACACCCAAAATTTGTATATACTCAGATTCTGTGAATTGATGTTTTGATATGTGAGGGAACTTTTAAAAGATTGTGGAAAATTCACGTTATCTTGTAATCCTATTTTTCACAAACGTCTTTGTGAGCGGACTTCAAGTTTGTGGAAAATTCACATTTTAATCATATTTTTAACCTTTTTGTTTCTTCTGTACATATACATTATTTAATGATAGGACAGTCAAATTAACAAATTCAGATTATATGTTTATAGAAGAGTACTTGAGATCTTAACAAATTGTGACCATCTAATACTGTATTTATATTCAATATACTGCACTGTGTGTTAGGTCTCAAGGAGTTAATTTATCTCCTAACTGCAAATATGTGTCCTTAAACCACCATCTTATTTCCTTCATTCTCAGCCCCTGGTAACCACTATTCTGTTCTGTGCTTAAGTTTGATGTTCTTAGATTCCTCTTGTAAGTGACAATGTGTGGTATTTATCTTTCTGTGCCTTACTTCAAGCATTCTGATGTCCACTCTCATACATTTGGATCCATGCTGTGAAAAAATAGTATATATTTTTTAGTATTGAATGTGATACCATTGTGTATCATGTTTTCTGTATTCATCTGTTGACTGTGTGGCTTTTCACACAGTC
Organism: Lepus europaeus; assembly: GCF_033115175.1. NCBI lineage: Eukaryota > Metazoa > Chordata > Mammalia > Lagomorpha > Leporidae > Lepus > Lepus europaeus. Next base: position 7,100,269 of record NW_026909177.1, read on the forward strand.
TTGTCTTGTTCTTGTCTTCATATGAAGAAATGTAACTTTTATTTTTTAAGATTTTATTTATTTAGTTGAGAGGTAGAGTTACAGTGAGAGAGAGAGAGAGAGAGAGAGAGAGAGAGAGAGAAAGAAAGATCTTCCTTTTATTGGTTCACCCACCAAATGGCCGCTATGGCCAGAGCTGTGTGAATACAAAGCCAGGAGCCAGGTGCTTCTTTCGGTCTTCCATGTGGGTGCAGGGGCCCAAGCACTTGGGCCATCCTTCTATGATTTCCCAAGTCATAGCAGAGAAGCAGCCATGACCACCAGGACCTATATGGGAAGCCGATGACATCCACGGAGGATTAACCCACTGCGCCATTGCACCGATCCCCAGGTTATCTTTTAGATAGATGATTCTAGTTCCTTTGGATGTATATCCAGTAGTGGGAAAGCTTTGTTTTGCTAGTTCCATTTTTAATTTTGTATGAGACACCACCATAGTGTTTTCCATTTTACATTCCCACAAACAATTTTATATATTTCCTTTCCCCCACATCTGGTTCAATACTTGTTATCATTTTTATTTTTGTATAATAGCCATTTTTACATCTGTGAGGTCATAACCCTTGTGGTCTTGATTAGCAATGCTGAGCCTCCGTGAAGTAAAACAGTGGATGGGAGTATTATCTTTCCCTCTCTGTCTCTCTCTCTCTGTGTGTCTGTTTTTTTCAAACTCACTAATTAAGAAATTTGTAAAAACTACTTGGAGTAATTGGTACCAAATCAGAGTTAGATTTTAGAAGTGAGTTCCTAGTGTTACATAGAATGGTGGGGTGACATAGTCCACAGTAATCTATTCTATATTTTATGAGCAATTAGAAGAGAGGTGTTCTGAGGCTCTGATAATGAAGTATTACACTTCAAAGTAGGGAAAATTGTTTACCCTGATTCATCAGTACACATTATATGCATGAATTAAAATTTCACTCTGTAGGCCATATGTGTGTATAATTAATGCCAAGAAATAAACTCCAAACAGCATCTTACTTGGTGTATAAGGTTAAGCAGTGTTAAAACATTTAAGTTATTTTCACCTCTAATATTATTGCCTTTGGAAGTAGTTTATTAAGACTAACATAATCTGGAAATAACAGAATTGGTATTTTATTATGCTAAGTGGAGCGATTAGAAGGTAGTACTTTATCTTAAGTTGATGCCAAATACATCTTTCTTTTACTTTTTTTCACATACAAAAAATGAAGTATTTCTTTAAGTGTATTTGGAATTAATTTGAATTAGGTAATAGCAAATAAGAAATATGGAATTAAATGTTATTTTTGGTGCAAAAATTTCTTAAATGTGTGTAATTTTTTCTTACTGAATATTGTTCATTGAATTGTAAGACCCTGTGTTTAGGGTCTTAAATATTTTTGAACAAAATTGAGCAAAATATGTGCAACCTTGTCTTATTTGTTTGTCTTCAGTTTTTTCTGTGAAAGTCAGGAGCCTCTCTGCCCATGTGACTATTCCATGCTTATCATAATTTTGGAGTTCTATAACCATAAGCACAGTCTAATATAAATGCATTTTTATTAATCTCTAAATTCCTATTATTTACAGTAACTCCTCATCCACCATTAACCCCAGAATGCCATTAATCTAAACTCTGTTCCCGGCCACAGTGGCCATTGGAGGGTGAACCTTTTGTTGGTTCACTCCCCAGATGGCCGCTATGGCCAGCATGCTGCTCTGATCTGAAGCCAGGAGCCAAGTGCTTCTTCCTGGTCTCCTATGCAGGTTCAGGGCCCAAGCACTTGGGCCATCCTCCACTGCCCTCCTGGGCCACAGCAGAGAGCTGGACTGGAAGAGGAGCAACTGGGACAGAACCTGGGGTGCCAGTGCCACAGGTGGAGGATTAGCCTAGTGAGCCGCGGCACCAGACTATAGATGTTCTAAATGGGATGAAGTGACAGGCTATTTTGTTTATTTTTTAAAGCTTTATTTATTTATTTGAAAGAGTTACATAGAAGGAGAGACAGAGGCAGAGAGAGAATCTTCCAGCTACTGGTTCACTCCCCAAATAACTACAATGGTCAAGGCTTGGCTAGGAGATTCATCTGGACCACCCATGTGGTACAGAGGTGAAAGGACTTGGGTTATCTTCTATTACTTTCCAAGTTGCATTAGCAGGGAGCTGGATCAAAAGTTTAGCATCTGGGACTCAAACTGGCACCCACAGGGATGCTGATAGTGCAGACAGTATCTTTGCATGCTGTACCACAGCACCAACCCCTCATTGTGGTTTTTATGTGCATTTCTCTGATGACTAGTGATCCTGAGCATTTTTCCATTATTGGCCATTTGAATTCCATCCTTTTAAAAATGCCTTTTCATGTTCTATGCACATTTCTTAACTAGTTTGTTTTTGTTGTTGTTGATATTATTTCTTTATTGCATAATTCACATTTTTTTCCATTCTGTTGATTGCTTTTTTATTTGGTTAAGAGTTTCTTTTGTAGTTCAGAAGTTTCTTAGTATAATTCATTTGCCTATTTTTTGCTTTTGTTGCCTGTGCTTCTGCAGTCTTTTCCAAGAAGTTTTTGGCTATGCCAATGCATTACAAAGCTTCACCCACATTTACCTCTGTTAATTTGATGGTATCATGTCATGGATCTTATATCCATTTTGAGTTGATTGTTATATAAGGTGTAAATAGGGATCTTGTTTCATATTTTTGTATACATGGATCCAATTTTCTCAGCTCCATTTCTGAAGATATTGCCCTTTCTCTGGGCATTGATTTTAGCTTCTTTATGAAAAATTAGTTGGTTGTGTGTGTATGTAGGTTAGTTTCTGGGGTTTCTATTCTGTTCCATTGGTCTACATGTCTATTTTGTACCTGTACCAGACTTTTTTTGATTATAACTGTCCTATAAATGTGTTCTTAAAATCCGATACTGTGATGCTTCTGGTTTTGTTTTAGTTGTTTAAGTTAGCTCTTCAGGGTCTCTTTTGTTTCTGCATGAATTTTTTTTCACTTGAGAGTCAGAGTTACACAGAGAGAGGAGAGGCAGAGAGAAAGAGAGAGGTCTTCCATCCAATGGTTTACTCCCCAATTGGCCACAACTTCTGATTGGCTGGAACTATGCCAATCTGAAGCCAGGAGCTACCTCCAGGTCTCCCACACAGGGGCAGGGCCCCAAGGACTTGGGCCATCCTCCACTGCTATCCCAGGCCATAGCAGAGAGCTGGATGGGAAGTGGAGCAGCTGGGACTGGAACTGGCAACCATATGGGAGGCCGGCACTTCAGGCCAGGGCGTTAACCAGCTGCACCACAATGCTGACCCCTCTGCATGAATTTTAACATCATTTTTTTATTTGTCTGTGAAGAATGCCATTAGTATTTTGGTTGTGATTGCACTGAGCTTGCAAATTGCTTTGGGTAGAATGAACATTTTGATGATATTAATTCTACCAATCCACAAGCATGGAAGTGTCTTCCATTTTTTGTGTCCTCTCTTTAATGTTTTGTAATTTTCATTGTAGAAATCTTTCACATCTTGGTAAAATTTATTTCAAGGTATTTAATTTATTGTAACTATTGTGAATGCTACTGTTTTTATAAGTTCTTTTTCAGCCATGGCATTGTGTACAAAGACTATTGGCAGTGTGTTGATTTTATATTTTGCAACTTTATCAACTCTCATGAATTCTAGTAGTCTTTTGGTGGGACTCTTGATTTCACCATATATAGAATTGTGTCATCTGCAAACAGGGATAATTTGACTTTCTCCTTTCCAATTGGTGTCACTTTGGTTGCTTTTTCTTGTCAAAATGGCTCTGGCTAAAATTTCCAGAACTATATTGACTAGCATCATGAGAATGGATATCCTCGCCTGGCTCTTCATCTTAGTGGAAATGCTTCCAACTTCTGCCCATTCAGTATGAGGCTGATGTGGGTTTGTCATAAAGTGCCTTGAATATGTTAATGAATGAAGGGTTTTTATCATGAGAAGATATTGTATCTTAACAAGTTATTCCTCTGCATCTATTGAGATAATCATATGGTTTTCTTCTATTTGTTAATGTGATGTGTCATATTTATTGATTTCCATGTGATGAGCCAATCCTGCATACCAAAGATAAATCCCACTTGGCCTAGGTGAATGAATGATCTCTGATGTATTGTCGGATTCTATTAGCTAGCATTTTGTTGAAGATTTTTACATCTGTGTTCTTTAGGGATGTTGGTCTATGATTATCTTTCTTTGTTGTATCTTTTTCTAGTTTTGGAATTAAGGTAATACTGGCCTCATATAAGCAGTTTGGGAGAAATTCCTCCCTTTCAGTTGTTTTGAATAGTTTGAGAAGAATTGGAACTAGTACCACTTAAAAGTTTGGTATAATTAAGCACTGAACCCATCCACTCCTGGACTTTTCTTATTTGGGAGGGTCTTTATTACTGATTGAATCTCTGTCTGTTTGGTTTTCTGTGGCCTCAGGAGTCAATTGTGTTAGATTGTATGTGTTCTTTATTACTTATTCAATCTCTGCCTTGGTTATTGGTCTGTTTAGGATCTCTATTCCCCCAAGAATTAATTATGCAAATTACAACTCCAGTTCCAGTAGCTGTTCTCAGATAAAAAATAAATGCTGGTGGGGATGTGGAGAAAAAGGAGTCCTCATAAACTGCTGGTGAGAATGAAAGTTAGTACAGCCATTTTGGAGGCCAGTATGGATGTTCCCCACAAAATTCAACATAGATCTGATCTATGATCCAGCATCCGATACCTAGTCATGTGTTTGAATGAAATGAAATAAACACATGAAACACCTGAGCTCCCATATCCAGCACAATTCACAATATCAAAGTATGGAACCAACCTAGGTGCCTATTTATGTGTAAATAGATGAAAAAAATGCAACATATAAAAACAACAGAATATTATTCAGCCATAAAAAGAATCAAATCTTAACATTAGCCACAAAGTAGATTTAACTGGAGGTTATTATATTAGGTGAAATCAGACATAGAAATTTTAATACAACCCTTTTTCCCTCTTACATGAAAGTTTAATAAAAGTAGACCTGAAATTGGAATAATGGTTACTAGAGACTGGGTATTATCAGGGTAGGCTAGAGAAAGGTTAGATAAGGAATATAAAAATGTAGAATAAATAAATTTTAATGTTCCACAGCACAGTGACTAGAGCTCATAATAAGGTATTTTGTGTTTAGTTTTGTGAAAACAGATATAATAATATCACAAATTCATGACAATGATCATAACATAAGAGAAAGTGATATAATGTGCAGGATATAAATCATAAAGAAGTATTTATAATTATATGCAAATAATATGTCCATGCAATTTGTGTACTGTTTCTATATTAACTTCTGTTGTGGGGCACATCAAACAAAGACCACTCTAATCAATAAAATCAAATCGAGGAGTCTTTACTAGCCAGCTGGTGGCTGCCCTGCTCACAGAACAAGTCTAGAGAAGATGGCCCTGAGTTACATTTTGGCCATCGTTTTTGTCTGAGAGGTAACAGGATCATTCCTGTTATAAACCTTTTGGGCTATCTCCACCAACTCAGAAAGAAGCTTTTCCTCAAATCCCTCTAATTTCTATAATTTACACTGAATATCAGGTGCTGATTGAGAAACAAAGGCTACATTTATGGCACCCCTATTTTGGGGGGGGTCTCTGGATCTCTAGGGGTATATAAGCAGTAAGTCTCAAGGAGTCATTCAAGGAAAGCTGAGGGAGACTTGTCCGGCCTTTAGACAGAATCACACATGGCCGGCGCCGCGGCTCAATAGGCTAATCCTCCGCCTAGCGGCGCCGGCACACCGGGTTCTAGTCCCGGTCAGGGCACCGGATTCTGTCCCGGTCGCCCCTCTTCCAGGCCAGCTCTCTGCTGTGGCCAGGGAGTGCAGTGGAGGATGGCCCAAGTGCTTGGGTCCTGCACCCCATGGGAGACCAGGATAAGCACCTGGCTCCTGCCATCAGATTGGCGCGGTGCGCCGGCCGCAGCGCGCCAGCCGCGGTGGCCATTGGAGGGTGAACTAACGGCAAAGGAAGACCTTTCTCTCTGTCTCTCTCTCACTGTCCACTCTGCCTGTCAAAAATACCAAAAAAAAAAAAAAAAAAAGAATCACACACCCTAGAAAGGTTTGTTGGTTTCCTGGCCACCACTAAGTCCCCTCTCATTAGAGTCTGGCAATACCAATCAAGAGCCTCTGTACCTCTGTCATCATTTGGGTCCCACTGGGGTCAGACTGCAGGCAAAACTGCCTCCAACTGGGCTGGTTCAGAGGTTGATTGACCATCTGGTCCTATGATTAGCTTTTGAGCATCCCTTCAGATGTGGTCTCTTTCCTCAAAGGTGAAGAGGGTCTGGAATAGTAGTTGGCAATCATCCCAAGTCAGCTGACATGTGAAAAAGATAGATTCAAGGAGAGAGATTAATCCCTGTGTCTTTTCAGAAAAAGAAGAGTTTTTATTTTTTCAATTATACAAGTCACTTGTGGAAAATGGAACATAGACCAGTTCAGGTGGCTGTGTAGAATCAGGTATTCCTTAGGGCTTCAGGTGATATGTCGATCCACTGCACATATGTGGGGGGCTGAAAGGATGGCGCACCTGGTGACAGTCCATCATCTGTGAAGAGTAGGGGGCCTCTGGCATAGTGGTCACTGAAGGTTCCTGAGGTGAGGCCAATGGACTGGTTCCATAACAGGGGGTCGTCTAGTGTGAATGGATACCCCAGGGGGCCCTGAATAACAGGAAGTGGTGGCACCTACCATTCAGTTTAGCTGAGAGGACATGCCATCCCCCTATCATTTTTACCTGTTCTTCTTGGTAACCTTTTAGCCATGGTGAGGATTGGAAAGGAAATCAATCCAGGTTTCACTGTATGGAATCTGGTCAAGTTGACCAGATTTTTTGTAGATCACCTTTTGGACCTATGAAGCTATAGAAAGGTTAGTAGATCCCTCCAGTGGCAACTCAGTGTTGGCTACCTGACAGCCACTCTCATTCACAGAAAAGCTGGAAATCATAAGTATTTAGGGTGAAATAAAAGATCTAGCTGTGTGCCTTTTAAATTCACTGAAATTTTGTCAAAAATAACCCAATGGTGGATCAGCAGGGAGTAATGATCCATGCCCCATCCCTGTGACAATGACAACACAAACACAACAATACAGAAGGAACTACCAGACAAATAGACTCTGACACAAATTAGATTCAACCAGGGCCAGATGTCTCCATTTGGAGACCAGAAGTCTGAGACAATGTCTGGAACTCAGACCTGGGTGTGGAAGTAGTGCTGTGTCCAGCCTACCAGCAGTCCCAGATGGATCCATAGACCAGAAGAAATTAAAAAAATGATTCCTACTAACCGGTGAGGTACCAGACAACTCTTTTTTTCTGACTTTAGAATTTGGTGGGTCCAGGGACAGTGCACAGGAATTGCACTTCATTGTATCCCACGGAGAGAATATCTTGTCCTGTGACCTCATTTATTGTTCATAGTGTCTGTCTTTGTTCCAGTGTAGTTCATGTGGATTTCATTTTGAGTAAAAGACTAATATACTATAAGATAGAATTAGGGTTCATTCTGTAGGAATCTCTTAGATTCTGGGCCACTTGCTTTGTGAAATTTCAAAAATAAAATCACTGAGGTCAATGATGAAAGTGAAATTTGGATACTTATAATTACCATTAAATATTTAGTTCTGAGTGCTGCATGTAACCTCCACCCCACATCTTCAGATGAAGGTGGATGACAGGGCACATGCATGGCCCACACCATTTCAGAATGAAGCACAGGCAATTTAGTTATGAAAGGGAGTAGCCACCTGTGAAGCCCTTTGTTTCCATCCCATGTGTCTCTTAGGACTTGGTGAATGGGTTATGGCTTCAGTACCATTGCTGGCCTACACACAGTGAGAATTGTACTTTATAGATATGATCAGGAAAGTGAGATGCAAGTGCAAGACCAACACCACCCGGCACTATCATTTGTCAGTGACAGATCCAGTGAAGAAACCAGATAGATTTTGGACCTTTCAAAAACATGAACTAGCTACAGGATGCCCGATATACTAACAGTACCCATCCAGGCTTTAAACACAGCCTTCCCCACCCATATAGCAGCTGACCTTGTAATGAGGAGGTGACCAAAAGCCATCTGTATGGTTACTTTGATACACGCTACCATTTTCCTTGGTCTCTTTTCTGATTTCTTTCTTTCTTTTTTTTTAACATTTATTTATTTATTTACTTGAAAGTCAGAGTTACACAGAGAGAGAAGAAGAGTCAGAAAGAGAGAGATATCTTCCATTCACTTGTTCATTCTCCAGTTGGCCACAACAGCCAGAGTTGTGCCAATCCAAAGCCAGGAGCTTCTTCTTGGTCTCCCATGTGGGTGCAGGGGCCCCAGGACTTGGGCCATCTTCCACTGCTTTCCCAGGCCACAGCAGAGAGCTGGATCTGTAGTGGCAGTGGCTTTCCCCACTCTTCCATGGTGCCAGCCCCCTGATTTCTTTCTACTGACTCAAGTGCCGAAAACCTCATCTTCGGCAGCATCTTCTGCTTTCCCCATAGACTCCAAGGTGACTTTCCCCCTTCCAGGGGCTCCTGCTCATTCCTAACTGCTATAATACTATCTTCAAACCTCTCCCATGGCCCTTACCAGAGACTTCCTTTCTGACTCCTTGGGAGTCCTTTCTTTCTGACTCCTTTCTGACTCCCACAAATGTGAGGCTGCTTCTTGCCATGTCCCCAGTTGTGGTGATGCTAACTTCTGCAGGGAGATTGTCCTTGATAGCATCCGTTGGTAGCTTCCACTGGGACGAGGCACCCTCAGCCCCACCTCTTCAGTACTGCCTGGTGCTCAGGGCTGCTCCGGGCTCCAGGAATGAGGTTTACAAGGAAACCATACCATGTAGTATGCTTTGAAGATGTGGGCTGTCAATCCTTGTTTTTCAATAACAGGAAGAGATTCCAATTGAATCAGCCTCTGCTCTATGAATTCATTTGAAGAATTCAGACTTTTCCAGAGTAGGTAAATCTCAGAGACACAGTTTAGGCTCTGCATGAAGTTAAAAGTACCCCTTGTCGACTCCACTCTGAGACCAAAGTCTGTCATCCCATGTAGCCTTCAGTGAATGGGGCCTTTCCCTGGCTCTGTAAAGTCCCCAAACACCCACTCTCCACTGGCACCCGGGCTGAGTTGTTCTTTAGCTATCTGAGCTCATGTGTACATGCACTGCTGCCATGGTCACCTCAGAACACAGAATGAGGGAATGTTCTCCAGGGAGGGGCCCAGCTGCAGCCACCCCTGTGGCACCTGAGAACCTGAACACCTGATAGGTTATTGAGAGGATGCATTTTCCTTCCAGTGGACAGTTTTGGGAAGTAGCCAGTTCCACACTGAGAGTGACAAATCTGGTGTCAGTTGTCTCAGTGATGTGGACCTGGTGATTGGTGTCTGCCAGGGTCCCTTGTGTCTGGCAGCAGAGGGACTCTGGGTGTTTATGCCCCCATGATCTTTATCAGGTGAGTGGTGGGCCCAGTATTGCCTGACATAAACATTACTATGTGTGTAATGTGTGTGGTGAGTGTGAGGGAAGGCCGAGGACCAGGAAAGACTGGTGGCCACGGCCCTGGAGCGCTGCAGAGGCGTTGACTTCCTGATGTGCAATGCTGCTGTCAACCCTCTGGTGGGGAGCACCCTAGGGGCCAGTGAGCAGGTGTGGGACAAGATCCTGAGCGTGAACGTGAAGTCCCCAGCTCTGCTCCTGAGCCTGCTGCTGCCCCACACGGAGCGGAGGGGGAGCGCTGCTGTCGTCCTGGTCTCTTCCATTTCGGCATACATGCCTCAAGTGGAGCTGGGAGCCTACAACATCAGCAAGACTGCCCTGCTGGGCCTCACCAGGACCCTGGCATTGGAGCTGGCCCCCAGGGACATCCGGGTGAACTGCCTCATCCCAGGGCTGATTGAGACGGACTTCAGCAAAGTGTTACACAAAAACAAGGCTTTCTGGAACCTCTTTAAGGAAAACCAGAAGCTGCAGAGGATCGGGCAGCCAGAGGACTGCGCGGGACTTGTGGCTTTCCTGTGTTCCCCGGATGCCAGCTACATCACCGGCGAGAGCATCGTGGTGGCTGGCTTCTCCCCTCGGCTCTGAGGGGCTGGGAGCGGCTGTGCCACCATGGGCCTGGGCTTGGGATGGTGGCAACCGTGGTTATTTGTGGGCTCACTTGTCCCAGGCTTGAGGAGGCAGAAGCTCTTCTGGCACTGCCATCCCGGTGCCTCCTGTACGTGGCCAGGGCATTCAGTGGATCTTGGTGTGGGGCCGTGTGGGACTGAACGGTTTGAGGGGCTGGTGCTTTGGGGGAACTTCAAGGGCAAGGAGTAGGGCTCGGGGTCTCAGCTGCTTCTCTCTGTAATTTGTTGCTTTGAACATGTCTTTCCTAAAATAAACTCAAATGTGCCCTGGAAAAAAAAAAAATATATATATATATGCTTTTCATGTATATTTAGTGTATGTGTATAGTTTCTTGTTATAAACTCAGGTATTTAGGAGATGTAGGTTTATGTCCAGTTATATTATTACATAATACGTGCATATGTATTTTGTGTGTATACATTTCTAGAAATTATGGTAGTAATAAATCCCTTCCTCCTAGGCTGTTGAAGCATGCTGGCCCAAGGATACAGCTACACAGGTAAGGCAACTTTCTCTATATCTAGGCTCATTTTAGTATTTTTGCAGTTTTGTGTATACCTTAGAGTTCCTTCAGTTTTTCTATCCACTTACACAAGTGCACACAACTAAGTGTTACCACAAGAGGATGTTTTCAATAGGGACACCATACAGGTTTTTTCCCAAACATTTACTTATTTTATTTGAAAGGCAGAGAGGAGAGAGAGAGAGAGAGAGAGAGAGAGAGAGAGATAGAGATAGAGATAGATATGGAGATGGTCCATCTGCTGGTTCACTCCCTAAATGGCTCCAACAGCCTAAATTGGGCCAGGCCAAAGCCAGGAGCCAGGAACTTCATCTCCCACATGGATGCAGGGGCCATCTTCTGCTTTGCCAGGCACATTAGCAGGGAACTGGATTGGAAGTGGAGCAGCTGGGACTCAAACCAGAGCCCATATGAGTTGCTGGCATTGCAGGTGGCAGCTTAGCCCACTGCATCACAACACTGGTCCCACCATGCAGGTTGTGACCTGTTATTGATGATCCAGGAGACATCTGGAAACCTCACTGAGCTATACTCAGAGAGGAGCTGGACTGAACAAGGCTCTGCTTCCTAACCTGTCCTGGCCTTGTATATGGGCAGTATAGTCCCCACACACCTCCTTTAGCTAGAGTGACACTCTTCACCCTTGAATGCTGGGACCGTAATTAGGCTCCCTGCTTGCACATCTACCTGGGTCAGCAGGCCAAACATGCAGCTTCTGTCCAAATCATTTTAATGCTTAGGGATTTAACAATATTTTTGTTCATGCGAACATTAGGACAGTTGTGAAGAATATTTTGTAAAATATGACACCAATAGAGGAAACTTATGATTAGTTATTTCAAAATATACGTTTTCATAAATGATTTTACTCTTTAAAAAAACAATTTCATGTAAACTGGATGTTAGTTTTTCTCATCTTTATTTAGGTAATTCTCACAAGGAAAAATACATTTACAGTTTTTTAAATTTACTTGTTTTTGACCAAATGAGAGGGATAGAGTGGGAAGAAAATACATTTCCATCCACTGCTTATGTCCCCAAATGTCTGCCATGGCTGGGGTAGACTGGGGCCAAATCAGGAGCTGGGAACTCAGTCCAGGAGTGGCAAGGCCCTAGCTGCTGGAGCCCTGATCTGCTGCTTCCAAGTGTCCGCAGCAGCTCAAACCTAGATCTGGGAACTGAAGCCAAGCATTAGCGCATGGAATCAAGCCTCTTTCCCTGCATCTCAGCTGCAAGGCCAAGCAACCACTCCAGTGCCATTTTTTTTTTTACTTCCTTAGAAGATTTTTTAAAAATTAATATTGAATTCCTCATCTCCAGTAATTCTGTGTGGTTATTCTTCTTTTTTTTTTTTTGACAGAGTTAGTGAGAGAGAGAGAGACAGAGAGAAAGGTCTTCCTTCCTTTAGTTCACCCCCCAAATGGCTGCTATGGCCGACGCACTGTGCCGATCTGAAGCCAGGAGCCAGGTGCTTCTTCCTGGTCTCTGACATGAGTGCAGGCACCCAAGGACTTGGCCCATCCTCCACTGCCTTCCCAGGCCATAGCAGAGAGCTGGCCTGGAAGAGGAGCAGCTGGGACTAGAACCCAGCACCCATATGGGATGCTGGCACTGCAGGTGGAGGATTAACAAGTGAGCCAGGACGCTGGCCCCATGGTTCTTCTTTATCATTAACATCTGAAGAGTTCTGATATATGTACTTTTTCCTGATTTTATCTGCTAGCCTTGTGTAACTCAGTGAGCTTCCATTCAAGTGACTTTTTGACATTCTTTCAGCAATTTGCAGATCTTCTCACTTCTGGGTCCATTACTAGTGATTTGTTATCATGCATTTCACTCCCCATGAGCACTGAGAGAAGCAACCACCACTCCCACTCTTTATACACAGTCTTCATGGGGCATGTCCACAGAACCCAGCAGTGATCAGCTGGAGGCGAGACAGAGACTTAGCCTAGGGTGTGCTCTGTAAGGCTGGGCACACGCAAGTCCCCATCACTGCTCCCCTTCCCATTTCACAGGGAGGAACTCAGTTCTGAACCTCACTGAAATATCCAGGATGATCCCTGGCTCTGAGTGCAGGCCTTGACCTTCCTCTTGTCTCTGCTTATCCCATCAGTCAGGCTCTGTGGGCTGCTCACTGTGCAGGAAGAGCCAGCTCATACCCTGACCCCATGGAGGGCGACATGAGCAGGTCAGAGGCCAGGTGGCCAGGTGTGCTGTGCAGTTTCATGTTCTTTCCTGCAGAAATCAGGGGTGAAGGCAGCCTTGTCTGTGTTTGCTAAACCCAGATAGGTGAGGGGATGATGCACAGTAAGTGAAATTGCTCTTCTTACCCCGTATAAATGTGACTGCTCTCAGGTTGTGCCTGGTACTTCAGGTTCTCTGCCGATTCTGAGCTTCAGAGCATTTTGGCAGTAACTGCAGTGTCACTGTAGGTGTTACTATGGAACAGTCAGCTTAAGTTTCCTGCTTGGCCTTCGTCCTGTGAATTTAATTTAAAATGTAAATCCATGCTTTGAAATCTAGTGCTTTCTCTAACACTGCCCTTCATTATAGAGGCCATAGTTTAAAAGTGACCTTAGATTCTAGTATACAATTCAAAATGCTTTGTAGTCACCTTAATCACTGAAATGTTAATCTTAGAATTGTCTTCCCCATTAATACATAGTTCCTCACACACACAGGCTTTTGAAACAAACATTTTTTTCTCCCAGATGCAATATTTCAATAGAATTTACTATTTGTAAGTTTGTGGATATTTCCTCTGGAATATTGCTGTAATTTTCAAGCCAGAGATTCTAAACTATTTGAAAAGCTTTCATGTAGTTCCCAGATGTCCTAACAATGGCTATTTGTGCATTTTTGCTTTGCATTAATTAATTGACCAAACTGAGTGCTGGGATGTGTCTGGGCACACACTCAGGTTGGACATTTCTGTTTGTACAGATTCCACAGGGAAGGTTCCTGGATGGACAGATCAACCTGATCCCAGTGCACACTCTGGAGGGCGCCCATGGGGAGTTCTTCGTGTCTCATGAGGCCTTAGCTGCTGCTGCACCCACTGCTGTCTTCACATGTGGATCTGCTGCTTCCAGACTGTCTCTGTCATGCACATGTGCACCAGGAGGCCAGACCAGTGCCTCCACTGCCCATCCTGCCTGACCAGTACCTCCACTGCTTACCCTGCCTGCATTTCTGAAGTCCCAGGATGCACCACATCATCCATGCATCCTTCCAACCTGTACTAGCCTCTTCTGTGGCAGGTCACCTGTCCCTGGTATGGAGTGCCAGAGGTGGGAAGGGCTTGTGTGAAGTAACTCTTGTCTCTTGCTGAGAAGTGATGCCGGGGGTTATTTCAGATGCAGCTGGGATCCTGGTGCAGCTGCCCCACCAGAGGGAGTCCATGGCTAGTGAGCAGCAGAGCATCCCCAGGTCAGGAAGCCAGGAGTGTGCTTGTATAACCCTGGAGAACATTAAGAATAGAAATCAAGTAGAAGATTCCTTACTATTTGAGAGAAATAGTTGAATACAGATGCAACCAGAGGAAATATGAAGTATAAATGAAGTTCTTGGGGAAAAAAACAAAATGGGGATACAAAGGTAATGTTGAAAATAATTCAATTTTTTCTGTCAATGGAAATATACTTTCAAATTCCATCTGAATAGATTACTGGTTTCTCAGTGGGAGTAACTGATTGCAAGTGATATTCCAGTAAAATCTTGACCTTGAAGAAAGCTCCTTTGGGCATCTAGACTGAAAGGTGTACATTAGAGGACACTGAATTGGAAGCAGAGAACCTTGGACTCAAACTGTTTGCAGTGGGGTCCTAGGCTGGGATTATTCCAGATTCTTCACTCCACATGTGAAAGAATTCAAAGTGGAGACAAAAAGTGCATAGAAATGCAGGATTCATGTAAAGCACAGGAAAAGTGCACATTTAAGAGCTAAGGCCAGCTCGAGAGAGAGAGTGAACACACAGACAAAATAGAAAAAAGACTTCAACACTGCAGAAACCTCAACAAGGCTCAGACCACGCTTTTATGCTATTGGTAAGTGTGGGAGCTGGTGTCTGGGGTAGGACTTAATTGAATTTAAAATTATCAGATTGTCATGACTTCAGGTGCTTGAGGGAATGGGAGTGCTGGCCATGGTAAATTTAAAATAATGGCATTATAATGACCTAAAGGTATTGTGGGGACATACCCTGCAGCCGTATTGCATATTTGCAGCTAGCACTGGTTGTACATTTGCTGCGTTGAGGAATTTGTGTGGGTTTTGTGTTTCCTTTTGCTACCTGGATGTATGTGGGCTTAGTGGTGCATGGGAAGTGTGAGTGGATGCTGCACATAAAGGGAGTGTTGAGTTGTGGGCTGGCCCAGGCTGTCCTGCAGGGGTGAGCTGCAGCTGCTGTCAACTCACAATTCCCCTGATGGTGCCATCCCATGATGCGTTGGGCCAGAGCAGTCATGTAGTGGCTGGCACTGCTGCATGTGTTGGCTTGAGCTGCCCAGCAGTGGCTCATAGTGCCACATGAGTTGACTCCTCCCCTCACTACTTCCCTTCCCACATCAGAACCAGGCACTGAGGTATGGATTGTGGGCATCCCATGTGCTGACTTAACTGCTGCATCCAGCTCCTGCCCATGCGATCCCTCACAGAGCTGAGTGTAGACTATGGAAAACTTGCCAGAGCTCTTTGGTTTTCTCTTCTCATCTGTAAAGTTGTGTCTCTCTGCACCATAAAACTGATCTCTGTATGTTTTGTTGAAAAATAATTGTGTTGTTGTATTTAAGACACTGAAGTATATTACAGCACCAACAGAGTTATGGAAGACACTTATTTTTTTAAAAAAATATTTAAGTTATACAAGGTGCATGTATCTTATATATACAGATTTAGGAATATAATAATTCCCACCTTTCCCTCCCTCCCATCAACACACCAACCATTCTTCATCCTCCCTCTCCCATTCCCACTGTTAATTTTTACAAAGATCTATTTTCAGTTCACTTAATCGTTGTAAAGTTAACCCCACACTAAGTAAGAGTTCAACAAATAATATGAAGAAAAAGGGACTGTTCCTCAATGGAAGACACAAGGGCTATAAACAACCAGCCCAAATATGTTTTCCTTGATCCAAAATAACTGCTGAGTATCTATAATGCAGTCAATTGAAGTGAAATGGACAATTTGAGACACTTCTTTTTAAAGAGTAATGAAGCCAGTAGTATGTACGTTGCTTAAATATAGAATTAGGAAACAAATGTAGGAAACATAACTGATCTGTGGTCCTATTCCTATAATTCACTCAAAGGAACATTGCAGTGAATTGCCATCAAGTGATATGAGTGAATTTGATGGATAGAGAGAGAAACCTTAATGATATCAAAAGTTAAAAAAAAGACCTATACATAGAAAACTCCCTTGATCCTCAAAAGAAAGGTGCCATGAGATGACCCCCATCCTTCAAGGGGCTGAGGGGAGCCCAGGTCTTGGGCAAATGCCAGTAGTGCTTGTATTCTGTCATCTCCCCCAGGTCATGTCAGGAGCCACTGAGTGCCCACAGAGCTACAGTGCTCAGCCAAGATCTGGGGACCTCTCTGTGCTTCATGCTCTTCCCAAGAGGCCAGAGATAGGGAAGGTCAGGGGAATCTTCCCATATCTCACAAACTGCAGTGATTTACTGGGTCAGGCCCCACTGGTGAGGTTGGGCAGGTGAAGCATTAGCTACAGCTAATGCTACAGAGATGTCTGCGAGCTCTGCCTTTACTCTGCATACACACCTCTAGGAATGGCCCCAATGCTCTCACACAGTTGCTGATCCTACCAGGACCTTTGGACTCTCCTAAGGGTTACTGGAGGGCTCAGCCAAGCAGGCCTAGGGACATACACAGAATGGGGATTTGGCCTTGGCACCTTCCCAGGGTGCATACCTCTCTTGCCTGCCCAGATCCTGTACAACCACTTTTCTTCTCTTGCTGGTTTAGGCAAGATGGTCACCTTTCCAGTTTGGGGTTCCATTTCCTTGGCTTGCGTGATGTGCTTTAAAGCACATGAAGCAGTGGAGTCCATGTGGACTTCTCACCACTACCCCTATCTGTCTGCTCCTCACATTCCCTCTCCCTCCTCTGGGTCAAGGTTTTCTATGTCCTGCATGCTCTTGGGTAATTCACTTGGAGAGAACATGTAGACCTCTGGAATGAAAACAGCAAGCATTCTTTGCATGCTGCAAATGTTGCAGTACAGGATAAGCCTTGTTTTGGGGGCACCAAAGCCACCATCACACTCCCTGGGTTTCTCTCTTCTGAGCTTGGTGGGGCCCAGCTTACCTGCTCCTGCTACAGCTCCTGCAGGGCCAGTTAGGTTGCTCAGCATGACATCACAGTGCAACTTGGGGGTCAGGAGTGAGGGCAGCTCATCATGTGAGAGAGGAGGGCTGCATCCCCGGTGCAAGTGTATCCACTGCCTGGGTGACGCCAGTCCTTCAGGATGAGAATCATCACCTGTGGCACAGAAAGGGAGTGAAGAGCTTAGGAGGAGAAAGAAAGTGGGTCAAGAGGAATTCAGTTCCCTGCAAATCTTCACTTCCTTCTGTTTGCACATTGCCATGTTGCCCTCTGAGTGCAAGAACAGTGGCTGTGATGGGGAGGTCTTAGGAATGAGAGGGAGGCGAAAGTTGGACTTGAGGTGTAGACTCAGGCTGTCATTTTTGAATAGTATCTTGAATCTAGTCTCAATGGATAATAGATCTGCACTTGAATCTCCCCCACTGAGGAAAAAGCTTAGGCCATGTTAAATATGCACGAACATATTTTTATATATAAAAAAGGATGCCAAAAATAAACAACATTTCTGTGTCTGACACAGAAAGGCAACCTTGACACCTCACCTGGCCGTTCACTTTGAATCTCTTCCACCAGGTCCTCAGGGACAACTAGGAGAACACAGGGTAACTGTCAGTGAATTGGTCTTGTGGAAGAGTTAGGCAGGGAGACTTTTTGCTGCGGACATGGGACTAGGTTGTGTGGAGGTGGTCAGTGAACAGTCAGACTCAGGCACTGCTGGGTCGTCATCCTCGGTGTAGTCAAGAAGCCCCAGGAGAGGATCAGGGAAGCGGTGAGAAACAAAGTCTTGGCCTTCTTGCTACAGACAACCAAGTGGTATGAAAGAACCAATGTAGAAGTTGGTGAATGCTCTCTGCACTGTGTGACATGATGAGGGCATCTCTCCCTGCTGGTGCCCACACTGCAGGCAGAGAAATCCCTGCTTTTCTCCTGACCTGTCCCAAGATCATTCGGCTTGTGCGGATCTATGTAAACTGCTACCACGTTTGCCATGGATTCCATTGGGCATTTAGTTGTTACAGTGTGTATGATATGTAACATTGACTGTTCTGTAATTTGTTAGTAGATTTCAGGGACATTAATTACAATGACATACCATGTGCCCATGGCCACCATATGCACCAACAATTTGCGTTGTGCCCAACACAAATTCTGAATTACAACACAAACATATGTCTCTACTTCCCCTTCTTTTGAATTTGTCTGTTGTAGGTACTGTATTGTAAAGAAATGCTCACTGACTTTCTGTGACCACTGTATTTCAGTAAGCATGTTTTACTGTGTCCATCTGTGTTGTATTCTGAATAAAAATTCAACTCATGCTTGTGTCTTCATAGCATCTCTTGTATTTGTATATGACATGTATACTATCCATTCATGGAGTGATAGTGAGGAAAGCCAGGAAGCCCCTTCATGGTTGCCAGGGCATAAGACTGAAGCAAGTGGAACTGGACTGGTGGAGGGATTTATTTTCCTTTGGGTGACAATGTGCTTCTTAAAGTGTTGGTGATGTCTGCACACCTGGGTGGATATAAAAAACTACTGTCATTGCATAGGGAAACAGGTGACTTTAGGGGAAACTTATATGTCCATAAAATAAAAAGTTATCAATTCTGAAAGTTTCACTTGGACATAAAAAGATTGTGAATGTCATCTCTATTATCCTCACAAGGACAGCTGAACAAACTGGAAGTGACCACCGTGCAGTTTCAACCTCCAGAAGGCAAATGCTGAGAACCACAGCTGAAATCAGCTAAAGCAGAAGACAGTGGAACTTGTCATTGGTAGGAATATTCAAATGGGAATTTGGATGGATTGCCAAGGCTGAGTTTACATTAGCTTCAGAGCAAAAAACCATGACATTCCAGTCTAAGATGGGCCACTGTATTTTCATAGGGTTAGCGCCCATGGTGAAGGGTAGAAGAAAATCTCCTGGGTCCAGGGTAGAGGGAAAATCCTCATTTGTAAATACTGGGGGGGGGGGGGGGGGAGTAGCCAGGTTGACGTACTCCCAGGTGATCCTCATCGACAAGTCACGGCCCTAGTGGGAAACTGCCAGAGCCTTGTGTGACCTGGATGAGGCTGTGGACAACTCCAGTCCCATCTGGCTTTGCTGTCTTAGGAGAAAGAGTACACAAAGTGATAACTCTAAAAGTGAGCATCCAGGGACTCAGGTGGACAGAAACTGAACTGAATTGAATCACATGATTCTAGAATGTTTTCATTCCCCCACCTTGTACCACAAAATGATGGGGTTTCAATGTAATAATAGAAAACACAGCTGAGAGAGCAGCAAGGAGGCTCTGTGTGGGAAGTGGTGAGGAAAACCCTGAGATCCTGGGGACAGCGATTCAGCAAGGAAAGTGTAGGAACTTGGAGCTTCAGGCACTATAGGTGCAGGAAACATTAAGACCTTCTCCCAGCAAGATGTGCATAAAGTCACACACCAAGGGGCAGGCATTTAGCTCTGCAGCTAAGTCTCTGGTTAAGATACCCAAGCCACATCAGAGCCTCTGGGTTCCAGCCCCTGATTCTGTCTCCTACTTATTTCCTACTCATACGACTCTTGGAAGTGGCAGAGATAGCTCAACTGGTTGGGTCCCTGATGCCAGTGTGGGAAACCTGGATTGAAGGATGGATTCACAGGGCAAGATGGCAGAATAGGAAGGGAGCACACTGATAGTCTGGGAAGAGACAGTTTCATAAAAGTGGAGATACTGCAGGTTCAAGGAAGAGTGGGGGAATAAATAGCAGAGTAAACTCTTCCGGAACTAGTGATTCACAGTGGACCTACATGGAGAGCGTGGGAGCCCACAGTTCAGGACACCAGTGGCAGAATCAACACACCAACACTGGAACACGAGGCGAGCCGAACCTCAATAGCCCGAGACACAAGTGGGCAAGTAGAAAGAGGAGACTAGAGGGACCGAGGCTTGGAATCCCATGGGGAAAAGTTCACCAGGCTAACTAGAAGAGGGAGGAAAAAAAAAAGTGACCGATATGGACACGAGTTTCTCTCTCTCCACTCACCTCTCAAAGGTGAGCAAGACAAGGAGCAGGCGCCATTTTGGACATATGTCATAAGCAGGGCGACCTCAGGTCTAAAAAAATCTGGAAGTAAATGAGGATAACAGCACAACATGCCAAAACTTATGGAATACAGCAAAAGCAGTGTTGAGAGGAAAGTTTATATCAATAGGTGCCTACATCAAGAAATTGGAAAGGCACCAAATAAATGAGTTTTCAATTCATCTCAAGGATCTAGAAAATCTGCAGCAAACCAGACCCAAAGCTAGTAGGAGAAGAGAAATAATTAAAATCAGGGAAGAAATCAACAGGATTGAATAAAAAAAAATTACAAAAAATCAGCCAAACGAGGAGCTGGTTTTTTGAAAAAATACACAAAATTGACACCCCATTGGCCCAACTAACTAAAAAAAGAAAAGACCCAAATCAATAAAATCAGAGATGAAAAAGGAAACGTAACAACAGACACTACAGAAATAAAAAGAATCATCAGAAATTACTACAAGGACTTGTATGCCAGCAAACAGGGAAATCTATCAGAAATGGACAGATTCTTGGACACATGCAACCTACCTAAATTGAACCAGGAAGACATAGAAAACCTAAACAGACCCATAACTGACACAGAAATTGAAACAGTAATAAAGGCCCTCCCAACAAAGAAAAGCCCAGGACCAGATGGATTCACTGCTGAATTCTACCAGACATTTAAAGAACTACTCCAATTCTTCTCAAACTATTCAGAACAATCAAAAAAGAAGGAATCCTCCCAAATTCTTTTTATGATGCCAGCAACACCTTAATTCCTAAGCCAGAAAAAGATGCAGCATTGAAAGAGAATTACAGACCAATATCCCTGATGAACATAGATGCAAAAATCCTCAATAAAATTCTGGCCAATAGAATGCAACAACACATCAGATCATCCACCCAGACCAAGTGGGATTTATCCCTGGTATGCAGGGGTGGTTCAGTGTTCGCAAAACAATCATCGTGATACACCACATTAACAGACTGCAGAAGAAAAACCATATGATTCTCTCAATAGACGCTGAGAAAGCATTTGATAAAATACAACACCCTTTCATGATGAAAATTCTAAGCAAACTGGGTATGGAAGGAACATTCCTCAATACAATCAAAGCAATTTATGAAAAACCCACAGCCAACATCCTATTGAATGGGGAAAAGTTGGAAGCAGTTCCACTGAGATCTGGAATGCCTACTCTCACCACTGCTATTCAATATATTTCTGGAAGTTTTAGCCAGAGCTATTAGGCAAGAAAAAGAAATTAAAGGGATACAAATTGGGTAGGAATAACTCAAACTATCCCTCTTTGCAGATGATATGATTCTTTATTTAGGGATCCAAAGAATCTAAGAGACTATTGGAACTCATAGAAGAGTTTGGCAAAGTAGCAGGATATAAAATCAATGCACAAAAATCAACAGCCTTTGTATACACAGGCAATGCCATGGCTGAGGAAGAACTTCTAAGATCAATCCCATTCACAATAGCTACAAAAACAATCAAATACCTTGGAATAAATTTAACCAAGGATGTTAAAGATCTCTACAATGAGAATTACAGAATTTCTTAAAGAAAGAAATAGAAGAGGATACCAAAAAATGGAAAAATCTTCCATGCTCATGGATTGGAAGAATCAATACCATCAAAATGTCCATTCTACCAAAAGCAATTTGTAGATTCAGTGCAATACCAATTAAAATACTGAAGACATTCTTCTCAGATCTGGAAAAAAATGATGCTGAAATTCATATGGAGACACAGGAGACCTCAAATAGCTAAAGCAATCTTGTACAACAAAAACAAAGTTGGAGGCATCACAATACCAGATTTCAGGACATACTACAGGGCAGTTGTTATCAAAACAGCATGGTCCTGGTACAGAAACAGATGGATAGACAAATGGAACAGAATAGAAACACCAGAAATCAATCCAAACATCTACAGCCAACTTATATTTGATCAAGGATCTAAAACCAATCCCTGGAGTAAGGACAGTCTATTCAATAAATGGTGCTGGGAAAATTGGATCTCCAAGTGCAGAACCATGAAGCAAGACCCCTACCTTTCACCTTACACAAAGGTTCACTCAACATGGATTAAAGACTTAAATCTATGACCCAACACCATCAAATTATTAGAGAGCATTGGAGAAACCCTACAAGATATAGGTACCAGCAAAGACTTCTTGGAAAAGACCCCAGAAGCACAGACAGTCAAAGCCAAAATTAACATTTGGGATTGCATCAAATTGAGAAGTTTCTGTACTTCAAAAGAAACAGTCAGGAAAGTGAAGAGGCAACCAACAGAATGGGAAAAAATACTTGCAAACTATGCAACAGATAAAGGATTGATAACCTACAATCTACAAAGAATCTACAAAGAAATCAAGAAACTCCACAACATCAAAACAAACAACCCACTTAAGACATGGACCAGGGACCTCAATAGACATTTTTCAAAAGAGGAAATCCAAATGGCCAATAGACACATGAAAAAATGTTCAAGATCACTAGCAATCAGGGAAATGCAAATCAAAACCACAATGAGGTTTCACCTCACCCCGGTTAGAATGGCTCACATTCAGAAATCTACCAACAATAGATGCTGGATAGGATGTGGGGAAAAAGGGACACTAACCCACTGTTGGTGGGAATGCAAACTGGTTAAGCCACTATGAAATTCAGTCTGGAGAATCCTCAGAAACCTGAATATAACCCTACCATACAACCCAGCCATACCACTCCTTGGAATTTACCCAAAGGAAATTAAATTGGCAAACAAAAAAGCTGTCTGCATATTAATGTGTATTGTAGCTCAATTCACAATAGCTAAGACCTGGGAACCAACCCAAATGCCATCAACAGTAGACTGGATAAAGAAATTATGGGACATGTACTCTATAGAATACTATACAGCAGTCAAAAACAATGAAATCCAGTCATTTGCAACAAGATGGAGGAATCTGGAAAACATGTTAAGTGAGTTAACCCAGTCCCAAAGGGACAAATATCATATGTTCTCCCTGATCGGCAACAACTAACTGAGCACCAAAGGGGAAACCTGTTGAAGTGAAATGGACACGATGAGAAACAGTGACTTGATCAGCTCTTGTCCTGACTGTTGATGTACAGTGTAATACTTTATCCATTTTAGTATTTTTTTTCTAGTACTAGTGGTTGAACTCTGTAATTAACACAATTAATTTAGGTGTCTAAATTTTAACTGAAAAGTGATCCCTGTTAAATATAAGAGTGGGAATAAGAGAGGGAGGAGATGTACAATTTGGGACATGCTCAATCGGACTTGCCTCAAATGGTGGAATTAGAAACGTGCCAGGGGATTCCAATACAATCCCATCAAGGTGGCATGTACCAATGCCATCTCACTAGTCCAAGTGATCAATTTCAGTTCACAATTGATCACACTGATAGGTCTAATAGTCAAAGGGATCACACAAACAAGACTAGTGTCTGCTAATACAAACTGATAGAATCAAAAAGGGAGAGAACAATCCATCATGGGAAGCAAGATACACAGCAGACTCATAGAATGGCAGATGTCCTAAATAGCATTCTTGCCTCAGAATCAGCCCTTAAGGCATTCGGATATGGCTGAAGAGCCCATGAGAGTATTTTAGGCATGGAAAGCCAAGACACTCTGAAAAAAAAAGAAGAAGACCTAAATGAAAGATCTCTGTGAGTGAGATCCCAGTGGAAAGAACGGGGCCATCAAAGAAGGATGTATCTTTCTCTGAAGGGAGGAGAGAACTTCCACTTTGACTATGACCCTGTCAGAATAAGACCGAAGTTGGCAAACTCAAAAGGCTTCCATAGCCTTGGCAACTCATGTCTAGAGCCTAGGGAGATTACTGATGCCATAAACAAGAGTGTCAAATTGTTAAATCAACAACAGGAGTCACTGTGTACTTACTTCTCATGTGGGATCTGTCCTTAATGTGTTGTCCAATGTGAAGTAATGCTATAACTAGTACTGAAACAGTATTTTTACACTTTGTGTTTCTGTGTGGGTGCAAACTGATGAAATCTTTACTTAATATATACTAAATCAATCTTCTGTATATAAAGATACTTGAAAATGAATCTTGATGTGAATTGAATGGGAGAGGGAGTGGGAGATGGGAGGGGTGTTATTGGGAGGGAAATTATGGGGGGGAAGCCATTGTAGTCCATAAACTGTACTTTGGAAATTTATATTTACTAAATAAAAAAAGAAAATTCACAAATATTGAAATCAAAGCAACACACTCCACAAATAAATGAGTCAGAGAAGGAACCTCAGTGGCGATTTCACAACCAACCAGTTATATGGCAGGGACACATAAGCTTCTGGGCTTGCTGGTGGTGATGACAGCAAGGAGCTTCACTGACTGCATTTTCTCAGCATTCACTGTTACCGTGTGTTGTATCTGACTCAGGGCACTGCTCTGAGGTCTGGTTCCCTGAGGAGCCCTGTGTCACCGTGTGTTGTATCTAATTCAGTGCATGGCTCTGAGGTTCCCTAAGGAGCACGAGAGCTCAGTCCCTTCCTCCCTTGCTGTCCCCCTCGCCTGCCTTTTGCTGCCATGTGGAGCTCCCTGTGCAGCTGGGGGCCGCCTGCCTGTGCTCCCCTCTTCCTCTCATAATCTGGTGCTTTCCCTGGACCCCTCCTGGTCTTTCTGAGGGTCACCTCCACGTAGGAGCTATGACAACGTTTCCTTGCAAAGCTTTTGTAGGGGCAGTTTATAAATATGAGGGGTCTTCAAACGGATCATGGAAATGCATATTATAAACAACCAGGTATGGATTCCACTTTTTTGCCAGTGAAATAAGCTTGTTTTTACTTTTTTTTCTAGAAATGTTTTGAAGTACCCTCACCAAGTTTCCCATTTTATTGCAAGCTACATGCATGCTATTATTAGGGAATTTCCTGTGCTATAATTTCTGAGCAACCCATGGTTCCCTTTTAACGTTCATCATCATTAAAACAAGCATGGCCATACTCAGGTGATTTCAGTCAGACATCCGTGGGCAGAGAGCCTGCTCTTGTATCTCCTAGGTTCTTAGCAGGCTCCTCCTCTACAGCCTGGAAGCAAAGGAACAACCAGCGCTGATGCCCAGGGCATGCACACCCACACATCACTGAGCATCTGTGGCCGTGAGGACCTTCATGGGACCCGCCACAGATGGATTCCAGATGCCAGGGTCGGTTTTTAGACCAGGAACCACGGGCGTTAGGGCAGCTGAAGGTAAGGAACCGAGGAGTTAGAGACGGAAGCATTGGATGGAACTGGACTTCTCCCAGGAACCACGGTCGTCAGGGCCGCTGAAGGTGGGGAACCGAGGAGTCAGAGACGGAAGCATTGGCTGGAGCCGGGACTCCTCCCAGCGCGGGCGAAAGCTGTGTCCAGGGAAGGGGAGCACATGCACTGCCATCATATGGAAACAGAAAGGACAAAAGGTCCCCTGGCTTTGACCGTCCTGGGCTCAGCATCGCCCAGTATTTAAGGGAGAACCACGGGCTCCTGTACAGGGGAGGAGCAGCAGACACTGTCCTTCCAACACCCCCCTCTCCACCCACCCGGCACGTGGTCAGAGCTGAGCCAGGCCCAGGGTCTTGGTTCTGCTTGAGTGCACCAATAAATTCATGGCTAAAGGGACTGACAGTGACACCTGCATCCCACGTGAGCACTGTATCTGGGCCTGGCTGCTCCACTTCCCATCCAGCTCCCTGCTAGTGCACCTAGGAAAGCTCAAAAGATGGCGCACGCACTTGGACCCCTGCACCCACGTGGGAGACCTGGAAGAAGCTCCTGGCTCCTGGCTTCCGCCAGAGTTGTGGCCATTTGGGGAATGAGCCAGTAGATGGAAGGTCTCAGTTCCAGGGTCTCTCACTCTCGCTCTCTCTCTCTCTCTCTCTCTCTCTCTCAACTCTGCATTTCAAATAAATCTTTAAAAGAAAAATTTGTGGCGATAACCAAGGATTTTCTTTGCTGGGTGGGACACATAAGACTTTTTATTACTGGGGAACTTTCTTAAAGTTTTTCTTTTAATAAAGCTCAAGAGTTGCTATAAATGGTTTTTGCGTGACTCTGCTGAGCTGCCTGGAGCCCCTGCATCACCTCAGTCAGCAGACCCCGCCTCTGTCCGCCTCGCGTCGCCCAGTGCGTCAATTCATGTGAGACTTGTGTCTTTCAGTATCTGAAATTCTATATTAATATTTATTAGAAAGGCAGAGACGGAGGAGCTTCGGCGACCCCAGAACCAGAGAGTCACTCAGAGGAGTGCGGATGGGCCTAGGTCAGGCGTGGTCTGGGTCTGCACCACCAACCTTGGTGCTGCTGTCAGGCGCTTGGTGGACGCTTCTATTTTTTCCCCTCCAAAGCTCGGGATTTGGAGACAGCTGAGCACGGATCACAATGCACTGGGAGCAGTTCCAGGAGCCCGGCAGCGCCCGCAGGATCATGCCGTCCATGCCATGAGCACCACACCTGTTCACTGGAGATTAGACTCGTGCTGCGGCTGCAGATCCCACTTCCTGGCTATCAGAATGTACGAGAACTCCAATAACCACGTCTACCTACATCTGGGCTAGGTAAATCCAGTAAAGTGCTTCTCTCTGCACCCAGTATACACAACTCCCATATATTGCGTCTCTCTAATCCCAGTCCATAGAACTCCCGTTAACGGCATCTACCTACACCCAAGCTACAAAACCCATGTAACTGTGTCTCTCAGGCTACAAAACTCCTGTTAACTGCGTCTCTCTACACCCAGGGTACAGAAGCCTGAAAATGGCATATTCCTACATGCAGACTACAGATTTCCAATAATCTGCCTCTCTCTACACCTAGGATGCAGAACTCCCGTATACTGCGTCTCCCTACTCCCATGCTAAAGAATTCCCATAACAGCGTCTACCTACACCCAGGCTACAGAAATCCCATAAAGTATTCTCTCTGCACCCAGGAAACACAACTACCATAAACTGTATCTCACTGCACCCAGGCTACAGAACATTGGTATACTGTGTATGCCTACACCCAGGATACAGAACTACACTAAACTACTTCTCTTACACCCAGGATACAATCTAACGAAAACAGTGCTCTACACACAGGCTACTGAAAAACTGTAAACAGTGTCTCCTGCACTCAGGCTGCAGAACTCCTGTAAACTGCGTCTCTCTACACCTAGGCTACAGAACTCTCATAAGCTACATCAACAACACTCAGGCTAAAGAACTCCAGTAAATGAAGTCTCCTGCACTCAGACTACTCAACTCCCATAACTGTATCTTTCTACACACAGGCTACAGAACTCTCATAACCTCCATCTCCTACACTCATGCTACAGAACTCCAGGAAACTGTATCTCTCAAACCCTAGGTTGCAGAACTCCCATATACTGTGTCTCCTACACTCAGGCTACAGAACTCCCATCAAATGCATCTCATAAACTCAGGCTACAGAACTCCTGTAAACATCATCTCCTCCACTCAGGCTACAGGACTCCCATAAGCTGTTTCTTCTACACTCAGGCTACAGAACACCCGGAAGCTGAATCTCTCTACACCCAGGTTATAAAACTCCCATTTACTATGTCTGCCAAACCTCAGGCGACAGAACTCCCTTATCCTGAGTAGGCCTACACCCAAGCTACAGAAATCCCATAACCGGTTCTTCTACACTAAGGATACTGAATGCTCATAAACTGCATCTCCCTATATTCAGGCTACAGAACTCGCATTAACTGCGTCTCCTACACTCAGGCTACAGAACTCCTATAAGCTGTGTCTCCCACATCCAGGTATACTGCGTAAATCTACACCCAGTTTACAGAACAGCCCTAAGCTAACACTCCTGCACTCAGGCTGTAAAACTCCCGCAAACCATGTCTCTCTACACTCAGCATACAGAACACTTGTAAACTGCTTCTCTCTACTCCCAGGCTACAGCACTGCTGTATATGGCGTCTGCCAACTCGTGAGCTACTGAACTCCATAGAGTGCATATGCCTAACCCCAAGCTACAGAACTCCCATCAGCTGCCTCTTACGCCCTAAGGCTACAAAACGCCCATTAACAGCACTTCTCTGCACTCAGGATACAGAATTACTGCTAACTGCGTCTGCTGCACTCAGGCTACAGAAAGCAGTTATACTGCGTATCTCTACACCCAGGTTACAGAACTGCCCTAAGCTACCACTTCTACACTCAGGCTGCAGAACTCCCTCAAACCATGGCTCTGTACACTCAGCATACAGAACTCTTGTAAACTGCTTCTCTCTACTCCCAGGCTACAGCACTGCTGTATACTGCGTTTGCCAACTCGTGAGCTACTGAACTCCCATATAGTGCGTATGCCTAACCCCAAGCTACAGAACTCCTGTAAGCTGTGTCTTTTACCTAAAGTTACAAAATGCCCAGTAACAGCACTTCTCTACACTCAAGCTACAGAACTCCTGCAAGCCATGGCTCTGTACACTCAGCATACAGAACTCTTGTAAACTGCTTCTCTCTACTCCCAGGCTACAGCACTCCCATACAGTGTGTTTCATACACTTGGGTTACAGAACTGCTGTATAGTGCGTAGGCCTAACCCCAAGCCACAGAACGACCGCTAACAGCGTCTCCTGCACTCAGGCTACAGAACGCAGGTATACTGCGTCTCGCTACACCCAGGTTACAGAACTGCCCTAAGCTACCACTTCTACACTCAGACTGCAAAACTCCCGCAAACCATGGCTCTGTACACTCAGCATACAGAACACTTGTAAACTGCTTCTCTCTACTCCCAGGCTACAGCACTGCTGTATATGGCGTCTGCAAACTTGTGAGACACTGAACTCCATATAGTGCATATGCCTAACCCCAAGCTACAGAACTCCCATAAGCTGACTCTTACGCCCTAAGGTTAAAGAATGCTCATTAACAGCAATTCTCTACACTCAGGCTACAGAACTCCTTCTAACCGGGTCTCCTGAACTGAGGCTACAGAACGCAGGTATACTGCATCTCTCTACACCCAGGTTACAGAACTGCCCTAAGCTCCACTTCTACACTCAGGCTGCAGAACTCCCACAAACCATGGCTCTGTACACTCAGCATTCAGAACTCTTGTAAACTGCTTCTCTCTACTCCCAGGCTACAGCACTGCTGTATATGGCGTCTGCCAACTCGTGAGCTACTGAACTCCCATATAGTGCGTATGCCTAACCCCAAGCTACAGAACTCCCGTAAGCTGTGTCTTTTATCTAAAGTTACAAAATGCCCATTAACAGCAGTACTCTACACTCAGGCTACAGAACTCCTTCTAACTGGGTCTCCTGAACTCAAGCTACAGAACGCAGTTATACTGCGTCTCTCTACACCCAGGTTACAGAACTGCCCTAAGCTACCACTTCTACACTCAGGCTGCAGAACTCCAGCAAACCATGGCTCTGTACACTCAGCATACAGAACTCTTGTAAAGTAGTTCTCTCTACTTCAAGGCTACAGCACTGCTGTATATGGCGTCTGCCAAGTCGTGAGCTACTGAACTCCATATAGTGCATATGCCTAACCCCAAGCTACAGCACTCACATAAGCTGACTCTTATGCCCTATGGCTACAGAATGCCCATTAACAGCACTTCTCTGAACTCAGGATACAGAACTACTGCTAACTGCGTCTGTTGCACTCAGCTACAGAACGCAGTTATACTGCGTCTCGCTACACCCAGGTTACAGAACTGCCCTAAGCTACCACTTCTACACTCAGGCTGCAGAACTCCCTCAAACCATGGCTCTGTACACTCAGCATACAGAACTCTTGTAAACTGCTTCTCTCTACTCCCAGGCTGCAGCACTCCCATACAGTGTTTTTCATACACTTTGGTTACAGAACTGCCGTATAGTGCATAGGCCTAACCCCAAGCCACAGAGGTACCGCTAACTGCGTCTCCCGCACTCAGGCTACAGAATGAAGGTATATTGTGATTGTCCACACCGAGGTTACAGAACTCCGAAACGCTGCGTCTCCTACACTCAGGCTGCAGAACTCCCACAAACCATGGCTCCCTACTCTCAGCATACAGAACTCTTGTAAACTGCTTCTCTCTACTCTCAGGCTGCTGCACTCCCATACAGTGTTTTTCATACACTTTGGTTACAGAACTGCCGTATAGTGCATAGGCCTAACCCCAAGCCACAAAGGTACCGCTAACTGCGTCTCCCACACTCAGGCTACAGAATGAAGGTATATTGTGATTGTCTACACCGAGGTTACAGAACTCCCAAACGCTGCGTCTCCTACACTCAGGCTGCAGAACTCCCACAAACAATGGCTCCCTACTCTCAGCATACAGAACTCTTGAAAACTGCTTCTCTCTACTCCCAGGCTACAGCACTGCTGTATACTGCGCTTGCCACCTCGTGAGCTACTGAACTCCCATATAGTGCGTAGGCCTAACCCCAAGCTACAGAACGACCGCTAACAGCGTGTCCTGCACTCAGGTTACAGAACGCAGGTATACTGCGTCTCTCTACACCCAGGTTACAGAACTGCCCTAAGCTACCACTTCTACACTCAGGCTGCAGAACTCCCGCAAACCATGGCTCTGTACACTCAGCATTCAGAACTCTTGTAAACTGCTTCTCTCTACTCCCAGGCTACAGCACTGCTGTATATGGCGTCTGAAAACTCGTGAGCTACTGAACTCCATATAGTGCATATGCCTAACCCCAAGCTACAGAACTCACATCAGCTGACTCTTACGCCCTAAGGCTACAGCCTTAGGTTACAGAACTGCTGTATAGTGCGTAGGCCTAACCCCAAGCCAAAGAGGTACCGCTAACTGCGTCTCCCGCACTCAGGCTACAGAATGAAGCTATATTGTGATTGTCCACACCGAGGTTACAGAACTCCCAAAAATGCATCTCCTACACTCAGGCTGCAGAACTACCGCAAACCATGGCTCTGTACACTCAGCATACAGAACTCTTGTAAACTGCTTCTCTCTACTCCCAGGCTGCAGCACTCCCATACAGTGTTTTTCATACACTTTGGTTACAGAACTGCCGTATAGTGCATAGGCCTAACCCCAAGCCACAGAGGTACCGCTAACTGCGTCTCCCGCACTCAGGCTACAGAATGAAGGTATATTGTGATTGTCCACACCGAGGTTACAGAACTCCCAAACGCTGCGTCTCCTACACTCAGGCTGCAGAACTCCCACAAACCATGGCTCCCTACTCTCAGCATACAGAACTCTTGTAAACTGCTTCTCTCTACTCCCAGGCTACAGCACTGCTGTATATGGCGTGTGACAGTTCGTGAGCTACTGAACTCCCATATAGTGCGTAGGCCTAACCCCACGGTACAGAACGACCGCTAACAGCGTCTCCTGCACTCAGGCTACAGAACACAGGTATACTGCGTCTCTCTACACCCAGGTGAGAGAACTGCCCTAAGCTACCACTTCTACACTCAGGCTGCAGAACTCCCTCAAACCATGGCTCTGTACACTCAGCATTCAGAACTCTTGTAACCTGCTACTCTCTACTCCCAGGCAACAGCACTGCTGTATATGGCGTGTGAAAGCTCATGAGCTACTGAACTCCCATATAGTGCGTATGCCTAACCCCAAGCTACAGAAATCCCGTAAGCTGTGTCTTTTACCTAAAGTTACAAAATGCCCATTAACAGCACTTCTCTACACTCAAGCTGCAGAACTCCCGCAAGCCATGGCTCTGTACGCTCAGCATACAGAACTCTTGTAAACTGCTTCTCTCTACTCCCAGGCTACAGCACTCCCATACAGTGTGTTTCATACACTTGGGTTACAGAACTGCTGTATAGTGCGTAGGCCTAACCCCAAGCCACAGAATGACCGCTATAGCGTCTCCTGCACTCAGGCTACAGAACGCAGGTATACTGCGTCTCGCTACACCCAGGTTACAGAACTGCCCTAAGCTACCACTTCTACACTCAGGCTGCAGAACTCCCGCAAATCATGGCTCTGTATACTCAGCATACAGAACTCTTGTAAACTGCTTCTCTCTACTCCCAGGCTGCAGCACTCCCATACAGTGTTTTTCATACACTTTGGTTACAGAACTGCCGTATAGTGCATAGGCCTAACCCCAAGCCACAGAGGTACCGCTAACTGCGTCTCCCGCACTCAGGCTACAGAATGAAGGTATATTGTGATTGTCCACACCGAGGTTACAGAACTCCCAAACGCTGCGTCTCCTACACTCAGGCTGCAGAACTCCCACAAACCATGGCTCCCTACTCTCAGCATACAGAACTCTTGTAAACTGCTTCTCTCTACTCCCAGGCTACAGCACTGCTGTATACTGCGCTTGCCACCTCGTGAGCTACTGAACTCCCATATAGTGCGTATGCCAAACCCCAAGCTTCAGAACTCCCGTAAGCTGTGTCTTTTACCTAAAGTTACAAAATGCCCATTAACAGCCCTTCTCTACACTCAAGCTACAGAACTCCCGCAAGCCATGGCTTTCTACACTCAGCATTCAGAACTCTTGTAAACTGCTTCTCTCTACTCCCAGGCAACAGCACTGCTGTATATGGCGTGTGACAGTTCGTGAGCTACTGAACTCCAATATAGTGCGTATGCCTAACCCCAAGCTACAGAACTCCCGTAAGCTGTGTCTTTTACCTAAAGTTACAAAATGCCCATTAACAGCACTTCTCTACACTCAAGCTACAGAACTCCCGCAAGCCATGGCTCTGTACGCTCAGCATACAGAACTCTTGTAAACTGCTTCTCTCTACTCCCAGGCTACAGCACTCCCATACAGTGTTTTTCATACACTTTGGTTACAGTACTGCCTTATAGTACATATGCCTAACCCCAAGCCACAGAGGTACCACGAACTGCGTCTCCCGCAGTCAGGCTACAGAATGAAGGTATATTGTGATTGTGAACACCGAGGTTACAGAACTCCCAAAAATGCATCTCCTACACTCAGGCTGCAGAACTCCCGCAAACCATGGCTCTGTACACTCAGCATACAGAACTCTTGTAAACTGCTTCTCTCTACTCCCAGGCTACAGCACTTCTGTATACTGCGTTTGCCAACTCGTGAGCTACTGAATTCCCATATAATGCGTATGCCTAACCCCAAGCTACAGAACTCCCGTAAGCTGTGTCTTTTACCTAAAGTTACAAAATGCCCATTAACAGCACTTCTCTGCACTCAGGATACAGAACTACTGCTAACTGCGTCTGTTGCACTCAGCTACAGAACGCAGTTATACTGCGTCTCGCTACACCCAGGTTACAGAACTGCCCTAAGCTACCACTTCTACACTCAGGCTGCAGAACTCCCTCAAACCATGGCTCTGCACACTCAGCATACAGAACTCTTGTAAACTGCTTCTCTCTACTCCCAGGCTGCAGCACTCCCATACAGTGTTTTTCATACACTTTGGTTACAGAACAGCCGTATACTGCATAGGCCTAACCCCAAGCCACAGAGGTACCGCTAACTGCGTCTCCCGCACTCAGGCTACAGAATGAAAGTATATTGTGATTGTCCACACCGAGGTTACAGAACTCCCAAACGCTGCGTCTCCTACACTCAGGCTGCAGAACTCCACAAACCATGGCTCCCTACTCTCAGCATAGAGAACTCTTGTAAACTGCTTCTCTCTACTCCCAGGCTACAGCACTCCCATACAGTGTGTTTCATACACTTGGGTTACAGAACTGCTGTATAGTGCGTAGGCCTAACCCCAAGCCACAGAACGACCGCTAACTCCATTTAGTGCATATGCCTAACCCCAAGCTACAGAACTCCCATCAGCTGCCTCTTACGCCCTATGGCTACAGAACGCCCATTAACAGCACTTCTCTGCACTCAGGATACAGAACTCCTTCTAAACGGATCTCCAGAATTCAAGCTACAGAACGCAGGTATACTGTCTTTCTCTACACGCAGGTTACAGAATTGCCCTAAGCTACCACTACTACACTCAGGCTGCAGAACTCCAGCAAACCATGGCTCTGTACACTCAGCATACAGAACTCTTGTAAACTAGTTTTCTCTACTTCAAGGCTACAGCACTGCTGTATATGGCGTCTGCCAAGTCGTGAGCTACTGAACTCCATATAGTGCATATGCCTAACCCCAAGCTACAGCACTCACATAAGCTGACTCTTATGCCCTATGGCTACAGAACACCCATTAACAGCACTTCTCTGAACTCAGGATACAGAACTGCACTCAGCTACAGAACGCAGGTATACTGCGTCTCGCTACACCCAGGTTACAGAACTGCCCTAAGCTACCACTTCTACACTCAGGCTGCAGAACTCCCTCAAACCAGGGCTCTGTACACTCAGCATACAGAACTCTTGTAAACTGCTTCTCTCTACTCCCAGGCTACAGCACTCCCATACAGTGTTTTTCATACACTTTGGTTACAGTACTGCCTTATAGTGCATAGGCCTAACCCCAAGCCACAGAGGTACCGCTAACTGCGTCTCCCGCACTCAGGCTACAGAATGAAGGTATATTGTGATTGTCCACACCGAGGTTACAGAACTCCCAAACGCTGCGTCTCCTACACTCAGGCTGCAGAACTCCCACAAACCATGGCTCCCTACTCTCAGCATAGAGAACTCTTGTAAACTGCTTCTCTCTACTCCCAGGCTACAGCACTCCCATACAGTGTGTTTCATACACTTGCGTTACAGAACTGCTGTAGTGTGCGTAGGCCTAACCCCAAGCCACAGAACGACCGCTAACAGCGTCTCCAGCACTCAGGCTACAGAACGCAGGTTTACTGAGTCTCTCTACACCGAGGTTACAGAACTGCCGTAAGCTACCACTTCTACACTCAGGCTGCAGAACTCCCGCAAACCATGGCTCTCTAAACTCAGCATACAGAACTCTTGTAAACTGCTTCTCTCTACTTCCAGGCTACAGCACTCCCATACAATGTGTTTCATACACTTGGGTTACAGAACTGCTGTATAGTGCGTAGGCCTAACCCCAAGCCACAGAACGACCGCTATAGCGTCTCCTGCACTCAGGCTACAGAACACAGGTATACTGCGTCTCGCTACACCCAGGTTACAGAACTGCCGTAAGCTACCACTTCTACACTCAGGCTGCAGAACTCCCGCAAACCATGGCTCTGTACACTCAGCATACAGAACTCTTGTAAACTGCTTCTCTCTACTCCCAGGCTGCAGCACTCCCATACAGTGTTTTTCATACACTTTGGTTACAGAACTGCCGTATAGTGCATAGGCCTAACCCCAAGCCACAGAGGTACCGCTAACTGCGTCTCCCGCACTCAGGCTACAGAATGAAGGTATATTGTGATTGTCCACACCGAGGTTACAGAACTCCCAAACGCTGCGTCTCCTACACTCAGGCTGCAGAACTCCCACAAACCATGGCTCCCTACTCTCAGCATAGAGAACTCTTGTAAACTGCTTCTCTCTACTCCCAGGCTACAGCACTCCCATACAGTGTGTTTCATACACTTGGGTTACAGAACTGCTGTATAGTGCGTAGGCCTAACCCCAAGCCACAGAACGACCGCTAACAGCGTGTCCTGCACTCAGGCTACAGAACGCAGGTTTACTGCGTCTCTCTACACCCAGGTTACAGAACTGCCCTAAGCTACCACTTCTACACTCAGGCTGCAGAACTCCCGCAAACCATGGCTCTCTAAACTCAGCATACAGAACTCTTGTAAACTGCTTCTCTCTACTTCCAGGCTACAGCATTCCCATACAGTGTGTTTCATACACTTGGGTTACAGAACTGCTGTATAGTGCGTAGGCCTAACCCCAAGCCACAGAACGACCGCTAACTCCATTTAGTGCATATGCCTAACCCCAAGCTACAGAACTCCCAGCAGCTGCCTCTTACGCCCTATGGCTACAGAACGCCCATTAACAGCACTTCTCTGCACTCAGGATACAGAACTCCTTCTAAACGGGTCTCCAGAACTCAAGCTACAGAACGCAGGTATACTGTCTTTCTCTACACGCAGGTTACAGAATTGCCCTAAGCTACCACTTCTACACTCAGGCTGCAGAACTCCAGCAAACCATGGCTCTGTACACTCAGCATACAGAACTCTTGTAAACTAGTTTTCTCTACTTCAAGGCTACAGCACTGCTGTATATGGCGTCTGCCAAGTCGTGAGCTACTGAACTCCATATAGTGCATATGCCTAACCCCAAGCTACAGCACTCACATAAGCTGACTCTTATGCCCTATGGCTACAGAATACCCATTAACAGCACTTCTCTGAACTCAGGATACAGAACTACTGCTAACTGCGTCTGTTGCACTCAGCTACAGAACGCAGCTATACTGCGTCTCGCTACACCCAGGTTACAGAACTGCCCTAAGCTACCACTTCTACACTCAGGCTGCAGAACTCCCTCAAACCATGGCTCTGTACACTCAGCATACAGAACTCTTGTAAACTTTTCTCTCTACTCCCAGGCTGCAGCACTCCCATACAGTGTTTTTCATACACTTTGGTTACAGAACAGCCGTATAGTGCATAGGCCTAACCCCAAGCCACAAAGGTACCGCTAACTGCGTCTCCCGCACTCAGGCTACAGAATGAAAGTATATTGTGATTGTCCACACCGAGGTTACAGAACTCCCAAACGCTGCGTCTCCTACACTCAGGCTGCAGAACTCCCACAAACCATGGCTCCCTACTCTCAGCATACAGAACTCTTGAAAACTGCTTCTCTCTACTCCCAGGCTACAGCACTGCTGTATACTGCACTTGCCACCTCGTGA
Organism: Lepus europaeus; assembly: GCF_033115175.1. Lineage (NCBI taxonomy): Eukaryota > Metazoa > Chordata > Mammalia > Lagomorpha > Leporidae > Lepus > Lepus europaeus. Next base: position 7,137,201 of record NW_026909177.1, read on the forward strand.
GCTACTGAACTCCCATATAGTGCGTAGGCCTAACCCCAAGCTACAGAACGACCGCTAACAGCATGTCCTGAACTCAGGTTACAGAACACAGGTATACTGCGTCTCTCTACACCCAGGTTACAGAACTGCCCTAAGCTACCACTTCTACACTCAGGCTGCAGAACTCCCTCAAACCATGGCTCTGTACACTCAGCATTCAGAACTCTTGTAAACTGCTTCTCTCTACTCCCAGGCTACAGCACTGCTGTATATGGCGTCTGAAAACTCGTGAGCTACTGAACTCCATATAGTGCATATGCCTAACCCCAAGCTACAGAACTCACATCAGCTGACTCTTACGCCCTAAGGCTACAGCCTTAGGTTACAGAACTGCTGTATAGTGCGTAGGCCTAACCCCAAGCCACAGAGGTACCGCTAACTGCGTCTCCCGCACTCAGGCTACAGAATGAAGGTATATTGTGATTGTCCACACCGAGGTTACAGAACTCCCAAAAATGCATCTCCTACACTCAGGCTGCAGAACTACCGCAAACCATGGCTCTGTACACTCAGCATACAGAACTCTTGTAAACTGCTTCTCTCTACTCCCAGGCTACAGCACTGCTGTATACTGCGCTTGCCACCTCGTGAGCTACTGAACTCCCATATAGTGCGTATGCCAAACCCCAAGCTTCAGAACTCCCGTAAGCTGTGTCTTTTACCTAAAGTTACAAAATGCCCATTAACAGCACTTCTCTACACTCAAGCTACAGAACTCCCGCAAGCCATGGTTCTGTACGCTCAGCATACAGAACTCTTGTAAACTGCTTCTCTCTACTCCCAGGCAACAGCACTACTGTATATGGCGTGTGACAGTTCGTGAGCTACTGAACTCCAATATAGTGCGTATGCCTAACCCCAAGCTACAGAACTCCCATGAGCTGTGTCTTTTACCTAAAGATACAAAATGCCAATTAACAGCACTTCTCTACACTCAAGCTGCAGAACTCCCGCAAGCCATGGTTCTGTACGCTCAGCATACAGAACTCTTGTAAACTGCTTCTCTCTACTCCCAGGCTACAGCACTGCTGTATACTGCGCTTGCCACCTCGTGAGCTACTGAACTCCCATATAGTGCGTATGCCAAACCCCAAGCTTCAGAACTCCCGTAAGCTGTGTCTTTTACCTAAAGTTACAAAATGCCCATTAACAGCCCTTCTCTACACTCAAGCTACAGAACTCCCGCAAGCCATGGCTTTGTACACTCAGCATTCAGAACTCTTGTAAACTGCTTCTCTCTACTCCCAGGCAACAGCACTGCTGTATATGGCGTGTGACAGTTCGTGAGCTACTGAACTCCAATATAGTGCGTATGCCTAACCCCAAGCGACAGAACTCCCGTGAGCTGTGTCTTTTACCTAAAGTTACAAAATGCCCATTAACAGCACTTCTCTACACTCAAGCTACAGAACTCCCGCAAGCCATGGTTCTGTACGCTCAGCATACAGAACTCTTGTAAACTGCTTCTCTCTACTCCCTGGCTACAGCACTCCCATACAGTGTGTTTCATACACTTGGGTTACAGAACTGCTGTATAGTGCGTAGGCCTAACCCCAAGCCACAGAACGACCGCTAACAGCGTGTCCTGCACTCAGGCTACAGAACGCAGGTTTACTGAGTCTCTCTACACCCAGGTTACAGAACTGCCGTAAGCTACCACTTCTACACTCAGGCTGCAGAACTCCCGCAAACCATAGCTCTCTAAACTCAGCATACAGAACTCTTGTAAACTGCTTCTATCTACTCCAGGCTACAGCACTCCCATACAATGTGTTTCATACACTTGGGTTACAGAACTCCTGTATAGTGCGTAGGCCTAACCCCAAGCCACAGAACGACCGCTATAGCGTCTCCTGCACTCAGGCTACAGAACGCAGGTATACTGCGTCTCGCTACACCCAGGTTACAGAACTGCCCTAAGCTACCACTTCTACACTCAGGCTGCAGAACTCCCTCAAACCATGGCTCTGTACACTCAGCATACAGAACTCTTGTAACCTGCTTCTCTCTACTCCCAGGCTGCAGCACTCCCATACAGTGTTTTTCATACACTTTGGTTACAGAACTGCCGTATAGTGCATAGGCCTAACCCCAAGACACAGAGGTACCGCTAACTGCGTCTCCCGCACTCAGGCTACAGAATGAAGGTATATTGTGATTGTGCACACCAAGGTTACAGAACTCCCAAACGCTGCGTCTCCTACACTCAGGCTGCAGAACTCCCACAAACCATGGCTCCCTACTCTCAGCATACAGAACTCTTGTAAACTGCTTCTCTCTACTCCCAGGCTACAGCACTGCTGTATACTGCGCTTGCCACCTCGTGAGCTACTGAACTCCCATATAGTGCGTATGCCAAACCCCAAGCTTCAGAACTCCCGTAAGCTGTGTCTTTTACCTAAAGTTACAAAATGCCCATTAACAGCCCTTCTCTGCACTCAAGCTACAGAATTCCCGCAAGCCATGGCTTTGTACACTCAGCATTCAGAACTCTTGTAAACTGCTTCTCTCTACTCCCAGGCAACAGCACTGCTGTATATGGCGTGTGACACTTCGTGAGCTACTGAACTCCAATATAGTGCGTATGCCTAACCCCAAGCGACAGAACTCCCGTGAGCTGTGTCTTTTACCTAAAGTTACAAAATGCCCATTAACAGCACTTCTCTACACTCAAGCTACAGAACTCCCGCAAGCCATGGTTCTGTACGCTCAGCATACAGAACTCTTGTAAACTGCTTCTCTCTACTCCCTGGCTACAGCACTCCCATACAGTGTGTTTCATACACTTGGGTTACAGAACTGCTGTATAGTGCGTAGGCCTAACCCCAAGCCACAGAACGACCGCTAACTCCATTTAGTGCATATGCCTAACCCCAAGCTACAGAACTCCCAGCAGCTGCCTCTTATGCCCTATGGCTACAGAACGCCCATTAACAGCACTTCTCTGCACTCAGGATACAGAACTCCTTCTAAACAGGTCTCCAGAACTCAAGCTACAGAACGCAGGTATACTGTCTTTCTCTACACGCAGGTTACAGAATTGCCCTAAGCTACCACTTCTACACTCAGGCTGCAGAACTCCCGCAAACCATGGCTCTGTACACTCAGCATACAGAACTCTTGTAAACTCTTCTATCTACTCCCAGGCTGCAGCACTCCCATACAGTGTTTTTCATACACTTTGGTTACAGAACTGCCGTATAGTGCATACACTTTGGTTACAGAACTGCCGTATAGTGCATAGGCCTAACCCCAAGCCACAGAGGTACCGCTAACTGCGTCTCCCGCACTCAGGCTACAGAATGAAGGTATATTGTGATTGTGCACACCAAGGTTACAGAACTCCCAAACGCTGCGTCTCCTACACTCAGGCTGCAGAACTCCCACAAACCATGGCTCCCTACTCTCAGCATACAGAACTCTTGTAAACTGCTTCTCTCTACTCCCAGGCAACAGCACTGCTGTATACTGCGTTTGACAACTCGTGAACTACTGAACTCCCATATAATGCGTATGCCTAACCCCAAGCTACAGAACTCCCGTAAGCTGTGTCTTTTACCTAAAGTTACAAAATGCCCATTAACAGCACTTCTCTACACTCAAGCTGCAGAACTCCCGCAAGCCATGGCTCTGTACGCTCAGCATACAGAACTCTTGTAAACTGCTTCTCTCTACTCCCAGGCTACAGCACTCCCATACAGTGTGTTTCATACACTTGGGTTACAGAACTGCTGTATAGTGCGTAGGCCTAACCCCAAGCCACAGAACGACCGCTAACAGCGTCTCCTGCACTCAGGCTACAGAACGCAGGTATACTGCATCTCGCTACACCCAGGTTACAGAACTGCCGTAAGCTACCACTTCTACACTCAGGCTGCAGAACTCCCGCAAATCATGGCTCTGTACACTCAGCATACAGAACTCTTGTAAACTGCTTCTCTCTACTCCCAGGCTGCAGCACTCCCATACAGTGTTTTCATACACTTTGGTTACAGAACTGCCGTATACTGCATAGGCCTAACCCCAAGCCAGAGAGGTACCGCTAACTGCGTCTCCCGCACTCAGGCTACAGAATGAAAGTATATTGTGATTGTCCACACCGAGGTTACAGAACTCCCAAACGCTGCGTCTCCTACACTCAGGCTGCAGAACTCCCACAAACCATGGCTCCCTACTCTCAGCATACAGAACTCTTGAAAACTGCTTCTCTCTACTCCCAGGCTACAGCACTGCTGTATACTGCGCTTGCCACCTCGTGAGCTACTGAACTCCCATATAGTGCGTAGGCCTAACCCCAAGCTACAGAACGACCGCTAACAGCATGTCCTGCACTCAGGTTACAGAACGCAGGTATACTGCGTCTCTCTACACCCAGGTTAAAGAACTGCCCTAAGCTACCACTTCTACACTCAGGCTGCAGAACTCCCTCAAACCATGGCTCTGTACACTCAGCATTCAGAACTCTTGTAAACTGCTTCTCTCTACTCCCAGGCTACAGCACTGCTGTATATGGCGTCTGAAAACTCGTGAGCTACTGAACTCCATATAGTGCATATGCCTAACCCCAAGCTACAGAACTCACATCAGCTGACTCTTACGCCCTAAGGCTACAGCCTTAGGTTACAGAACTGCTGTATAGTGCGTAGGCCTAACCCCAAGCCACAGAGGTACCGCTAACTGTGTCTCCCGCACTCAGGCTACAGAATGAAGGTATATTGTGATTGTCCACACCGAGGTTACAGAACTCCCAAAAATGCATCTCCTACACTCAGGCTGCAGAACTACCGCAAACCATGGCTCTGTACGCTCAGCATTCAGAACTCTTGTAAACTGCTTCTCTCTACTCCCAGGCTACAGCACTGCTGTATACTGCGCTTGCCACCTCGTGAGCTACTGAACTCCCATATAGTGCGTATGCCAAACCCCAAGCTTCAGAACTCCCGTAAGCTGTGTCTTTTACCTAAAGTTACAAAATGCCCATTAACAGCACTTCTCTACACTCAAGCTGCAGAACTCCCGCAAGCCATGGTTCTGTACGCTCAGCATACAGAACTCTTGTAAACTGCTTCTCTCTACTCCCAGGCTACAGCACTGCTGTATACTGCGCTTGCCACCTCGTGAGCTACTGAACTCCCATATAGTGCGTATGCCAAACCCCAAGCTTCAGAACTCCCGTAAGCTGTGTCTTTTACCTAAAGTTACAAAATGCCCATTAACAGCCCTTCTCTACACTCAAGCTACAGAACTCCCAAAAGCCATGGCTTTGTACACTCAGCATTCAGAACTCTTGTAAACTGCTTCTCTCTACTCCCAGGCAACAGCACTGCTGTATATGTCGTGTGACAGTTCGTGAGCTACTGAACTCCAATATAGTGCGTATGCCTAACCCCAAGCAACAGAACTCCCGTGAGCTGTGTCTTTTACCTAAAGTTACAAAATGCCCATTAACAGCACTTAACTACACTCAAGCTACAGAACTCCCGCAAGCCATGGTTCTGTACGCTCAGCATACAGAACTCTTGTAAACTGCTTCTCTCTACTACCTGGCTACAGCACTCCCATACAGTGTGTTTCATACACTTGGGTTACAGAACTGCTGTATAGTGCGTAGGCCTAACCCCAAGCCACAGAACGACCGCTAACAGCGTCTCCTGCACTCAGGCTACAGAACGCATTTTTACTGCGTCTCTCTACACCCAGGTTACAGAGCTGCCGTAAGCTACCACTTCTACACTCAGGCTGCAGAACTCCCGCAAACCATGGCTCTCTAAACTCAGCATACAGAACTCTTGTAAACTGCTTCTCTCTACTTCCAGGCTACAGCATTCCCATACCGTGTGTTTCATACACTTGGGTTACAGAACTGCTGTATAGTGCGTAGGCCTAACCCCAAGCCACAGAACGACCGCTAACTCCATTTAGTGCATATGCCTAACCCCAAGCTACAGAACTCCCAGCAGCTGCCTCTTATGCCCTATGGCTACAGAACGCCCATTAACAGCACTTCTCTGCACTCAGGATACAGAACTCCTTCTAAACAGGTCTCCAGAACTCAAGCTACAGAACGCAGGTATACTGTCTTTCTCTACACGCAGGTTACAGAATTGCCCTAAGCTACCACTTCTACACTCAGGCTGCAGAACTCCCGCAAACCATGGCTCTGTACACTCAGCATACAGAACTCTTGTAAACTCTTCTATCTACTCCCAGGCTGCAGCACTCCCATACAGTGTTTTTCATACACTTTGGTTACAGAACTGCCGTATAGTGCATAGGCGTAACCCCAAGCCACAGAGGTACCGCTAACTGCGTCTCCCGCACTCAGGCTACAGAATGAAGGTATATTGTGATTGTGCACACCAAGGTTACAGAACTCCCAAACGCTGCGTCTCCTACACTCAGGCTGCAGAACTCCCACAAACCATGGCTCCCTACTCTCAGCATACAGAACTCTTGTAAACTGCTTCTCTCTACTCCCAGGCAACAGCACTGCTGTATACTGCACTTGCCACCTCGTGAACTACTGAACTCCCATATAATGCGTATGCCTAACCCCAAGCTACAGAACTCCCGTAAGCTGTGTCTTTTACCTAAAGTTACAAAATGCCCATTAACAGCACTTCTCTACACTCAAGCTGCAGAACTCCCGCAAGCCATGGCTCTGTACGCTCAGCATACAGAACTCTTGTAAACTGCTTCTCTCTACTCCCAGGCTACAGCACTCCCATACAGTGTGTTTCATACACTTGGGTTACAGAACTGCTGTATAGTGTGTAGGCCTAACCCCAAGCCACAGAACGACCGCTAACAGCGTCTCCTGCACTCAGGCTACAGAACGCAGGTATACTGCGTCTCGCTACACCCAGGTTACAGAACTGCTGTAAGCTACCACTTCTACACTCAGGCTGCAGAACTCCCGCAAATCATGGCTCTATACACTCAGCATACAGAACTCTTGTAAACTGCTTCTCTCTACTCCCAGGCTGCAGCACTCCCATACAGTGTTTTTCATACACTTTGGTTACAGAACTGCCGTATACTGCATAGGCCTAACCCCAAGCCACAGAGGTACCGCTAACTGCGTCTCCCGCACTCAGGCTACAGAATGAAAGTATATTGTGATTGTCCACACCGAGGTTACAGAACTCCCAAACGCTGCGTCTCCTACACTCAGGCTGCAGAACTCCCACAAACCATGGCTCCCTACTCTCAGCATACAGAACTCTTGTAAACTGCTTCTTTCTACTACCAGGCTACAGCACTGCTGTATACTGCACTTGCCACCTCGTGAGCTACTGAACTCCCATATAGTGCGTAGTCCTAACCCCAAGCTACAGAACGACCGCTAACAGCGTCTCCTGCACTCAGGCTACAGAACGCAGGTATACTGCGTCTCTCTACACCCAGGTTACAGAACTGCCCTAAGCTACCAATTCTACACTCAGGCTGCCGAACTTCCTCAAACCACGGCTCTGTACACTCAGCATTCAGAACTCTTGTAAACTGCTACTCTCTACTCAAAGGCAACAGCACTACTGTATATGGCGTGTGAAAGCTCGTGAGCTACTGAACTCCCATATACTGCGTATGCCTAATCCCAAGCTACAGAACTCCCGTAAGCTGTATCTTTTACCTAAAGTTACAAAATGCCCATTAACAGCACTTCTCTACACTGAAGCTACAGAACTCCTGCAAGCCATGGCTCTGTATGCTCAGCATACAGAACTCTTGTAACCTGCTTCTCTCTACTCCAGGCTACAGCATTCCCATACAGTGTGTTTCATACACTTGGGTTACAGAACTGCTGTATAGTGCGTAGGCCTAACCCCAAGCCACAGAACGACCGTTAACTGCCTCTCCCGCACTCAGGCTACAGAATGAAGGTATATTGTGATTGTCCACACCAAGGTTACAGAACTCCCAAACGCTGCGTCTCCTACACTCAGGCTGCAGAACTCCCACAAACCATGGCTCCCTACTCTCAGCATACAGAACTCTTGTAAACTGCTTCTCTCTACTCCCAGGCTGCAGCACTCCCATACAGTGTTTTTCATACACTTTGGTTACAGAACTGCCGTATAGTGCATAGGCCTAACCCCAAGCCACAGAGGTACCGCTAACTGCGTCTCCCGCACTCAGGCTACAGAATGAAAGTATATTGTGATTGTCCACACCGAGGTTACAGAACTCCCAAACGCTGCGTCTCCTACACTCAGGCTGCAGAACTCCCACAAACCATGGCTCCCTACTCTCAGCATACAGAACTCTTGAAAACTGCTTCTCTCTACTCCCAGGCTACAGCACTGCTGTATACTGCGCTTGCCACCTCGTGAGCTACTGAACTCCCATATAGTGCGTATGCCAAACCCCAAGCTTCAGAACTCCCGTAAGCTGTGTCTTTTACCTAAAGTTACAAAATGCCCATTAACAGCCCTTCTCTACACTCAAGCTACAGAACTCCCGCAAGCCATGGCTCTCTAAACTCAGCATACAGAACTCTTGTAAACTGCTTCTCTCTACTTCCAAGCTACAGCATTCCCATACAGTGTGTTTCATACACTTGGGTTACAGAACTGCTGTATAGTGCGTAGGCCTAACCCCAAGCCACAGAACGACCGCTAACAGCGTCTCCTGCACTCAGGCTACAGAACGCAGGTATACTGCGTCTCGCTACACCCAGGTTACAGAACTGCCGTAAGCTACCACTTCTACACTCAGGCTGCAGAACTCCCTCAAACCATGGCTCTGTACACTCAGCATACAGAACTCTTGTAAACTGCTTCTCTCTACTCCCAGGCTGCAGCACTCCCATACAGTGTTTTTCATACACTTTGGTTACAGAACTGCCGTATAGTGCATAGGCCTAACCCCAAGCCACAGAGGTACCGCTAACTGCGTCTCCCGCACTCAGGCTACAGAATGAAAGTATATTGTGATTGTCCACACCGAGGTTACAGAACTCCCAAACGCTGCATCTCCTACACTCAGGCTGCAGAACTCCCACAAACCATGGCTCCCTACTCTCAGCATACAGAACTCTTGTAAACTGCTTCTTTCTGCTACCAGGCTACAGCACTGCTGTATACTGCACTTGCCACCTCGTGAGCTACTGAACTCCCATATAGTGCGTAGTCCTAACCCCAAGCTACAGAACGACCGCTAACAGCGTCTCCTGCACTCAGGCTACAGAACGCAGGTATACTGCGTCTCTCTACACCCAGGTTACAGAACTGCCCTAAGCTACCACTTCTATACTCAGGCTGCAGAACTTCTTCAAACCACGGCTCTGTACACTCAGCATTCAGAACTCTTGTAAACTGCTACTCTCTACTCAAAGGCAACAGCACTACTGTATATGGCGTGTGAAAGCTCGTGAGCTACTGAACTCCCATATAGTGCGTATGCCTAATCCCAAGCTACAGAACTCCCGTAAGCTGTATCTTTTACCTAAAGTTACAAAATGCCCATTAACAGCACTTCTCTACACTGAAGCTACAGAACTCCCGCAAGCCATGGCTCTGTATGCTCAGCATACAGAACTCTTGTAACCTGCTTCTCTCTACTCCAGGCTACAGCATTCCCATACAGTGTGTTTCATACACTTGGGTTACAGAACTGCTGTATAGTGCGTAGGCCTAACCCCAAGCCACAGAACGACCGCTAACAGCGTCTCCTGCACTCAGGCTACAGAACGCAGGTATACTGCGTCTCGCTACACCCAGGTTACAGAACTGCCGTAAGCTACCACTTCTACACTCAGGCTGCAGAACTCCCGCAAATCATGGCTCTGTACACTCAGCATACAGAACTCTTGTAAACTGCTTCTCTCTACTCCAGGCTACAGCATTCCCATACAGTGTTTTTCATACACTTGGGTTACAGAACTGCCGTATACTGCATAGGCCTAACCCCAAGCCACAGAGGTACCGCTAACTGCGTCTCCCGCACTCAGGCTACAGAATGAAGGTATATTGTGATTGTCCACACCGAGGTTACAGAACTCCCAAACGCTGTGTCTCCTACACTCAGGCTGCAGAACTCCCACAAACCATGGCTCCCTACTCTCAGCATACAGAACTCTTGTAAACTGCTTCTCTCTACTACCTGTCTACAGCACTCCCATACAGTGTGTTTCATACACTTGGGTTACAGAACTGCTGTATAGTGCGTAGGCCTAACCCCAAGCCACAGAACGACCGCTAGCAGCGTCTCCTGCACTCAGGCTACAGAACGCATTTTTACTGCGTCTCTCTACACCCAGGTTACAGAGCTGCCGTAAGCTACCACTTCTACACTCAGGCTGCAGAACTCCCGCAAACCATGGCTCTCTAAACTCAGCATACAGAACTCTTGTAAACTGCTTCTCTCTACTTCCAGGCTACAGCATTCCCATACAGTGTGTTTCATACACTTGGGTTACAGAACTGCTGTATAGTGCGTAGGCCTAACCCCAAGCCACAGAACGACCGCTAACTCCATTTAGTGCATATGCCTAACCCCAAGCTACAGAACTCCCAGCAGCTGCCTCTTATGCCCTATGGCTACAGAACGCCCATTAACAGCACTTCTCTGCACTCAGGATACAGAACTCCTTCTAAACAGGTCTCCAGAACTCAAGCTACAGAACGCAGGTATACTGTCTTTCTCTACACGCAGGTTACAGAATTGCCCTAAGCTACCACTTCTACACTCAGGCTGCAGAACTCCCGCAAACCATGGCTCTGTACACTCAGCATACAGAACTCTTGTAAACTCTTCTATCTACTCCCAGGCTGCAGCACTCCCATACAGTGTTTTTCATACACTTTGGTTACAGAACTGCCGTATAGTGCATAGGCCTAACCCCAAGCCACAGAGGTACCGCTAACTGCGTCTCCCGCACTCAGGCTACAGAATGAAGGTATATTGTGATTGTGCACACCAAGGTTACAGAACTCCCAAACGCTGCGTCTCCTACACTCAGGCTGCAGAACTCCCACAAACCATGGCTCCCTACTCTCAGCATACAGAACTCTTGTAAACTGCTTCTCTCTACTCCCAGGCAACAGCACTGCTGTATACTGCGTTTGACAACTCGTGAACTACTGAACTCCCATATAATGCGTATGCCTAACCCCAAGCTACAGAACTCCCGTAAGCTGTGTCTTTTACCTAAAGTTACAAAATGCCCATTAACAGCACTTCTCTACACTCAAGCTGCAGAACTCCCGCAAGCCATGGCTCTGTACGCTCAGCATACAGAACTCTTGTAAACTGCTTCTCTCTACTCCCAGGCTACAGCACTCCCATACAGTGTGTTTCATACACTTGGGTTACAGAACTGCTGTATAGTGCGTAGGCCTAACCCCAAGCCACAGAACGACCGCTAACAGCGTCTCCTGCACTCAGGCTACAGAACGCAGGTATACTGCATCTCGCTACACCCAGGTTACAGAACTGCCGTAAGCTACCACTTCTACACTCAGGCTGCAGAACTCCCGCAAATCATGGCTCTGTACACTCAGCATACAGAACTCTTGTAAACTGCTTCTCTCTACTCCCAGGCTGCAGCACTCCCATACAGTGTTTTTCATACACTTTGGTTACAGAACTGCCGTATACTGCATAGGCCTAACCCCAAGCCACAGAGGTACCGCTAACTGCGTCTCCCGCACTCAGGCTACAGAATGAAAGTATATTGTGATTGTCCACACCGAGGTTACAGAACTCCCAAACGCTGCGTCTCCTACACTCAGGCTGCAGAACTCCCACAAACCATGGCTCCCTACTCTCAGCATACAGAACTCTTGTAAACTGCTTCTTTCTACTACCAGGCTACAGCACTGCTGTATACTGCACTTGCCACCTCGTGAGCTACTGAACTCCCATATAGTGCGTAGTCCTAACCCCAAGCTACAGAACGACCGCTAACAGCGTCTCCTGCACTCAGGCTACAGAACGCAGGTATACTGCGTCTCTCTACACCCAGGTTACAGAACTGCCCTAAGCTACCACTTCTACACTCAGGCTGCCGAACTTCCTCAAACCACGGCTCTGTACACTCAGCATTCAGAACTCTTGTAAACTGCTACTCTCTACTCAAAGGCAACAGCACTACTGTATATGGCGTGTGAAAGCTCGTGAGCTACTGAACTCCCATATACTGCGTATGCCTAATCCCAAGCTACAGAACTCCCGTAAGCTGTATCTTTTACCTAAAGTTACAAAATGCCCATTAACAGCACTTCTCTACACTGAAGCTACAGAACTCCCGCAAGCCATGGCTCTGTATGCTCAGCATACAGAACTCTTGTAACCTGCTTCTCTCTACTCCAGGCTACAGCATTCCCATACAGTGTGTTTCATACACTTGGGTTACAGAACTGCTGTATAGTGCGTAGGCCTAACCCCAAGCCACAGAACGACCGTTAACTGCGTCTCCCGCACTCAGGCTACAGAATGAAGGTATATTGTGATTGTCCACACCAAGGTTACAGAACTCCCAAACGCTGCGTCTCCTACACTCAGGCTGCAGAACTCCCACAAACCATGGCTCCCTACTCTCAGCATACAGAACTCTTGTAAACTGCTTCTCTCTACTCCCAGGCTGCAGCACTCCCATACAGTGTTTTTCATACACTTTGGTTACAGAACTGCCGTATAGTGCATAGGCCTAACCCCAAGCCACAGAGGTACCGCTAACTGCGTCTCCCGCACTCAGGCTACAGAATGAAAGTATATTGTGATTGTCCACACCGAGGTTACAGAACTCCCAAACGCTGCGTCTCCTACACTCAGGCTGCAGAACTCCCACAAACCATGGCTCCCTACTCTCAGCATACAGAACTCTTGAAAACTGCTTCTCTCTACTCCCAGGCTACAGCACTGCTGTATACTGCGCTTGCCACCTCGTGAGCTACTGAACTCCCATATAGTGCGTATGCCAAACCCCAAGCTTCAGAACTCCCGTAAGCTGTGTCTTTTACCTAAAGTTACAAAATGCCCATTAACAGCCCTTCTCTACACTCAAGCTACAGAACTCCCGCAAGCCATGGCTCTCTAAACTCAGCATACAGAACTCTTGTAAACTGCTTCTCTCTACTTCCAGGCTACAGCATTCCCATACAGTGTGTTTCATACACTTGGGTTACAGAACTGCTGTATAGTGCGTAGGCCTAACCCCAAGCCACAGAACGACCGCTAACAGCGTCTCCTGCACTCAGGCTACAGAACGCAGGTATACTGCGTCTCGCTACACCCAGGTTACAGAACTGCCGTAAGCTACCACTTCTACACTCAGGCTGCAGAACTCCCTCAAACCATGGCTCTGTACACTCAGCATACAGAACTCTTGTAAACTGCTTCTCTCTACTCCCAGGCTGCAGCACTCCCATACAGTGTTTTTCATACACTTTGGTTACAGAACTGCCGTATACTGCATAGGCCTAACCCCAAGCCACAGAGGTACCGCTAACTGCGTCTCCCGCACTCAGGCTACAGAATGAAAGTATATTGTGATTGTCCACACCGAGGTTACAGAACTCCCAAACGCTGCGTCTCCTACACTCAGGCTGCAGAACTCCCACAAACCATGGCTCCCTACTCTCAGCATACAGAACTCTTGTAAACTGCTTCTTTCTACTACCAGGCTACAGCACTGCTGTATACTGCACTTGCCACCTCGTGAGCTACTGAACTCCCATATAGTGCGTAGTCCTAACCCCAAGCTACAGAACGACCGCTAACAGCGTCTCCTGCACTCAGGCTACAGAACGCAGGTATACTGCGTCTCTCTACACCCAGGTTACAGAACTGCCCTAAGCTACCACTTCTATACTCAGGCTGCAGAACTTCCTCAAACCACGGCTCTGTACACTCAGCATTCAGAACTCTTGTAAACTGCTACTCTCTACTCAAAGGCAACAGCACTACTGTATATGGCGTGTGAAAGCTCGTGAGCTACTGAACTCCCATATAGTGCGTATGCCTAATCCCAAGCTACAGAACTCCCGTAAGCTGTATCTTTTACCTAAAGTTACAAAATGCCCATTAACAGCACTTCTCTACACTGAAGCTACAGAACTCCCGCAAGCCATGGCTCTGTATGCTCAGCATACAGAACTCTTGTAACCTGCTTCTCTCTACTCCAGGCTACAGCATTCCCATACAGTGTGTTTCATACACTTGGGTTACAGAACTGCTGTATAGTGCGTAGGCCTAACCCCAAGCCACAGAACGACCGCTAACAGCGTCTCCTGCACTCAGGCTACAGAACGCAGGTATACTGCGTCTCGCTACACCCAGGTTACAGAACTGCCGTAAGCTACCACTTCTACACTCAGGCTGCAGAACTCCCGCAAATCATGGCTCTGTACACTCAGCATACAGAACTCTTGTAAACTGCTTCTCTCTACTCCAGGCTACAGCATTCCCATACAGTGTTTTTCATACACTTGGGTTACAGAACTGCCGTATACTGCATAGGCCTAACCCCAAGCCACAGAGGTACCGCTAACTGCGTCTCCCGCACTCAGGCTACAGAATGAAAGTATATTGTGATTGTCCACACCGAGGTTACAGAACTCCCAAACGCTGCATCTCCTACACTCAGGCTGCAGAACTCCCACAAACCATGGCTCCCTACTCTCAGCATACAGAACTCTTGTAAACTGCTTCTTTCTACTACCAGGCTACAGCACTGCTGTATACTGCACTTGCCACCTCGTGAGCTACTGAACTCCCATATAGTGCGTAGTCCTAACCCCAAGCTACAGAACGACCGCTAACAGCGTCTCCTGCACTCAGGCTACAGAACGCAGGTATACTGCGTCTCTCTACACCCAGGTTACAGAACTGCCCTAAGCTACCACTTCTACACTCAGGCTGCAGAACTTCCTCAAACCACGGCTCTGTACACTCAGCATTCAGAACTCTTGTAAACTGCTACTCTCTACTCAAAGGCAACAGCACTACTGTATATGGCGTGTGAAAGCTCGTGAGCTACTGAACTCCCATATAGTGCGTATGCCTAATCCCAAGCTACAGAACTCCCGTAAGCTGTATCTTTTACCTAAAGTTACAAAATGCCCATTAACAGCACTTCTCTACACTGAAGCTACAGAACTCCCGCAAGCCATGGCTCTGTATGCTCAGCATACAGAACTCTTGTAACCTGCTTCTCTCTACTCCAGGCTACAGCATTCCCATACAGTGTGTTTCATACACTTGGGTTACAGAACTGCTGTATAGTGCGTAGGCCTAACCCCAAGCCACAGAACGACCGCTAACAGCGTCTCCTGCACTCAGGCTACAGAACGCAGGTATACTGCGTCTCGCTACACCCAGGTTACAGAACTGCCGTAAGCTACCACTTCTACACTCAGGCTGCAGAACTCCCGCAAATCATGGCTCTGTACACTCAGCATACAGAACTCTTGTAAACTGCTTCTCTCTACTCCAGGCTACAGCATTCCCATACAGTGTTTTTCATACACTTGGGTTACAGAACTGCCGTATACTGCATAGGCCTAACCCCAAGCCACAGAGGTACCGCTAACTGCGTCTCCCGCACTCAGGCTACAGAATGAAGGTATATTGTGATTGTCCACACCGAGGTTACAGAACTCCCAAACGCTGTGTCTCCTACACTCAGGCTGCAGAACTCCCACAAACCATGGCTCCCTACTCTCAGCATACAGAACTCTTGTAAACTGCTTCTCTCTACTACCTGTCTACAGCACTCCCATACAGTGTGTTTCAAACACTTGGGTTACAGAACTGCTGTATAGTGCGTAGGCCTAACCCCAAGCCACAGAACGACCGCTAACAGCGTCTCCTGCACTCAGGCTACAGAACGCATTTTTACTGCGTCTCTCTACACCCAGGTTACAGAGCTGCCGTAAGCTACCACTTCTACACTCAGGCTGCAGAACTCCCGCAAACCATGGCTCTCTAAACTCAGCATACAGAACTCTTGTAAACTGCTTCTCTCTACTTCCAGGCTACAGCATTCCCATACAGTGTGTTTCATACACTTGGGTTACAGAACTGCTGTATAGTGCGTAGGCCTAACCCCAAGCCACAGAACGACCGCTAACTCCATTTAGTGCATATGCCTAACCCCAAGCTACAGAACTCCCAGCAGCTGCCTCTTATGCCCTATGGCTACAGAACGCCCATTAACAGCACTTCTCTGCACTCAGGATACAGAACTCCTTCTAAACAGGTCTCCAGAACTCAAGCTACAGAACGCAGGTATACTGTCTTTCTCTACACGCAGGTTACAGAATTGCCCTAAGCTACCACTTCTACACTCAGGCTGCAGAACTCCCGCAAACCATGGCTCTGTACACTCAGCATACAGAACTCTTGTAAACTCTTCTATCTACTCCCAGGCTGCAGCACTCCCATACAGTGTTTTTCATACACTTTGGTTACAGAACTGCCGTATAGTGCATAGGCCTAACCCCAAGCCACAGAGGTACCGCTAACTGCGTCTCCCGCACTCAGGCTACAGAATGAAGGTATATTGTGATTGTGCACACCAAGGTTACAGAACTCCCAAACGCTGCGTCTCCTACACTCAGGCTGCAGAACTCCCACAAACCATGGCTCCCTACTCTCAGCATACAGAACTCTTGTAAACTGCTTCTCTCTACTCCCAGGCAACAGCACTGCTGTATACTGCACTTGCCACCTCGTGAACTACTGAACTCCCATATAATGCGTATGCCTAACCCCAAGCTACAGAACTCCCGTAAGCTGTGTCTTTTACCTAAAGTTACAAAATGCCCATTAACAGCACTTCTCTACACTCAAGCTGCAGAACTCCCGCAAGCCATGGCTCTGTACGCTCAGCATACAGAACTCTTGTAAACTGCTTCTCTCTACTCCCAGGCTACAGCACTCCCATACAGTGTGTTTCATACACTTGGGTTACAGAACTGCTGTATAGTGCGTAGGCCTAACCCCAAGCCACAGAACGACCGCTAACAGCGTCTCCTGCACTCAGGCTACAGAACGCAGGTATACTGCGTCTCGCTACACCCAGGTTACAGAACTGCTGTAAGCTACCACTTCTACACTCAGGCTGCAGAACTCCCGCAAATCATGGCTCTATACACTCAGCATACAGAACTCTTGTAAACTGCTTCTCTCTACTCCCAGGCTGCAGCACTCCCATACAGTGTTTTTCATACACTTTGGTTACAGAACTGCCGTATACTGCATAGGCCTAACCCCAAGCCACAGAGGTACCGCTAACTGCGTCTCCCGCACTCAGGCTACAGAATGAAAGTATATTGTGATTGTCCACACCGAGGTTACAGAACTCCCAAACGCTGCGTCTCCTACACTCAGGCTGCAGAACTCCCACAAACCATGGCTCCCTACTCTCAGCATACAGAACTCTTGTAAACTGCTTCTTTCTACTACCAGGCTACAGCACTGCTGTATACTGCACTTGCCACCTCGTGAGCTACTGAACTCCCATATAGTGCGTAGTCCTAACCCCAAGCTACAGAACGACCGCTAACAGCGTCTCCTGCACTCAGGCTACAGAACGCAGGTATACTGCGTCTCTCTACACCCAGGTTACAGAACTGCCCTAAGCTACCACTTCTACACTCAGGCTGCAGAACTTCCTCAAACCACGGCTCTGTACACTCAGCATTCAGAACTCTTGTAAACTGCTACTCTCTACTCAAAGGCAACAGCACTACTGTATATGGCGTGTGAAAGCTCGTGAGCTACTGAACTCCCATATAGTGCGTATGCCTAATCCCAAGCTACAGAACTCCCGTAAGCTGTATCTTTTACCTAAAGTTACAAAATGCCCATTAACAGCACTTCTCTACACTGAAGCTACAGAACTCCCGCAAGCCATGGCTCTGTATGCTCAGCATACAGAACTCTTGTAACCTGCTTCTCTCTACTCCAGGCTACAGCATTCCCATACAGTGTGTTTCATACACTTGGGTTACAGAACTGCTGTATAGTGCGTAGGCCTAACCCCAAGCCACAGAACGACCGCTAACTGCGTCTCCCGCACTCAGGCTACAGAATGAAGGTATATTGTGATTGTCCACACCAAGGTTACAGAACTCCCAAACGCTGCGTCTCCTACACTCAGGCTGCAGAACTCCCACAAAACATGGCTCCCTACTCTCAGCATACAGAACTCTTGTAAACTGCTTCTCTCTACTCCCAGGCTGCAGCACTCCCATACAGTGTTTTTCATACACTTTGGTTACAGAACTGCCGTATACTGCATAGGCCTAACCCCAAGCCACAAAAGCACCGCTAACTGCGTCTCCCGCACTCAGGCTACAGAATGAAAGTATATTGTGATTGTCCACACCGAGGTTACAGAACTCCCAAACGCTGCGTCTCCTACACTCAGGCTGCAGAACTCCCACAAACCATGGCTCCCTACTCTCAGCATACAGAACTCTTGTAAACTGCTTCTTTCTACTACCAGGCTACAGCACTGCTGTATACTGCACTTGCCACCTCGTGAGCTACTGAACTCCCATATAGTGCGTAGTCCTAACCCCAAGCTACAGAACGACCGCTAACAGCGTCTCCTGCACTCAGGCTACAGAACGCAGGTATACTGCGTCTCTCTACACCCAGGTTACAGAACTGCCCTAAGCTACCACTTCTACACTCAGGCTGCAGAACTTCCTCAAACCACGGCTCTGTACACTCAGCATTCAGAACTCTTGTAAACTGCTACTCTCTACTCAAAGGCAACAGCACTACTGTATATGGCGTGTGAAAGCTCGTGAGCTACTGAACTCCCATATAGTGCGTATGCCTAATCCCAAGCTACAGAACTCCCATAAGCTGTATCTTTTACCTAAAGTTACAAAATGCCCATTAACAGCACTTCTCTACACTGAAGCTACAGAACTCCCGCAAGCCATGGCTCTGTATGCTCAGCATACAGAACTCTTGTAACCTGCTTCTCTCTACTCCAGGCTACAGCATTCCCATACAGTGTGTTTCATACACTTGGGTTACAGAACTGCTGTATAGTGCGTAGGCCTAACCCCAAGCCACAGAACGACCGCTAACTGCGTCTCCCGCACTCAGGCTACAGAATGAAGGTATATTGTGATTGTCCACACCAAGGTTACAGAACTCCCAAACGCTGCGTCTCCTACACTCAGGCTGCAGAACTCCCACAAACCATGGCTCCCTACTCTCAGCATACAGAACTCTTGTAAACTGCTTCTCTCTACTCCCAGGCTGCAGCACTCCCATACAGTGTTTTTCATACACTTTGGTTACAGAACTGCCGTATAGTGCATAGGCCTAACCCCAAGCCACAGAGGTACCGCTAACTGCGTCTCCCGCACTCAGGCTACAGAATGAAAGTATATTGTGATTGTCCACACCGAGGTTACAGAACTCCCAAACGCTGCGTCTCCTACACTCAGGCTGCAGAACTCCCACAAACCATGGCTCCCTACTCTCAGCATACAGAACTCTTGAAAACTGCTTCTCTCTACTCCCAGGCTACAGCACTGCTGTATACTGCGCTTGCCACCTCGTGAGCTACTGAACTCCCATATAGTGCGTATGCCAAACCCCAAGCTTCAGAACTCCCGTAAGCTGTGTCTTTTACCTAAAGTTACAAAATGCCCATTAACAGCCCTTCTCTACACTCAAGCTACAGAACTCCTGCAAGCCATGGCTCTCTAAACTCAGCATACAGAACTCTTGTAAACTGCTTCTCTCTACTTCCAGGCTACAGCATTCCCATACAGTGTGTTTCATACACTTGGGTTACAGAACTGCTGTATAGTGCGTAGGCCTAACCCCAAGCCACAGAACGACCGCTAACAGCGTCTCCTGCACTCAGGCTACAGAACGCAGGTATACTGCGTCTCGCTACACCCAGGTTACAGAACTGCCGTAAGCTACCACTTCTACACTCAGGCTGCAGAACTCCCGCAAATCATGGCTCTGTACACTCAGCATACAGAACTCTTGTAAACTGCTTCTCTCTACTCCCAGGCTGCAGCACTCCCATACAGTGTTTTTCATACACTTTGGTTACAGAACTGCCGTATAGTGCATAGGCCTAACCCCAAGCCACAGAGGTACCGCTAACTGCGTCTCCCGCACTCAGGCTACAGAATGAAGGTATATTGTGATTGTGCACACCAAGGTTACAGAACTCCCAAACGCTGCGTCTCCTACACTCAGGCTGCAGAACTCCCACAAACCATGGCTCCCTACTCTCAGCATACAGAACTCTTGTAAACTGCTTCTCTCTACTCCCAGGCTACAGCACTGCTGTATACTGCGTTTGACAACTCGTGAACTACTGAACTCCCATATAATGCGTATGCCTAACCCCAAGCTACAGAACTCCCGTAAGCTGTGTCTTTTACCTAAAGTTACAAAATGCCCATTAACAGCACTTCTCTACACTCAAGCTCCAGAACTCCCGCAAGCCATGGCTCTGTACGCTCAGCATACAGAACTCTTGTAAACTGCTTCTCTCTACTCCCAGGCTACAGCACTCCCATACAGTGTGTTTCATACACTTGGGTTACAGAACTGCTGTATAGTGCGTAGGCCTAACCCCAAGCCACAGAACGACCGCTAACAACGTCTCCTGCACTCAGGCTACAGAACGCAGGTATACTGCGTCTCGCTACACCCAGGTTACAGAACTGCCGTAAGCTACCACTTCTACACTCAGGCTGCAGAACTCCCGCAAATCATGGCTCTGTACACTCAGCATACAGAACTCTTGTAAACTGCTTCTCTCTACTCCCAGGCTGCAGCACTCCCATACAGTGTTTTTCATACACTTTGGTTACAGAACTGCCATATACTGCATAGGCCTAACCCCAAGCCACAGAGGTACCGCTAACTGCGTCTCCCGCACTCAGGCTACAGAATGAAAGTATATTGTGATTGTCCACACCGAGGTTACAGAACTCCCAAACGCTGCGTCTCCTACACTCAGGCTGCAGAACTCCCACAAACCATGGCTCCCTACTCTCAGCATACAGAACTCTTGTAAACTGCTTCTTTCTACTACCAGGCTACAGCACTGCTGTATACTGCACTTGCCACCTCGTGAGCTACTGAACTCCCATATAGTGCGTAGTCCTAACCCCAAGCTACAGAACGACCGCTAACAGCGTCTCCTGCACTCAGGCTACAGAACGCAGGTATACTGCGTCTCTCTACACCCAGGTTTCAGAACTGCCCTAAGCTACCACTTCTACACTCAGGCTGCAGAACTTCCTCAAACCACGGCTCTGTACACTCAGCATTCAGAACTCTTGTAAACTGCTACTCTCTACTCAAAGGCAACAGCACTACTGTATATGGCGTGTGAAAGCTCGTGAGCTACTGAACTCCCATATAGTGCGTATGCCTAATCCCAAGGTACAGAACTCCCGTAAGCTGTATCTTTTACCTAAAGTTACAAAATGCCCATTAACAGCACTTCTCTACACTGAAGCTACAGAACTCCCGCAAGCCATGGCTCTGTATGCTCAGCATACAGAACTCTTGTAACCTGCTTCTCTCTACTCCAGGCTACAGCATTCCCATACAGTGTGTTTCATACACTTGGGTTACAGAACTGCTGTATAGTGCGTAGGCCTAACCCCAAGCCACAGAACGACCGCTAACTGCGTCTCCCGCACTCAGGCTACAGAATGAAGGTATATTGTGATTGTCCACACCGAGGTTACAGAACTCCCAAACGCTGTGTCTCCTACACTCAGGCTGCAGAACTCCCACAAACCATGGCTCCCTACTCTCAGCATACAGAACTCTTGTAAACTGCTTCTCTCTACTACCTGTCTACAGCACTCCCATACAGTGTGTTTCATACACTTGGGTTACAGAACTGCTGTATAGTGCGTAGGCCTAACCCCAAGCCACAGAACGACCGCTAACAGCGTCTCCTGCACTCAGGCTACAGAACGCATTTTTACTGCGTCTCTCTACACCCAGGTTACAGAGCTGCCGTAAGCT
Organism: Lepus europaeus; assembly: GCF_033115175.1. Lineage (NCBI taxonomy): Eukaryota > Metazoa > Chordata > Mammalia > Lagomorpha > Leporidae > Lepus > Lepus europaeus. The sequence goes on from NW_026909177.1 coordinate 7,159,230, forward strand.
ACCACTTCTACACTCAGGCTGCAGAACTCCCGCAAACCATGGCTCTCTAAACTCAGCATACAGAACTCTTGTAAACTGCTTCTCTCTACTTCCAGGCTACAGCATTCCCATACAGTGTGTTTCATACACTTGGGTTACAGAACTGCTGTATAGTGCGTAGGCCTAACCCCAAGCCACAGAACGACCGCTAACTCCATTTAGTGCATATGCCTAACCCCAAGCTACAGAACTCCCAGCAGCTGCCTCTTATGCCCTATGGCTACAGAACGCCCATTAACAGCACTTCTCTGCACTCAGGATACAGAACTCCTTCTAAACAGGTCTCCAGAACTCAAGCTACAGAACGCAGGTATACTGTCTTTCTCTACACGCAGGTTACAGAATTGCCCTAAGCTACCACTTCTACACTCAGGCTGCAGAACTCCCGCAAACCATGGCTCTGTACACTCAGCATACAGAACTCTTGTAAACTCTTCTATCTACTCCCAGGCTGCAGCACTCCCATACAGTGTTTTTCATACACTTTGGTTACAGAACTGCCGTATAGTGCATAGGCCTAACCCCAAGCCACAGAGGTACCGCTAACTGCGTCTCCCGCACTCAGGCTACAGAATGAAGGTATATTGTGATTGTGCACACCAAGGTTACAGAACTCCCAAACGCTGCGTCTCCTACACTCAGGCTGCAGAACTCCCACAAACCATGGCTCCCTACTCTCAGCATACAGAACTCTTGTAAACTGCTTCTCTCTACTCCCAGGCTACAGCACTGCTGTATACTGCGTTTGACAACTCGTGAACTACTGAACTCCCATATAATGCGTATGCCTAACCCCAAGCTACAGAACTCCCGTAAGCTGTGTCTTTTACCTAAAGTTACAAAATGCCCATTAACAGCACTTCTCTACACTCAAGCTCCAGAACTCCCGCAAGCCATGGCTCTGTACGCTCAGCATACAGAACTCTTGTAAACTGCTTCTCTCTACTCCCAGGCTACAGCACTCCCATACAGTGTGTTTCATACACTTGGGTTACAGAACTGCTGTATAGTGCGTAGGCCTAACCCCAAGCCACAGAACGACCGCTAACAACGTCTCCTGCACTCAGGCTACAGAACGCAGGTATACTGCGTCTCGCTACACCCAGGTTACAGAACTGCCGTAAGCTACCACTTCTACACTCAGGCTGCAGAACTCCCGCAAATCATGGCTCTGTACACTCAGCATACAGAACTCTTGTAAACTGCTTCTCTCTACTCCCAGGCTGCAGCACTCCCATACAGTGTTTTTCATACACTTTGGTTACAGAACTGCCATATACTGCATAGGCCTAACCCCAAGCCACAGAGGTACCGCTAACTGCGTCTCCCGCACTCAGGCTACAGAATGAAAGTATATTGTGATTGTCCACACCGAGGTTACAGAACTCCCAAACGCTGCGTCTCCTACACTCAGGCTGCAGAACTCCCACAAACCATGGCTCCCTACTCTCAGCATACAGAACTCTTGTAAACTGCTTCTTTCTACTACCAGGCTACAGCACTGCTGTATACTGCACTTGCCACCTCGTGAGCTACTGAACTCCCATATAGTGCGTAGTCCTAACCCCAAGCTACAGAACGACCGCTAACAGCGTCTCCTGCACTCAGGCTACAGAACGCAGGTATACTGCGTCTCTCTACACCCAGGTTTCAGAACTGCCCTAAGCTACCACTTCTACACTCAGGCTGCAGAACTTCCTCAAACCACGGCTCTGTACACTCAGCATTCAGAACTCTTGTAAACTGCTACTCTCTACTCAAAGGCAACAGCACTACTGTATATGGCGTGTGAAAGCTCGTGAGCTACTGAACTCCCATATAGTGCGTATGCCTAATCCCAAGGTACAGAACTCCCGTAAGCTGTATCTTTTACCTAAAGTTACAAAATGCCCATTAACAGCACTTCTCTACACTGAAGCTACAGAACTCCCGCAAGCCATGGCTCTGTATGCTCAGCATACAGAACTCTTGTAACCTGCTTCTCTCTACTCCAGGCTACAGCATTCCCATACAGTGTGTTTCATACACTTGGGTTACAGAACTGCTGTATAGTGCGTAGGCCTAACCCCAAGCCACAGAACGACCGCTAACTGCGTCTCCCGCACTCAGGCTACAGAATGAAGGTATATTGTGATTGTCCACACCGAGGTTACAGAACTCCCAAACGCTGTGTCTCCTACACTCAGGCTGCAGAACTCCCACAAACCATGGCTCCCTACTCTCAGCATACAGAACTCTTGTAAACTGCTTCTCTCTACTACCTGTCTACAGCACTCCCATACAGTGTGTTTCATACACTTGGGTTACAGAACTGCTGTATAGTGCGTAGGCCTAACCCCAAGCCACAGAACGACCGCTAACAGCGTCTCCTGCACTCAGGCTACAGAACGCATTTTTACTGCGTCTCTCTACACCCAGGTTACAGAGCTGCCGTAAGCTACCACTTCTACACTCAGGCTGCAGAACTCCCGCAAACCATGGCTCTCTAAACTCAGCATACAGAACTCTTGTAAACTGCTTCTCTCTACTTCCAGGCTACAGCATTCCCATACAGTGTGTTTCATACACTTGGGTTACAGAACTGCTGTATAGTGCGTAGGCCTAACCCCAAGCCACAGAACGACCGCTAACTCCATTTAGTGCATATGCCTAACCCCAAGCTACAGAACTCCCAGCAGCTGCCTCTTATGCCCTATGGCTACAGAACGCCCATTAACAGCACTTCTCTGCACTCAGGATACAGAACTCCTTCTAAACAGGTCTCCAGAACTCAAGCTACAGAACGCAGGTATACTGTCTTTCTCTACACGCAGGTTACAGAATTGCCCTAAGCTACCACTTCTACACTCAGGCTGCAGAACTCCCGCAAACCATGGCTCTGTACACTCAGCATACAGAACTCTTGTAAACTCTTCTATCTACTCCCAGGCTGCAGCACTCCCATACAGTGTTTTTCATACACTTTGGTTACAGAACTGCCGTATAGTGCATAGGCCTAACCCCAAGCCACAGAGGTACCGCTAACTGCGTCTCCCGCACTCAGGCTACAGAATGAAGGTATATTGTGATTGTGCACACCAAGGTTACAGAACTCCCAAACGCTGCGTCTCCTACACTCAGGCTGCAGAACTCCCACAAACCATGGCTCCCTACTCTCAGCATACAGAACTCTTGTAAACTGCTTCTCTCTACTCCCAGGCAACAGCACTGCTGTATACTGCACTTGCCACCTCGTGAACTACTGAACTCCCATATAATGCGTATGCCTAACCCCAAGATACAGAACTCCCGTAAGCTGTGTCTTTTACCTAAAGTTACAAAATGCCCATTAACAGCACTTCTCTACACTCAAGCTGCAGAACTCCCGCAAGCCATGGCTCTGTACGCTCAGCATACAGAACTCTTGTAAACTGCTTCTCTCTACTCCCAGGCTACAGCACTCCCATACAGTGTGTTTCATACACTTGGGTTACAGAACTGCTGTATAGTGCGTAGGCCTAACCCCAAGCCACAGACGACCGCTAACAGCGTCTCCTGCACTCAGGCTACAGAACGCAGGTATACTGCGTCTCGCTACACCCAGGTTACAGAACTGCTGTAAGCTACCACTTCTACACTCAGGCTGCAGAACTCCCGCAAATCATGGCTCTATACACTCAGCATACAGAACTCTTGTAAACTGCTTCTCTCTACTCCCAGGCTGCAGCACTCCCATACAGTGTTTTTCATACACTTTGGTTACAGAACTGCCGTATACTGCATAGGCCTAACCCCAAGCCACAGAGGTACCGCTAACTGCGTCTCCCGCACTCAGGCTACAGAATGAAAGTATATTGTGATTGTCCACACCGAGGTTACAGAACTCCCAAACGCTGCGTCTCCTACACTCAGGCTGCAGAACTCCCACAAACCATGGCTCCCTACTCTCAGCATACAGAACTCTTGTAAACTGCTTCTTTCTACTACCAGGCTACAGCACTGCTGTATACTGCACTTGCCACCTCGTGAGCTACTGAACTCCCATATAGTGCGTAGTCCTAACCCCAAGCTACAGAACGACCGCTAACAGCGTCTCCTGCACTCAGGCTACAGAACGCAGGTATACTGCGTCTCTCTACACCCAGGTTACAGAACTGCCCTAAGCTACCACTTCTACACTCAGGCTGCAGAACTTCCTCAAACCACGGCTCTGTACACTCAGCATTCAGAACTCTTGTAAACTGCTACTCTCTACTCAAAGGCAACAGCACTACTGTATATGGCGTGTGAAAGCTCGTGAGCTACTGAACTCCCATATAGTGCGTATGCCTAATCCCAAGCTACAGAACTCCCGTAAGCTGTATCTTTTACCTAAAGTTACAAAATGCCCATTAACAGCACTTCTCTACACTGAAGCTACAGAACTCCCGCAAGCCATGGCTCTGTATGCTCAGCATACAGAACTCTTGTAACCTGCTTCTCTCTACTCCAGGCTACAGCATTCCCATACAGTGTGTTTCATACACTTGGGTTACAGAACTGCTGTATAGTGCGTAGGCCTAACCCCAAGCCACAGAACGACCGCTAACTGCGTCTCCCGCACTCAGGCTACAGAATGAAGGTATATTGTGATTGTCCACACCAAGGTTACAGAACTCCCAAACGCTGCGTCTCCTACACTCAGGCTGCAGAACTCCCACAAACCATGGCTCCCTACTCTCAGCATACAGAACTCTTGTAAACTGCTTCTCTCTACTCCCAGGCTGCAGCACTCCCATACAGTGTTTTTCATACACTTTGGTTACAGAACTGCCGTATAGTGCATAGGCCTAACCCCAAGCCACAGAGGTACCGCTAACTGCGTCTCCCGCACTCAGGCTACAGAATGAAGGTATATTGTGATTGTGCACACCAAGGTTACAGAACTCCCAAACGCTGCGTCTCCTACACTCAGGCTGCAGAACTCCCACAAACCATGGCTCCCTACTCTCAGCATACAGAACTCTTGTAAACTGCTTCTCTCTACTCCCAGGCAACAGCACTGCTGTATACTGCGTTTGACAACTCGTGAACTACTGAACTCCCATATAATGCGTATGCCTAACCCCAAGCTACAGAACTCCCGTAAGCTGTGTCTTTTACCTAAAGTTACAAAATGCCCATTAACAGCACTTCTCTACACTCAAGCTCCAGAACTCCCGCAAGCCATGGCTCTGTACGCTCAGCATACAGAACTCTTGTAAACTGCTTCTCTCTACTCCCAGGCTACAGCACTCCCATACAGTGTGTTTCATACACTTGGGTTACAGAACTGCTGTATAGTGCGTAGGCCTAACCCCAAGCCACAGAACGACCGCTAACAACGTCTCCTGCACTCAGGCTACAGAACGCAGGTATACTGCGTCTCGCTACACCCAGGTTACAGAACTGCCCTAAGCTACCACTTCTACACTCAGGCTGCAGAACTCCCGCAAATCATGGCTCTGTACACTCAGCATACAGAACTCTTGTAAACTGCTTCTCTCTACTCCCAGGCTGCAGCACTCCCATACAGTGTTTTTCATACACTTTGGTTACAGAACTGCCGTATACTGCATAGGCCTAACCCCAAGCCACAGAGGTACCGCTAACTGCGTCTCCCGCACTCAGGCTACAGAATGAAAGTATATTGTGATTGTCCACACCGAGGTTACAGAACTCCCAAACGCTGCGTCTCCTACACTCAGGCTGCAGAACTCCCACAAACCATGGCTCCCTACTCTCAGCATACAGAACTCTTGTAAACTGCTTCTTTCTACTACCAGGCTACAGCACTGCTGTATACTGCACTTGCCACCTCGTGAGCTACTGAACTCCCATATAGTGCGTAGTCCTAACCCCAAGCTACAGAACGACCGCTAACAGCGTCTCCTGCACTCAGGCTACAGAACGCAGGTATACTGCGTCTCTCTACACCCAGGTTACAGAACTGCCCTAAGCTACCACTTCTACACTCAGGCTGCCGAACTTCCTCAAACCACGGCTCTGTACACTCAGCATTCAGAACTCTTGTAAACTGCTACTCTCTACTCAAAGGCAACAGCACTACTGTATATGGCGTGTGAAAGCTCGTGAGCTACTGAACTCCCATATACTGCGTATGCCTAATCCCAAGCTACAGAACTCCCGTAAGCTGTATCTTTTACCTAAAGTTACAAAATGCCCATTAACAGCACTTCTCTACACTGAAGCTACAGAACTCCCGCAAGCCATGGCTCTGTATGCTCAGCATACAGAACTCTTGTAACCTGCTTCTCTCTACTCCAGGCTACAGCATTCCCATACAGTGTGTTTCATACACTTGGGTTACAGAACTGCTGTATAGTGCGTAGGCCTAACCCCAAGCCACAGAACGACCGTTAACTGCGTCTCCCGCACTCAGGCTACAGAATGAAGGTATATTGTGATTGTCCACACCAAGGTTACAGAACTCCCAAACGCTGCGTCTCCTACACTCAGGCTGCAGAACTCCCACAAACCATGGCTCCCTACTCTCAGCATACAGAACTCTTGTAAACTGCTTCTCTCTACTCCCAGGCTGCAGCACTCCCATACAGTGTTTTTCATACACTTTGGTTACAGAACTGCCGTATAGTGCATAGGCCTAACCCCAAGCCACAGAGGTACCGCTAACTGCGTCTCCCGCACTCAGGCTACAGAATGAAAGTATATTGTGATTGTCCACACCGAGGTTACAGAACTCCCAAACGCTGCGTCTCCTACACTCAGGCTGCAGAACTCCCACAAACCATGGCTCCCTACTCTCAGCATACAGAACTCTTGAAAACTGCTTCTCTCTACTCCCAGGCTACAGCACTGCTGTATACTGCGCTTGCCACCTCGTGAGCTACTGAACTCCCATATAGTGCGTATGCCAAACCCCAAGCTTCAGAACTCCCGTAAGCTGTGTCTTTTACCTAAAGTTACAAAATGCCCATTAACAGCCCTTCTCTACACTCAAGCTACAGAACTCCCGCAAGCCATGGCTCTCTAAACTCAGCATACAGAACTCTTGTAAACTGCTTCTCTCTACTTCCAGGCTACAGCATTCCCATACAGTGTGTTTCATACACTTGGGTTACAGAACTGCTGTATAGTGCGTAGGCCTAACCCCAAGCCACAGAACGACCGCTAACAGCGTCTCCTGCACTCAGGCTACAGAACGCAGGTATACTGCGTCTCGCTACACCCAGGTTACAGAACTGCCGTAAGCTACCACTTCTACACTCAGGCTGCAGAACTCCCTCAAACCATGGCTCTGTACACTCAGCATACAGAACTCTTGTAAACTGCTTCTCTCTACTCCCAGGCTGCAGCACTCCCATACAGTGTTTTTCATACACTTTGGTTACAGAACTGCCGTATACTGCATAGGCCTAACCCCAAGCCACAGAGGTACCGCTAACTGCGTCTCCCGCACTCAGGCTACAGAATGAAAGTATATTGTGATTGTCCACACCGAGGTTACAGAACTCCCAAACGCTGCATCTCCTACACTCAGGCTGCAGAACTCCCACAAACCATGGCTCCCTACTCTCAGCATACAGAACTCTTGTAAACTGCTTCTTTCTACTACCAGGCTACAGCACTGCTGTATACTGCACTTGCCACCTCGTGAGCTACTGAACTCCCATATAGTGCGTAGTCCTAACCCCAAGCTACAGAACGACCGCTAACAGCGTCTCCTGCACTCAGGCTACAGAACGCAGGTATACTGCGTCTCTCTACACCCAGGTTACAGAACTGCCCTAAGCTACCACTTCTATACTCAGGCTGCAGAACTTCCTCAAACCACGGCTCTGTACACTCAGCATTCAGAACTCTTGTAAACTGCTACTCTCTACTCAAAGGCAACAGCACTACTGTATATGGCGTGTGAAAGCTCGTGAGCTACTGAACTCCCATATAGTGCGTATGCCTAATCCCAAGCTACAGAACTCCCGTAAGCTGTATCTTTTACCTAAAGTTACAAAATGCCCATTAACAGCACTTCTCTACACTGAAGCTACAGAACTCCCGCAAGCCATGGCTCTGTATGCTCAGCATACAGAACTCTTGTAACCTGCTTCTCTCTACTCCAGGCTACAGCATTCCCATACAGTGTGTTTCATACACTTGGGTTACAGAACTGCTGTATAGTGCGTAGGCCTAACCCCAAGCCACAGAACGACCGCTAACAGCGTCTCCTGCACTCAGGCTACAGAACGCAGGTATACTGCGTCTCGCTACACCCAGGTTACAGAACTGCCGTAAGCTACCACTTCTACACTCAGGCTGCAGAACTCCCGCAAATCATGGCTCTGTACACTCAGCATACAGAACTCTTGTAAACTGCTTCTCTCTACTCCAGGCTACAGCATTCCCATACAGTGTTTTTCATACACTTGGGTTACAGAACTGCCGTATACTGCATAGGCCTAACCCCAAGCCACAGAGGTACCGCTAACTGCGTCTCCCGCACTCAGGCTACAGAATGAAAGTATATTGTGATTGTCCACACCGAGGTTACAGAACTCCCAAACGCTGCATCTCCTACACTCAGGCTGCAGAACTCCCACAAACCATGGCTCCCTACTCTCAGCATACAGAACTCTTGTAAACTGCTTCTTTCTACTACCAGGCTACAGCACTGCTGTATACTGCACTTGCCACCTCGTGAGCTACTGAACTCCCATATAGTGCGTAGTCCTAACCCCAAGCTACAGAACGACCGCTAACAGCGTCTCCTGCACTCAGGCTACAGAACGCAGGTATACTGCGTCTCTCTACACCCAGGTTACAGAACTGCCCTAAGCTACCACTTCTATACTCAGGCTGCAGAACTTCCTCAAACCACGGCTCTGTACACTCAGCATTCAGAACTCTTGTAAACTGCTACTCTCTACTCAAAGGCAACAGCACTACTGTATATGGCGTGTGAAAGCTCGTGAGCTACTGAACTCCCATATAGTGCGTATGCCTAATCCCAAGCTACAGAACTCCCGTAAGCTGTATCTTTTACCTAAAGTTACAAAATGCCCATTAACAGCACTTCTCTACACTGAAGCTACAGAACTCCCGCAAGCCATGGCTCTGTATGCTCAGCATACAGAACTCTTGTAACCTGCTTCTCTCTACTCCAGGCTACAGCATTCCCATACAGTGTGTTTCATACACTTGGGTTACAGAACTGCTGTATAGTGCGTAGGCCTAACCCCAAGCCACAGAACGACCGCTAACAGCGTCTCCTGCACTCAGGCTACAGAACGCAGGTATACTGCGTCTCGCTACACCCAGGTTACAGAACTGCCGTAAGCTACCACTTCTACACTCAGGCTGCAGAACTCCCGCAAATCATGGCTCTGTACACTCAGCATACAGAACTCTTGTAAACTGCTTCTCTCTACTCCAGGCTACAGCATTCCCATACAGTGTTTTTCATACACTTGGGTTACAGAACTGCCGTATACTGCATAGGCCTAACCCCAAGCCACAGAGGTACCGCTAACTGCGTCTCCCGCACTCAGGCTACAGAATGAAGGTATATTGTGATTGTCCACACCGAGGTTACAGAACTCCCAAACGCTGTGTCTCCTACACTCAGGCTGCAGAACTCCCACAAACCATGGCTCCCTACTCTCAGCATACAGAACTCTTGTAAACTGCTTCTCTCTACTACCTGTCTACAGCACTCCCATACAGTGTGTTTCAAACACTTGGGTTACAGAACTGCTGTATAGTGCGTAGGCCTAACCCCAAGCCACAGAACGACCGCTAACAGCGTCTCCTGCACTCAGGCTACAGAACGCATTTTTACTGCGTCTCTCTACACCCAGGTTACAGAGCTGCCGTAAGCTACCACTTCTACACTCAGGCTGCAGAACTCCCGCAAACCATGGCTCTCTAAACTCAGCATACAGAACTCTTGTAAACTGCTTCTCTCTACTTCCAGGCTACAGCATTCCCATACAGTGTGTTTCATACACTTGGGTTACAGAACTGCTGTATAGTGCGTAGGCCTAACCCCAAGCCACAGAACGACCGCTAACAGCGTCTCCTGCACTCAGGCTACAGAACGCAGGTATACTGCGTCTCGCTACACCCAGGTTACAGAACTGCTGTAAGCTACCACTTCTACACTCAGGCTGCAGAACTCCCGCAAATCATGGCTCTATACACTCAGCATACAGAACTCTTGTAAACTGCTTCTCTCTACTCCCAGGCTGCAGCACTCCCATACAGTGTTTTTCATACACTTTGGTTACAGAACTGCCGTATACTGCATAGGCCTAACCCCAAGCCACAGAGGTACCGCTAACTGCGTCTCCCGCACTCAGGCTACAGAATGAAAGTATATTGTGATTGTCCACACCGAGGTTACAGAACTCCCAAACGCTGCGTCTCCTACACTCAGGCTGCAGAACTCCCACAAACCATGGCTCCCTACTCTCAGCATACAGAACTCTTGTAAACTGCTTCTTTCTACTACCAGGCTACAGCACTGCTGTATACTGCACTTGCCACCTCGTGAGCTACTGAACTCCCATATAGTGCGTAGTCCTAACCCCAAGCTACAGAACGACCGCTAACAGCGTCTCCTGCACTCAGGCTACAGAACGCAGGTATACTGCGTCTCTCTACACCCAGGTTTCAGAACTGCCCTAAGCTACCACTTCTACACTCAGGCTGCAGAACTTCCTCAAACCACGGCTCTGTACACTCAGCATTCAGAACTCTTGTAAACTGCTACTCTCTACTCAAAGGCAACAGCACTACTGTATATGGCGTGTGAAAGCTCGTGAGCTACTGAACTCCCATATAGTGCGTATGCCTAATCCCAAGCTACAGAACTCCCGTAAGCTGTATCTTTTACCTAAAGTTACAAAATGCCCATTAACAGCACTTCTCTACACTGAAGCTACAGAACTCCCGCAAGCCATGGCTCTGTATGCTCAGCATACAGAACTCTTGTAACCTGCTTCTCTCTACTCCAGGCTACAGCATTCCCATACAGTGTGTTTCATACACTTGGGTTACAGAACTGCTGTATAGTGCGTAGGCCTAACCCCAAGCCACAGAACGACCGCTAACTGCGTCTCCCGCACTCAGGCTACAGAATGAAGGTATATTGTGATTGTCCACACCGAGGTTACAGAACTCCCAAACGCTGTGTCTCCTACACTCAGGCTGCAGAACTCCCACAAACCATGGCTCCCTACTCTCAGCATACAGAACTCTTGTAAACTGCTTCTCTCTACTACCTGTCTACAGCACTCCCATACAGTGTGTTTCATACACTTGGGTTACAGAACTGCTGTATAGTGCGTAGGCCTAACCCCAAGCCACAGAACGACCGCTAACAGCGTCTCCTGCACTCAGGCTACAGAACGCATTTTTACTGCGTCTCTCTACACCCAGGTTACAGAGCTGCCGTAAGCTACCACTTCTACACTCAGGCTGCAGAACTCCCGCAAACCATGGCTCTCTAAACTCAGCATACAGAACTCTTGTAAACTGCTTCTCTCTACTTCCAGGCTACAGCATTCCCATACAGTGTGTTTCATACACTTGGGTTACAGAACTGCTGTATAGTGCGTAGGCCTAACCCCAAGCCACAGAACGACCGCTAACTCCATTTAGTGCATATGCCTAACCCCAAGCTACAGAACTCCCAGCAGCTGCCTCTTATGCCCTATGGCTACAGAACGCCCATTAACAGCACTTCTCTGCACTCAGGATACAGAACTCCTTCTAAACAGGTCTCCAGAACTCAAGCTACAGAACGCAGGTATACTGTCTTTCTCTACACGCAGGTTACAGAATTGCCCTAAGCTACCACTTCTACACTCAGGCTGCAGAACTCCCGCAAACCATGGCTCTGTACACTCAGCATACAGAACTCTTGTAAACTCTTCTATCTACTCCCAGGCTGCAGCACTCCCATACAGTGTTTTTCATACACTTTGGTTACAGAACTGCCGTATAGTGCATAGGCCTAACCCCAAGCCACAGAGGTACCGCTAACTGCGTCTCCCGCACTCAGGCTACAGAATGAAGGTATATTGTGATTGTGCACACCAAGGTTACAGAACTCCCAAACGCTGCGTCTCCTACACTCAGGCTGCAGAACTCCCACAAACCATGGCTCCCTACTCTCAGCATACAGAACTCTTGTAAACTGCTTCTCTCTACTCCCAGGCAACAGCACTGCTGTATACTGCACTTGCCACCTCGTGAACTACTGAACTCCCATATAATGCGTATGCCTAACCCCAAGCTACAGAACTCCCGTAAGCTGTGTCTTTTACCTAAAGTTACAAAATGCCCATTAACAGCACTTCTCTACACTCAAGCTGCAGAACTCCCGCAAGCCATGGCTCTGTACGCTCAGCATACAGAACTCTTGTAAACTGCTTCTCTCTACTCCCAGGCTACAGCACTCCCATACAGTGTGTTTCATACACTTGGGTTACAGAACTGCTGTATAGTGCGTAGGCCTAACCCCAAGCCACAGAACGACCGCTAACAGCGTCTCCTGCACTCAGGCTACAGAACGCAGGTATACTGCGTCTCGCTACACCCAGGTTACAGAACTGCTGTAAGCTACCACTTCTACACTCAGGCTGCAGAACTCCCGCAAATCATGGCTCTATACACTCAGCATACAGAACTCTTGTAAACTGCTTCTCTCTACTCCCAGGCTGCAGCACTCCCATACAGTGTTTTTCATACACTTTGGTTACAGAACTGCCGTATACTGCATAGGCCTAACCCCAAGCCACAGAGGTACCGCTAACTGCGTCTCCCGCACTCAGGCTACAGAATGAAAGTATATTGTGATTGTCCACACCGAGGTTACAGAACTCCCAAACGCTGCGTCTCCTACACTCAGGCTGCAGAACTCCCACAAACCATGGCTCCCTACTCTCAGCATACAGAACTCTTGTAAACTGCTTCTTTCTACTACCAGGCTACAGCACTGCTGTATACTGCACTTGCCACCTCGTGAGCTACTGAACTCCCATATAGTGCGTAGTCCTAACCCCAAGCTACAGAACGACCGCTAACAGCGTCTCCTGCACTCAGGCTACAGAACGCAGGTATACTGCGTCTCTCTACACCCAGGTTACAGAACTGCCCTAAGCTACCACTTCTACACTCAGGCTGCAGAACTTCCTCAAACCACGGCTCTGTACACTCAGCATTCAGAACTCTTGTAAACTGCTACTCTCTACTCAAAGGCAACAGCACTACTGTATATGGCGTGTGAAAGCTCGTGAGCTACTGAACTCCCATATAGTGCGTATGCCTAATCCCAAGCTACAGAACTCCCGTAAGCTGTATCTTTTACCTAAAGTTACAAAATGCCCATTAACAGCACTTCTCTACACTGAAGCTACAGAACTCCCGCAAGCCATGGCTCTGTATGCTCAGCATACAGAACTCTTGTAACCTGCTTCTCTCTACTCCAGGCTACAGCATTCCCATACAGTGTGTTTCATACACTTGGGTTACAGAACTGCTGTATAGTGCGTAGGCCTAACCCCAAGCCACAGAACGACCGCTAACTGCGTCTCCCGCACTCAGGCTACAGAATGAAGGTATATTGTGATTGTCCACACCAAGGTTACAGAACTCCCAAACGCTGCGTCTCCTACACTCAGGCTGCAGAACTCCCACAAACCATGGCTCCCTACTCTCAGCATACAGAACTCTTGTAAACTGCTTCTCTCTACTCCCAGGCTGCAGCACTCCCATACAGTGTTTTTCATACACTTTGGTTACAGAACTGCCGTATAGTGCATAGGCCTAACCCCAAGCCACAGAGGTACCGCTAACTGCGTCTCCCGCACTCAGGCTACAGAATGAAGGTATATTGTGATTGTGCACACCAAGGTTACAGAACTCCCAAACGCTGCGTCTCCTACACTCAGGCTGCAGAACTCCCACAAACCATGGCTCCCTACTCTCAGCATACAGAACTCTTGTAAACTGCTTCTCTCTACTCCCAGGCAACAGCACTGCTGTATACTGCGTTTGACAACTCGTGAACTACTGAACTCCCATATAATGCGTATGCCTAACCCCAAGCTACAGAACTCCCGTAAGCTGTGTCTTTTACCTAAAGTTACAAAATGCCCATTAACAGCACTTCTCTACACTCAAGCTCCAGAACTCCCGCAAGCCATGGCTCTGTACGCTCAGCATACAGAACTCTTGTAAACTGCTTCTCTCTACTCCCAGGCTACAGCACTCCCATACAGTGTGTTTCATACACTTGGGTTACAGAACTGCTGTATAGTGCGTAGGCCTAACCCCAAGCCACAGAACGACCGCTAACAACGTCTCCTGCACTCAGGCTACAGAACGCAGGTATACTGCGTCTCGCTACACCCAGGTTACAGAACTGCCGTAAGCTACCACTTCTACACTCAGGCTGCAGAACTCCCGCAAATCATGGCTCTGTACACTCAGCATACAGAACTCTTGTAAACTGCTTCTCTCTACTCCCAGGCTGCAGCACTCCCATACAGTGTTTTTCATACACTTTGGTTACAGAACTGCCGTATACTGCATAGGCCTAACCCCAAGCCACAGAGGTACCGCTAACTGCGTCTCCCGCACTCAGGCTACAGAATGAAAGTATATTGTGATTGTCCACACCGAGGTTACAGAACTCCCAAACGCTGCGTCTCCTACACTCAGGCTGCAGAACTCCCACAAACCATGGCTCCCTACTCTCAGCATACAGAACTCTTGTAAACTGCTTCTTTCTACTACCAGGCTACAGCACTGCTGTATACTGCACTTGCCACCTCGTGAGCTACTGAACTCCCATATAGTGCGTAGTCCTAACCCCAAGCTACAGAACGACCGCTAACAGCGTCTCCTGCACTCAGGCTACAGAACGCAGGTATACTGCGTCTCTCTACACCCAGGTTACAGAACTGCCCTAAGCTACCACTTCTACACTCAGGCTGCCGAACTTCCTCAAACCACGGCTCTGTACACTCAGCATTCAGAACTCTTGTAAACTGCTACTCTCTACTCAAAGGCAACAGCACTACTGTATATGGCGTGTGAAAGCTCGTGAGCTACTGAACTCCCATATACTGCGTATGCCTAATCCCAAGCTACAGAACTCCCGTAAGCTGTATCTTTTACCTAAAGTTACAAAATGCCCATTAACAGCACTTCTCTACACTGAAGCTACAGAACTCCCGCAAGCCATGGCTCTGTATGCTCAGCATACAGAACTCTTGTAACCTGCTTCTCTCTACTCCAGGCTACAGCATTCCCATACAGTGTGTTTCATACACTTGGGTTACAGAACTGCTGTATAGTGCGTAGGCCTAACCCCAAGCCACAGAACGACCGTTAACTGCGTCTCCCGCACTCAGGCTACAGAATGAAGGTATATTGTGATTGTCCACACCAAGGTTACAGAACTCCCAAACGCTGCGTCTCCTACACTCAGGCTGCAGAACTCCCACAAACCATGGCTCCCTACTCTCAGCATACAGAACTCTTGTAAACTGCTTCTCTCTACTCCCAGGCTGCAGCACTCCCATACAGTGTTTTTCATACACTTTGGTTACAGAACTGCCGTATAGTGCATAGGCCTAACCCCAAGCCACAGAGGTACCGCTAACTGCGTCTCCCGCACTCAGGCTACAGAATGAAAGTATATTGTGATTGTCCACACCGAGGTTACAGAACTCCCAAACGCTGCGTCTCCTACACTCAGGCTGCAGAACTCCCACAAACCATGGCTCCCTACTCTCAGCATACAGAACTCTTGAAAACTGCTTCTCTCTACTCCCAGGCTACAGCACTGCTGTATACTGCGCTTGCCACCTCGTGAGCTACTGAACTCCCATATAGTGCGTATGCCAAACCCCAAGCTTCAGAACTCCCGTAAGCTGTGTCTTTTACCTAAAGTTACAAAATGCCCATTAACAGCCCTTCTCTACACTCAAGCTACAGAACTCCCGCAAGCCATGGCTCTCTAAACTCAGCATACAGAACTCTTGTAAACTGCTTCTCTCTACTTCCAGGCTACAGCATTCCCATACAGTGTGTTTCATACACTTGGGTTACAGAACTGCTGTATAGTGCGTAGGCCTAACCCCAAGCCACAGAACGACCGCTAACAGCGTCTCCTGCACTCAGGCTACAGAACGCAGGTATACTGCGTCTCGCTACACCCAGGTTACAGAACTGCCGTAAGCTACCACTTCTACACTCAGGCTGCAGAACTCCCTCAAACCATGGCTCTGTACACTCAGCATACAGAACTCTTGTAAACTGCTTCTCTCTACTCCCAGGCTGCAGCACTCCCATACAGTGTTTTTCATACACTTTGGTTACAGAACTGCCGTATACTGCATAGGCCTAACCCCAAGCCACAGAGGTACCGCTAACTGCGTCTCCCGCACTCAGGCTACAGAATGAAAGTATATTGTGATTGTCCACACCGAGGTTACAGAACTCCCAAACGCTGCATCTCCTACACTCAGGCTGCAGAACTCCCACAAACCATGGCTCCCTACTCTCAGCATACAGAACTCTTGTAAACTGCTTCTTTCTACTACCAGGCTACAGCACTGCTGTATACTGCACTTGCCACCTCGTGAGCTACTGAACTCCCATATAGTGCGTAGTCCTAACCCCAAGCTACAGAACGACCGCTAACAGCGTCTCCTGCACTCAGGCTACAGAACGCAGGTATACTGCGTCTCTCTACACCCAGGTTACAGAACTGCCCTAAGCTACCACTTCTATACTCAGGCTGCAGAACTTCCTCAAACCACGGCTCTGTACACTCAGCATTCAGAACTCTTGTAAACTGCTACTCTCTACTCAAAGGCAACAGCACTACTGTATATGGCGTGTGAAAGCTCGTGAGCTACTGAACTCCCATATAGTGCGTATGCCTAATCCCAAGCTACAGAACTCCCGTAAGCTGTATCTTTTACCTAAAGTTACAAAATGCCCATTAACAGCACTTCTCTACACTGAAGCTACAGAACTCCCGCAAGCCATGGCTCTGTATGCTCAGCATACAGAACTCTTGTAACCTGCTTCTCTCTACTCCAGGCTACAGCATTCCCATACAGTGTGTTTCATACACTTGGGTTACAGAACTGCTGTATAGTGCGTAGGCCTAACCCCAAGCCACAGAACGACCGCTAACAGCGTCTCCTGCACTCAGGCTACAGAACGCAGGTATACTGCGTCTCGCTACACCCAGGTTACAGAACTGCCGTAAGCTACCACTTCTACACTCAGGCTGCAGAACTCCCGCAAATCATGGCTCTGTACACTCAGCATACAGAACTCTTGTAAACTGCTTCTCTCTACTCCAGGCTACAGCATTCCCATACAGTGTTTTTCATACACTTGGGTTACAGAACTGCCGTATACTGCATAGGCCTAACCCCAAGCCACAGAGGTACCGCTAACTGCGTCTCCCGCACTCAGGCTACAGAATGAAAGTATATTGTGATTGTCCACACCGAGGTTACAGAACTCCCAAACGCTGCATCTCCTACACTCAGGCTGCAGAACTCCCACAAACCATGGCTCCCTACTCTCAGCATACAGAACTCTTGTAAACTGCTTCTTTCTACTACCAGGCTACAGCACTGCTGTATACTGCACTTGCCACCTCGTGAGCTACTGAACTCCCATATAGTGCGTAGTCCTAACCCCAAGCTACAGAACGACCGCTAACAGCGTCTCCTGCACTCAGGCTACAGAACGCAGGTATACTGCGTCTCTCTACACCCAGGTTACAGAACTGCCCTAAGCTACCACTTCTATACTCAGGCTGCAGAACTTCCTCAAACCACGGCTCTGTACACTCAGCATTCAGAACTCTTGTAAACTGCTACTCTCTACTCAAAGGCAACAGCACTACTGTATATGGCGTGTGAAAGCTCGTGAGCTACTGAACTCCCATATAGTGCGTATGCCTAATCCCAAGCTACAGAACTCCCGTAAGCTGTATCTTTTACCTAAAGTTACAAAATGCCCATTAACAGCACTTCTCTACACTGAAGCTACAGAACTCCCGCAAGCCATGGCTCTGTATGCTCAGCATACAGAACTCTTGTAACCTGCTTCTCTCTACTCCAGGCTACAGCATTCCCATACAGTGTGTTTCATACACTTGGGTTACAGAACTGCTGTATAGTGCGTAGGCCTAACCCCAAGCCACAGAACGACCGCTAACAGCGTCTCCTGCACTCAGGCTACAGAACGCAGGTATACTGCGTCTCGCTACACCCAGGTTACAGAACTGCCGTAAGCTACCACTTCTACACTCAGGCTGCAGAACTCCCGCAAATCATGGCTCTGTACACTCAGCATACAGAACTCTTGTAAACTGCTTCTCTCTACTCCAGGCTACAGCATTCCCATACAGTGTTTTTCATACACTTGGGTTACAGAACTGCCGTATACTGCATAGGCCTAACCCCAAGCCACAGAGGTACCGCTAACTGCGTCTCCCGCACTCAGGCTACAGAATGAAGGTATATTGTGATTGTCCACACCGAGGTTACAGAACTCCCAAACGCTGTGTCTCCTACACTCAGGCTGCAGAACTCCCACAAACCATGGCTCCCTACTCTCAGCATACAGAACTCTTGTAAACTGCTTCTCTCTACTACCTGTCTACAGCACTCCCATACAGTGTGTTTCAAACACTTGGGTTACAGAACTGCTGTATAGTGCGTAGGCCTAACCCCAAGCCACAGAACGACCGCTAACAGCGTCTCCTGCACTCAGGCTACAGAACGCATTTTTACTGCGTCTCTCTACACCCAGGTTACAGAGCTGCCGTAAGCTACCACTTCTACACTCAGGCTGCAGAACTCCCGCAAACCATGGCTCTCTAAACTCAGCATACAGAACTCTTGTAAACTGCTTCTCTCTACTTCCAGGCTACAGCATTCCCATACAGTGTGTTTCATACACTTGGGTTACAGAACTGCTGTATAGTGCGTAGGCCTAACCCCAAGCCACAGAACGACCGCTAACTCCATTTAGTGCATATGCCTAACCCCAAGCTACAGAACTCCCAGCAGCTGCCTCTTATGCCCTATGGCTACAGAACGCCCATTAACAGCACTTCTCTGCACTCAGGATACAGAACTCCTTCTAAACAGGTCTCCAGAACTCAAGCTACAGAACGCAGGTATACTGTCTTTCTCTACACGCAGGTTACAGAATTGCCCTAAGCTACCACTTCTACACTCAGGCTGCAGAACTCCCGCAAACCATGGCTCTGTACACTCAGCATACAGAACTCTTGTAAACTCTTCTATCTACTCCCAGGCTGCAGCACTCCCATACAGTGTTTTTCATACACTTTGGTTACAGAACTGCCGTATAGTGCATAGGCCTAACCCCAAGCCACAGAGGTACCGCTAACTGCGTCTCCCGCACTCAGGCTACAGAATGAAGGTATATTGTGATTGTGCACACCAAGGTTACAGAACTCCCAAACGCTGCGTCTCCTACACTCAGGCTGCAGAACTCCCACAAACCATGGCTCCCTACTCTCAGCATACAGAACTCTTGTAAACTGCTTCTCTCTACTCCCAGGCAACAGCACTGCTGTATACTGCACTTGCCACCTCGTGAACTACTGAACTCCCATATAATGCGTATGCCTAACCCCAAGCTACAGAACTCCCGTAAGCTGTGTCTTTTACCTAAAGTTACAAAATGCCCATTAACAGCACTTCTCTACACTCAAGCTGCAGAACTCCCGCAAGCCATGGCTCTGTACGCTCAGCATACAGAACTCTTGTAAACTGCTTCTCTCTACTCCCAGGCTACAGCACTCCCATACAGTGTGTTTCATACACTTGGGTTACAGAACTGCTGTATAGTGCGTAGGCCTAACCCCAAGCCACAGAACGACCGCTAACAGCGTCTCCTGCACTCAGGCTACAGAACGCAGGTATACTGCGTCTCGCTACACCCAGGTTACAGAACTGCTGTAAGCTACCACTTCTACACTCAGGCTGCAGAACTCCCGCAAATCATGGCTCTATACACTCAGCATACAGAACTCTTGTAAACTGCTTCTCTCTACTCCCAGGCTGCAGCACTCCCATACAGTGTTTTTCATACACTTTGGTTACAGAACTGCCGTATACTGCATAGGCCTAACCCCAAGCCACAGAGGTACCGCTAACTGCGTCTCCCGCACTCAGGCTACAGAATGAAAGTATATTGTGATTGTCCACACCGAGGTTACAGAACTCCCAAACGCTGCGTCTCCTACACTCAGGCTGCAGAACTCCCACAAACCATGGCTCCCTACTCTCAGCATACAGAACTCTTGTAAACTGCTTCTTTCTACTACCAGGCTACAGCACTGCTGTATACTGCACTTGCCACCTCGTGAGCTACTGAACTCCCATATAGTGCGTAGTCCTAACCCCAAGCTACAGAACGACCGCTAACAGCGTCTCCTGCACTCAGGCTACAGAACGCAGGTATACTGCGTCTCTCTACACCCAGGTTACAGAACTGCCCTAAGCTACCACTTCTACACTCAGGCTGCAGAACTTCCTCAAACCACGGCTCTGTACACTCAGCATTCAGAACTCTTGTAAACTGCTACTCTCTACTCAAAGGCAACAGCACTACTGTATATGGCGTGTGAAAGCTCGTGAGCTACTGAACTCCCATATAGTGCGTATGCCTAATCCCAAGCTACAGAACTCCCGTAAGCTGTATCTTTTACCTAAAGTTACAAAATGCCCATTAACAGCACTTCTCTACACTGAAGCTACAGAACTCCCGCAAGCCATGGCTCTGTATGCTCAGCATACAGAACTCTTGTAACCTGCTTCTCTCTACTCCAGGCTACAGCATTCCCATACAGTGTGTTTCATACACTTGGGTTACAGAACTGCTGTATAGTGCGTAGGCCTAACCCCAAGCCACAGAACGACCGCTAACTGCGTCTCCCGCACTCAGGCTACAGAATGAAGGTATATTGTGATTGTCCACACCAAGGTTACAGAACTCCCAAACGCTGCGTCTCCTACACTCAGGCTGCAGAACTCCCACAAACCATGGCTCCCTACTCTCAGCATACAGAACTCTTGTAAACTGCTTCTCTCTACTCCCAGGCTGCAGCACTCCCATACAGTGTTTTTCATACACTTTGGTTACAGAACTGCCGTATACTGCATAGGCCTAACCCCAAGCCACAAAAGCACCGCTAACTGCGTCTCCCGCACTCAGGCTACAGAATGAAAGTATATTGTGATTGTCCACACCGAGGTTACAGAACTCCCAAACGCTGCGTCTCCTACACTCAGGCTGCAGAACTCCCACAAACCATGGCTCCCTACTCTCAGCATACAGAACTCTTGTAAACTGCTTCTTTCTACTACCAGGCTACAGCACTGCTGTATACTGCACTTGCCACCTCGTGAGCTACTGAACTCCCATATAGTGCGTAGTCCTAACCCCAAGCTACAGAACGACCGCTAACAGCGTCTCCTGCACTCAGGCTACAGAACGCAGGTATACTGCGTCTCTCTACACCCAGGTTACAGAACTGCCCTAAGCTACCACTTCTACACTCAGGCTGCAGAACTTCCTCAAACCACGGCTCTGTACACTCAGCATTCAGAACTCTTGTAAACTGCTACTCTCTACTCAAAGGCAACAGCACTACTGTATATGGCGTGTGAAAGCTCGTGAGCTACTGAACTCCCATATAGTGCGTATGCCTAATCCCAAGCTACAGAACTCCCATAAGCTGTATCTTTTACCTAAAGTTACAAAATGCCCATTAACAGCACTTCTCTACACTGAAGCTACAGAACTCCCGCAAGCCATGGCTCTGTATGCTCAGCATACAGAACTCTTGTAACCTGCTTCTCTCTACTCCAGGCTACAGCATTCCCATACAGTGTGTTTCATACACTTGGGTTACAGAACTGCTGTATAGTGCGTAGGCCTAACCCCAAGCCACAGAACGACCGTTAACTGCGTCTCCCGCACTCAGGCTACAGAATGAAGGTATATTGTGATTGTCCACACCAAGGTTACAGAACTCCCAAACGCTGCGTCTCCTACACTCAGGCTGCAGAACTCCCACAAACCATGGCTCCCTACTCTCAGCATACAGAACTCTTGTAAACTGCTTCTCTCTACTCCCAGGCTGCAGCACTCCCATACAGTGTTTTTCATACACTTTGGTTACAGAACTGCCGTATAGTGCATAGGCCTAACCCCAAGCCACAGAGGTACCGCTAACTGCGTCTCCCGCACTCAGGCTACAGAATGAAAGTATATTGTGATTGTCCACACCGAGGTTACAGAACTCCCAAACGCTGCGTCTCCTACACTCAGGCTGCAGAACTCCCACAAACCATGGCTCCCTACTCTCAGCATACAGAACTCTTGAAAACTGCTTCTCTCTACTCCCAGGCTACAGCACTGCTGTATACTGCGCTTGCCACCTCGTGAGCTACTGAACTCCCATATAGTGCGTATGCCAAACCCCAAGCTTCAGAACTCCCGTAAGCTGTGTCTTTTACCTAAAGTTACAAAATGCCCATTAACAGCCCTTCTCTACACTCAAGCTACAGAACTCCTGCAAGCCATGGCTCTCTAAACTCAGCATACAGAACTCTTGTAAACTGCTTCTCTCTACTTCCAGGCTACAGCATTCCCATACAGTGTGTTTCATACACTTGGGTTACAGAACTGCTGTATAGTGCGTAGGCCTAACCCCAAGCCACAGAACGACCGCTAACAGCGTCTCCTGCACTCAGGCTACAGAACGCAGGTATACTGCGTCTCGCTACACCCAGGTTACAGAACTGCCGTAAGCTACCACTTCTACACTCAGGCTGCAGAACTCCCGCAAATCATGGCTCTGTACACTCAGCATACAGAACTCTTGTAAACTGCTTCTCTCTACTCCCAGGCTGCAGCACTCCCATACAGTGTTTTTCATACACTTTGGTTACAGAACTGCCGTATAGTGCATAGGCCTAACCCCAAGCCACAGAGGTACCGCTAACTGCGTCTCCCGCACTCAGGCTACAGAATGAAGGTATATTGTGATTGTGCACACCAAGGTTACAGAACTCCCAAACGCTGCGTCTCCTACACTCAGGCTGCAGAACTCCCACAAACCATGGCTCCCTACTCTCAGCATACAGAACTCTTGTAAACTGCTTCTCTCTACTCCCAGGCTACAGCACTGCTGTATACTGCGTTTGACAACTCGTGAACTACTGAACTCCCATATAATGCGTATGCCTAACCCCAAGCTACAGAACTCCCGTAAGCTGTGTCTTTTACCTAAAGTTACAAAATGCCCATTAACAGCACTTCTCTACACTCAAGCTCCAGAACTCCCGCAAGCCATGGCTCTGTACGCTCAGCATACAGAACTCTTGTAAACTGCTTCTCTCTACTCCCAGGCTACAGCACTCCCATACAGTGTGTTTCATACACTTGGGTTACAGAACTGCTGTATAGTGCGTAGGCCTAACCCCAAGCCACAGAACGACCGCTAACAACGTCTCCTGCACTCAGGCTACAGAACGCAGGTATACTGCGTCTCGCTACACCCAGGTTACAGAACTGCCGTAAGCTACCACTTCTACACTCAGGCTGCAGAACTCCCGCAAATCATGGCTCTGTACACTCAGCATACAGAACTCTTGTAAACTGCTTCTCTCTACTCCCAGGCTGCAGCACTCCCATACAGTGTTTTTCATACACTTTGGTTACAGAACTGCCATATACTGCATAGGCCTAACCCCAAGCCACAGAGGTACCGCTAACTGCGTCTCCCGCACTCAGGCTACAGAATGAAAGTATATTGTGATTGTCCACACCGAGGTTACAGAACTCCCAAACGCTGCGTCTCCTACACTCAGGCTGCAGAACTCCCACAAACCATGGCTCCCTACTCTCAGCATACAGAACTCTTGTAAACTGCTTCTTTCTACTACCAGGCTACAGCACTGCTGTATACTGCACTTGCCACCTCGTGAGCTACTGAACTCCCATATAGTGCGTAGTCCTAACCCCAAGCTACAGAACGACCGCTAACAGCGTCTCCTGCACTCAGGCTACAGAACGCAGGTATACTGCGTCTCTCTACACCCAGGTTTCAGAACTGCCCTAAGCTACCACTTCTACACTCAGGCTGCAGAACTTCCTCAAACCACGGCTCTGTACACTCAGCATTCAGAACTCTTGTAAACTGCTACTCTCTACTCAAAGGCAACAGCACTACTGTATATGGCGTGTGAAAGCTCGTGAGCTACTGAACTCCCATATAGTGCGTATGCCTAATCCCAAGCTACAGAACTCCCGTAAGCTGTATCTTTTACCTAAAGTTACAAAATGCCCATTAACAGCACTTCTCTACACTGAAGCTACAGAACTCCCGCAAGCCATGGCTCTGTATGCTCAGCATACAGAACTCTTGTAACCTGCTTCTCTCTACTCCAGGCTACAGCATTCCCATACAGTGTGTTTCATACACTTGGGTTACAGAACTGCTGTATAGTGCGTAGGCCTAACCCCAAGCCACAGAACGACCGCTAACTGCGTCTCCCGCACTCAGGCTACAGAATGAAGGTATATTGTGATTGTCCACACCGAGGTTACAGAACTCCCAAACGCTGTGTCTCCTACACTCAGGCTGCAGAACTCCCACAAACCATGGCTCCCTACTCTCAGCATACAGAACTCTTGTAAACTGCTTCTCTCTACTACCTGTCTACAGCACTCCCATACAGTGTGTTTCATACACTTGGGTTACAGAACTGCTGTATAGTGCGTAGGCCTAACCCCAAGCCACAGAACGACCGCTAACAGCGTCTCCTGCACTCAGGCTACAGAACGCATTTTTACTGCGTCTCTCTACACCCAGGTTACAGAGCTGCCGTAAGCTACCACTTCTACACTCAGGCTGCAGAACTCCCGCAAACCATGGCTCTCTAAACTCAGCATACAGAACTCTTGTAAACTGCTTCTCTCTACTTCCAGGCTACAGCATTCCCATACAGTGTGTTTCATACACTTGGGTTACAGAACTGCTGTATAGTGCGTAGGCCTAACCCCAAGCCACAGAACGACCGCTAACTCCATTTAGTGCATATGCCTAACCCCAAGCTACAGAACTCCCAGCAGCTGCCTCTTATGCCCTATGGCTACAGAACGCCCATTAACAGCACTTCTCTGCACTCAGGATACAGAACTCCTTCTAAACAGGTCTCCAGAACTCAAGCTACAGAACGCAGGTATACTGTCTTTCTCTACACGCAGGTTACAGAATTGCCCTAAGCTACCACTTCTACACTCAGGCTGCAGAACTCCCGCAAACCATGGCTCTGTACACTCAGCATACAGAACTCTTGTAAACTCTTCTATCTACTCCCAGGCTGCAGCACTCCCATACAGTGTTTTTCATACACTTTGGTTACAGAACTGCCGTATACTGCATAGGCCTAACCCCAAGCCACAGAGGTACCGCTAACTGCGTCTCCCGCACTCAGGCTACAGAATGAAGGTATATTGTGATTGTGCACACCAAGGTTACAGAACTCCCAAACGCTGCGTCTCCTACACTCAGGCTGCAGAACTCCCACAAACCATGGCTCCCTACTCTCAGCATACAGAACTCTTGTAAACTGCTTCTCTCTACTCCCAGGCAACAGCACTGCTGTATACTGCACTTGCCACCTCGTGAACTACTGAACTCCCATATAATGCGTATGCCTAACCCCAAGCTACAGAACTCCCGTAAGCTGTGTCTTTTACCTAAAGTTACAAAATGCCCATTAACAGCACTTCTCTACACTCAAGCTGCAGAACTCCCGCAAGCCATGGCTCTGTACGCTCAGCATACAGAACTCTTGTAAACTGCTTCTCTCTACTCCCAGGCTACAGCACTCCCATACAGTGTGTTTCATACACTTGGGTTACAGAACTGCTGTATAGTGCGTAGGCCTAACCCCAAGCCACAGAACGACCGCTAACAGCGTCTCCTGCACTCAGGCTACAGAACGCAGGTATACTGCGTCTCGCTACACCCAGGTTACAGAACTGCTGTAAGCTACCACTTCTACACTCAGGCTGCAGAACTCCCGCAAATCATGGCTCTATACACTCAGCATACAGAACTCTTGTAAACTGCTTCTCTCTACTCCCAGGCTGCAGCACTCCCATACAGTGTTTTTCATACACTTTGGTTACAGAACTGCCGTATACTGCATAGGCCTAACCCCAAGCCACAGAGGTACCGCTAACTGCGTCTCCCGCACTCAGGCTACAGAATGAAAGTATATTGTGATTGTCCACACCGAGGTTACAGAACTCCCAAACGCTGCGTCTCCTACACTCAGGCTGCAGAACTCCCACAAACCATGGCTCCCTACTCTCAGCATACAGAACTCTTGTAAACTGCTTCTTTCTACTACCAGGCTACAGCACTGCTGTATACTGCACTTGCCACCTCGTGAGCTACTGAACTCCCATATAGTGCGTAGTCCTAACCCCAAGCTACAGAACGACCGCTAACAGCGTCTCCTGCACTCAGGCTACAGAACGCAGGTATACTGCGTCTCTCTACACCCAGGTTACAGAACTGCCCTAAGCTACCACTTCTACACTCAGGCTGCAGAACTTCCTCAAACCATGGCTCCCTACTCTCAGCATACAGAACTCTTGTAAACTGCTTCTCTCTACTCCCAGGCAACAGCACTGCTGTATACTGCACTTGCCACCTCGTGAACTACTGAACTCCCATATAATGCGTATGCCTAACCCCAAGATACAGAACTCCCGTAAGCTGTGTCTTTTACCTAAAGTTACAAAATGCCCATTAACAGCACTTCTCTACACTCAAGCTGCAGAACTCCCACAAGCCATGGCTCTGTACGCTCAGCATACAGAACTCTTGTAAACTGCTTCTCTCTACTCCCAGGCTACAGCACTCCCATACAGTGTGTTTCATACACTTGGGTTACAGAACTGCTGTATAGTGCGTAGGCCTAACCCCAAGCCACAGAACGACCGCTAACAGCGTCTCCTGCACTCAGGCTACAGAACGCAGGTATACTGCGTCTCGCTACACCCAGGTTACAGAACTGCTGTAAGCTACCACTTCTACACTCAGGCTGCAGAACTCCCGCAAATCATGGCTCTATACACTCAGCATACAGAACTCTTGTAAACTGCTTCTCTCTACTCCCAGGCTGCAGCACTCCCATACAGTGTTTTTCATACACTTTGGTTACAGAACTGCCGTATACTGCATAGGCCTAACCCCAAGCCACAGAGGTACCGCTAACTGCGTCTCCCGCACTCAGGCTACAGAATGAAAGTATATTGTGATTGTCCACACCGAGGTTACAGAACTCCCAAACGCTGCGTCTCCTACACTCAGGCTGCAGAACTCCCACAAACCATGGCTCCCTACTCTCAGCATACAGAACTCTTGTAAACTGCTTCTTTCTACTACCAGGCTACAGCACTGCTGTATACTGCACTTGCCACCTCGTGAGCTACTGAACTCCCATATAGTGCGTAGTCCTAACCCCAAGCTACAGAACGACCGCTAACAGCGTCTCCTGCACTCAGGCTACAGAACGCAGGTATACTGCGTCTCTCTACACCCAGGTTTCAGAACTGCCCTAAGCTACCACTTCTACACTCAGGCTGCAGAACTTCCTCAAACCACGGCTCTGTACACTCAGCATTCAGAACTCTTGTAAACTGCTACTCTCTACTCAAAGGCAACAGCACTACTGTATATGGCGTGTGAAAGCTCGTGAGCTACTGAACTCCCATATAGTGCGTATGCCTAATCCCAAGCTACAGAACTCCCGTAAGCTGTATCTTTTACCTAAAGTTACAAAATGCCCATTAACAGCACTTCTCTACACTGAAGCTACAGAACTCCCGCAAGCCATGGCTCTGTATGCTCAGCATACAGAACTCTTGTAACCTGCTTCTCTCTACTCCAGGCTACAGCATTCCCATACAGTGTGTTTCATACACTTGGGTTACAGAACTGCTGTATAGTGCGTAGGCCTAACCCCAAGCCACAGAACGACCGCTAACTGCGTCTCCCGCACTCAGGCTACAGAATGAAGGTATATTGTGATTGTCCACACCGAGGTTACAGAACTCCCAAACGCTGCGTCTCCTACACTCAGGCTGCAGAACTCCCACAAACCATGGCTCCCTACTCTCAGCATACAGAACTCTTGTAAACTGCTTCTCTCTACTACCTGTCTACAGCACTCCCATACAGTGTGTTTCATACACTTGGGTTACAGAACTGCTGTATAGTGCGTAGGCCTAACCCCAAGCCACAGAACGACCGCTAACAGCGTCTCCTGCACTCAGGCTACAGAACGCATTTTTACTGCGTCTCTCTACACCCAGGTTACAGAGCTGCCGTAAGCTACCACTTCTACACTCAGGCTGCAGAACTCCCGCAAACCATGGCTCTCTAAACTCAGCATACAGAACTCTTGTAAACTGCTTCTCTCTACTTCCAGGCTACAGCATTCCCATACAGTGTGTTTCATACACTTGGGTTACAGAACTGCTGTATAGTGCGTAGGCCTAACCCCAAGCCACAGAACGACCGCTAACTCCATTTAGTGCATATGCCTAACCCCAAGCTACAGAACTCCCAGCAGCTGCCTCTTATGCCCTATGGCTACAGAACGCCCATTAACAGCACTTCTCTGCACTCAGGATACAGAACTCCTTCTAAACAGGTCTCCAGAACTCAAGCTACAGAACGCAGGTATACTGTCTTTCTCTACACGCAGGTTACAGAATTGCCCTAAGCTACCACTTCTACACTCAGGCTGCAGAACTCCCGCAAACCATGGCTCTGTACACTCAGCATACAGAACTCTTGTAAACTCTTCTATCTACTCCCAGGCTGCAGCACTCCCATACAGTGTTTTTCATACACTTTGGTTACAGAACTGCCGTATACTGCATAGGCCTAACCCCAAGCCACAGAGGTACCGCTAACTGCGTCTCCCGCACTCAGGCTACAGAATGAAGGTATATTGTGATTGTGCACACCAAGGTTACAGAACTCCCAAACGCTGCGTCTCCTACACTCAGGCTGCAGAACTCCCACAAACCATGGCTCCCTACTCTCAGCATACAGAACTCTTGTAAACTGCTTCTCTCTACTCCCAGGCAACAGCACTGCTGTATACTGCACTTGCCACCTCGTGAACTACTGAACTCCCATATAATGCGTATGCCTAACCCCAAGATACAGAACTCCCGTAAGCTGTGTCTTTTACCTAAAGTTACAAAATGCCCATTAACAGCACTTCTCTACACTCAAGCTGCAGAACTCCCGCAAGCCATGGCTCTGTACGCTCAGCATACAGAACTCTTGTAAACTGCTTCTCTCTACTCCCAGGCTACAGCACTCCCATACAGTGTGTTTCATACACTTGGGTTACAGAACTGCTGTATAGTGCGTAGGCCTAACCCCAAGCCACAGAACGACCGCTAACAGCGTCTCCTGCACTCAGGCTACAGAACGCAGGTATACTGCGTCTCGCTACACCCAGGTTACAGAACTGCTGTAAGCTACCACTTCTACACTCAGGCTGCAGAACTCCCGCAAATCATGGCTCTATACACTCAGCATACAGAACTCTTGTAAACTGCTTCTCTCTACTCCCAGGCTGCAGCACTCCCATACAGTGTTTTTCATACACTTTGGTTACAGAACTGCCGTATACTGCATAGGCCTAACCCCAAGCCACAGAGGTACCGCTAACTGCGTCTCCCGCACTCAGGCTACAGAATGAAAGTATATTGTGATTGTCCACACCGAGGTTACAGAACTCCCAAACGCTGCGTCTCCTACACTCAGGCTGCAGAACTCCCACAAACCATGGCTCCCTACTCTCAGCATACAGAACTCTTGTAAACTGCTTCTTTCTACTACCAGGCTACAGCACTGCTGTATACTGCACTTGCCACCTCGTGAGCTACTGAACTCCCATATAGTGCGTAGTCCTAACCCCAAGCTACAGAACGACCGCTAACAGCGTCTCCTGCACTCAGGCTACAGAACGCAGGTATACTGCGTCTCTCTACACCCAGGTTACAGAACTGCCCTAAGCTACCACTTCTACACTCAGGCTGCAGAACTTCCTCAAACCACGGCTCTGTACACTCAGCATTCAGAACTCTTGTAAACTGCTACTC
Organism: Lepus europaeus; assembly: GCF_033115175.1. Taxonomy (NCBI): domain Eukaryota; kingdom Metazoa; phylum Chordata; class Mammalia; order Lagomorpha; family Leporidae; genus Lepus; species Lepus europaeus. The sequence continues at coordinate 7,189,539 of NW_026909177.1, forward strand.
TCTACTCAAAGGCAACAGCACTACTGTATATGGCGTGTGAAAGCTCGTGAGCTACTGAACTCCCATATAGTGCGTATGCCTAATCCCAAGCTACAGAACTCCCGTAAGCTGTATCTTTTACCTAAAGTTACAAAATGCCCATTAACAGCACTTCTCTACACTGAAGCTACAGAACTCCCGCAAGCCATGGCTCTGTATGCTCAGCATACAGAACTCTTGTAACCTGCTTCTCTCTACTCCAGGCTACAGCATTCCCATACAGTGTGTTTCATACACTTGGGTTACAGAACTGCTGTATAGTGCGTAGGCCTAACCCCAAGCCACAGAACGACCGCTAACTGCGTCTCCCGCACTCAGGCTACAGAATGAAGGTATATTGTGATTGTCCACACCAAGGTTACAGAACTCCCAAACGCTGCGTCTCCTACACTCAGGCTGCAGAACTCCCACAAACCATGGCTCCCTACTCTCAGCATACAGAACTCTTGTAAACTGCTTCTCTCTACTCCCAGGCTGCAGCACTCCCATACAGTGTTTTTCATACACTTTGGTTACAGAACTGCCGTATAGTGCATAGGCCTAACCCCAAGCCACAGAGGTACCGCTAACTGCGTCTCCCGCACTCAGGCTACAGAATGAAGGTATATTGTGATTGTGCACACCAAGGTTACAGAACTCCCAAACGCTGCGTCTCCTACACTCAGGCTGCAGAACTCCCACAAACCATGGCTCCCTACTCTCAGCATACAGAACTCTTGTAAACTGCTTCTCTCTACTCCCAGGCAACAGCACTGCTGTATACTGCGTTTGACAACTCGTGAACTACTGAACTCCCATATAATGCGTATGCCTAACCCCAAGCTACAGAACTCCCGTAAGCTGTGTCTTTTACCTAAAGTTACAAAATGCCCATTAACAGCACTTCTCTACACTCAAGCTCCAGAACTCCCGCAAGCCATGGCTCTGTACGCTCAGCATACAGAACTCTTGTAAACTGCTTCTCTCTACTCCCAGGCTACAGCACTCCCATACAGTGTGTTTCATACACTTGGGTTACAGAACTGCTGTATAGTGCGTAGGCCTAACCCCAAGCCACAGAACGACCGCTAACAACGTCTCCTGCACTCAGGCTACAGAACGCAGGTATACTGCGTCTCGCTACACCCAGGTTACAGAACTGCCGTAAGCTACCACTTCTACACTCAGGCTGCAGAACTCCCGCAAATCATGGCTCTGTACACTCAGCATACAGAACTCTTGTAAACTGCTTCTCTCTACTCCCAGGCTGCAGCACTCCCATACAGTGTTTTTCATACACTTTGGTTACAGAACTGCCATATACTGCATAGGCCTAACCCCAAGCCACAGAGGTACCGCTAACTGCGTCTCCCGCACTCAGGCTACAGAATGAAAGTATATTGTGATTGTCCACACCGAGGTTACAGAACTCCCAAACGCTGCGTCTCCTACACTCAGGCTGCAGAACTCCCACAAACCATGGCTCCCTACTCTCAGCATACAGAACTCTTGTAAACTGCTTCTTTCTACTACCAGGCTACAGCACTGCTGTATACTGCACTTGCCACCTCGTGAGCTACTGAACTCCCATATAGTGCGTAGTCCTAACCCCAAGCTACAGAACGACCGCTAACAGCGTCTCCTGCACTCAGGCTACAGAACGCAGGTATACTGCGTCTCTCTACACCCAGGTTTCAGAACTGCCCTAAGCTACCACTTCTACACTCAGGCTGCAGAACTTCCTCAAACCACGGCTCTGTACACTCAGCATTCAGAACTCTTGTAAACTGCTACTCTCTACTCAAAGGCAACAGCACTACTGTATATGGCGTGTGAAAGCTCGTGAGCTACTGAACTCCCATATAGTGCGTATGCCTAATCCCAAGCTACAGAACTCCCGTAAGCTGTATCTTTTACCTAAAGTTACAAAATGCCCATTAACAGCACTTCTCTACACTGAAGCTACAGAACTCCCGCAAGCCATGGCTCTGTATGCTCAGCATACAGAACTCTTGTAACCTGCTTCTCTCTACTCCAGGCTACAGCATTCCCATACAGTGTGTTTCATACACTTGGGTTACAGAACTGCTGTATAGTGCGTAGGCCTAACCCCAAGCCACAGAACGACCGTTAACTGCGTCTCCCGCACTCAGGCTACAGAATGAAGGTATATTGTGATTGTCCACACCAAGGTTACAGAACTCCCAAACGCTGCGTCTCCTACACTCAGGCTGCAGAACTCCCACAAACCATGGCTCCCTACTCTCAGCATACAGAACTCTTGTAAACTGCTTCTCTCTACTCCCAGGCTGCAGCACTCCCATACAGTGTTTTTCATACACTTTGGTTACAGAACTGCCGTATAGTGCATAGGCCTAACCCCAAGCCACAGAGGTACCGCTAACTGCGTCTCCCGCACTCAGGCTACAGAATGAAAGTATATTGTGATTGTCCACACCGAGGTTACAGAACTCCCAAACGCTGCGTCTCCTACACTCAGGCTGCAGAACTCCCACAAACCATGGCTCCCTACTCTCAGCATACAGAACTCTTGAAAACTGCTTCTCTCTACTCCCAGGCTACAGCACTGCTGTATACTGCGCTTGCCACCTCGTGAGCTACTGAACTCCCATATAGTGCGTATGCCAAACCCCAAGCTTCAGAACTCCCGTAAGCTGTGTCTTTTACCTAAAGTTACAAAATGCCCATTAACAGCCCTTCTCTACACTCAAGCTACAGAACTCCTGCAAGCCATGGCTCTCTAAACTCAGCATACAGAACTCTTGTAAACTGCTTCTCTCTACTTCCAGGCTACAGCATTCCCATACAGTGTGTTTCATACACTTGGGTTACAGAACTGCTGTATAGTGCGTAGGCCTAACCCCAAGCCACAGAACGACCGCTAACAGCGTCTCCTGCACTCAGGCTACAGAACGCAGGTATACTGCGTCTCGCTACACCCAGGTTACAGAACTGCCGTAAGCTACCACTTCTACACTCAGGCTGCAGAACTCCCTCAAACCATGGCTCTGTACACTCAGCATACAGAACTCTTGTAAACTGCTTCTCTCTACTCCCAGGCTGCAGCACTCCCATACAGTGTTTTTCATACACTTTGGTTACAGAACTGCCGTATAGTGCATAGGCCTAACCCCAAGCCACAGAGGTACCGCTAACTGCGTCTCCCGCACTCAGGCTACAGAATGAAGGTATATTGTGATTGTGCACACCAAGGTTACAGAACTCCCAAACGCTGCGTCTCCTACACTCAGGCTGCAGAACTCCCACAAACCATGGCTCCCTACTCTCAGCATACAGAACTCTTGTAAACTGCTTCTCTCTACTCCCAGGCTACAGCACTGCTGTATACTGCGTTTGACAACTCGTGAACTACTGAACTCCCATATAATGCGTATGCCTAACCCCAAGCTACAGAACTCCCGTAAGCTGTGTCTTTTACCTAAAGTTACAAAATGCCCATTAACAGCACTTCTCTACACTCAAGCTCCAGAACTCCCGCAAGCCATGGCTCTGTACGCTCAGCATACAGAACTCTTGTAAACTGCTTCTCTCTACTCCCAGGCTGCAGCACTCCCATACAGTGTGTTTCATACACTTGGGTTACAGAACTGCTGTATAGTGCGTAGGCCTAACCCCAAGCCACAGAACGACCGCTAACAACGTCTCCTGCACTCAGGCTACAGAACGCAGGTATACTGCGTCTCGCTACACCCAGGTTACAGAACTGCCGTAAGCTACCACTTCTACACTCAGGCTGCAGAACTCCCGCAAATCATGGCTCTGTACACTCAGCATACAGAACTCTTGTAAACTGCTTCTCTCTACTCCCAGGCTGCAGCACTCCCATACAGTGTTTTTCATACACTTTGGTTACAGAACTGCCATATACTGCATAGGCCTAACCCCAAGCCACAGAGGTACCGCTAACTGCGTCTCCCGCACTCAGGCTACAGAATGAAAGTATATTGTGATTGTCCACACCGAGGTTACAGAACTCCCAAACGCTGCGTCTCCTACACTCAGGCTGCAGAACTCCCACAAACCATGGCTCCCTACTCTCAGCATACAGAACTCTTGTAAACTGCTTCTTTCTACTACCAGGCTACAGCACTGCTGTATACTGCACTTGCCACCTCGTGAGCTACTGAACTCCCATATAGTGCGTAGTCCTAACCCCAAGCTACAGAACGACCGCTAACAGCGTCTCCTGCACTCAGGCTACAGAACGCAGGTATACTGCGTCTCTCTACACCCAGGTTTCAGAACTGCCCTAAGCTACCACTTCTACACTCAGGCTGCAGAACTTCCTCAAACCACGGCTCTGTACACTCAGCATTCAGAACTCTTGTAAACTGCTACTCTCTACTCAAAGGCAACAGCACTACTGTATATGGCGTGTGAAAGCTCGTGAGCTACTGAACTCCCATATAGTGCGTATGCCTAATCCCAAGCTACAGAACTCCCGTAAGCTGTATCTTTTACCTAAAGTTACAAAATGCCCATTAACAGCACTTCTCTACACTGAAGCTACAGAACTCCCGCAAGCCATGGCTCTGTATGCTCAGCATACAGAACTCTTGTAACCTGCTTCTCTCTACTCCAGGCTACAGCATTCCCATACAGTGTGTTTCATACACTTGGGTTACAGAACTGCTGTATAGTGCGTAGGCCTAACCCCAAGCCACAGAACGACCGTTAACTGCGTCTCCCGCACTCAGGCTACAGAATGAAGGTATATTGTGATTGTCCACACCAAGGTTACAGAACTCCCAAACGCTGCGTCTCCTACACTCAGGCTGCAGAACTCCCACAAACCATGGCTCCCTACTCTCAGCATACAGAACTCTTGTAAACTGCTTCTCTCTACTCCCAGGCTGCAGCACTCCCATACAGTGTTTTTCATACACTTTGGTTACAGAACTGCCGTATAGTGCATAGGCCTAACCCCAAGCCACAGAGGTACCGCTAACTGCGTCTCCCGCACTCAGGCTACAGAATGAAAGTATATTGTGATTGTCCACACCGAGGTTACAGAACTCCCAAACGCTGCGTCTCCTACACTCAGGCTGCAGAACTCCCACAAACCATGGCTCCCTACTCTCAGCATACAGAACTCTTGAAAACTGCTTCTCTCTACTCCCAGGCTACAGCACTGCTGTATACTGCGCTTGCCACCTCGTGAGCTACTGAACTCCCATATAGTGCGTATGCCAAACCCCAAGCTTCAGAACTCCCGTAAGCTGTGTCTTTTACCTAAAGTTACAAAATGCCCATTAACAGCACTTCTCTACACTCAAGCTCCAGAACTCCCGCAAGCCATGGCTCTGTACGCTCAGCATACAGAACTCTTGTAAACTGCTTCTCTCTACTCCCAGGCTACAGCACTCCCATACAGTGTGTTTCATACACTTGGGTTACAGAACTGCTGTATAGTGCGTAGGCCTAACCCCAAGCCACAGAACGACCGCTAACAACGTCTCCTGCACTCAGGCTACAGAACGCAGGTATACTGCGTCTCGCTACACCCAGGTTACAGAACTGCCGTAAGCTACCACTTCTACACTCAGGCTGCAGAACTCCCGCAAATCATGGCTCTGTACACTCAGCATACAGAACTCTTGTAAACTGCTTCTCTCTACTCCCAGGCTGCAGCACTCCCATACAGTGTTTTTCATACACTTTGGTTACAGAACTGCCATATACTGCATAGGCCTAACCCCAAGCCACAGAGGTACCGCTAACTGCGTCTCCCGCACTCAGGCTACAGAATGAAAGTATATTGTGATTGTCCACACCGAGGTTACAGAACTCCCAAACGCTGCGTCTCCTACACTCAGGCTGCAGAACTCCCACAAACCATGGCTCCCTACTCTCAGCATACAGAACTCTTGTAAACTGCTTCTTTCTACTACCAGGCTACAGCACTGCTGTATACTGCACTTGCCACCTCGTGAGCTACTGAACTCCCATATAGTGCGTAGTCCTAACCCCAAGCTACAGAACGACCGCTAACAGCGTCTCCTGCACTCAGGCTACAGAACGCAGGTATACTGCGTCTCTCTACACCCAGGTTTCAGAACTGCCCTAAGCTACCACTTCTACACTCAGGCTGCAGAACTTCCTCAAACCACGGCTCTGTACACTCAGCATTCAGAACTCTTGTAAACTGCTACTCTCTACTCAAAGGCAACAGCACTACTGTATATGGCGTGTGAAAGCTCGTGAGCTACTGAACTCCCATATAGTGCGTATGCCTAATCCCAAGCTACAGAACTCCCGTAAGCTGTATCTTTTACCTAAAGTTACAAAATGCCCATTAACAGCACTTCTCTACACTGAAGCTACAGAACTCCCGCAAGCCATGGCTCTGTATGCTCAGCATACAGAACTCTTGTAACCTGCTTCTCTCTACTCCAGGCTACAGCATTCCCATACAGTGTGTTTCATACACTTGGGTTACAGAACTGCTGTATAGTGCGTAGGCCTAACCCCAAGCCACAGAACGACCGCTAACTGCGTCTCCCGCACTCAGGCTACAGAATGAAGGTATATTGTGATTGTCCACACCAAGGTTACAGAACTCCCAAACGCTGCGTCTCCTACACTCAGGCTGCAGAACTCCCACAAACCATGGCTCCCTACTCTCAGCATACAGAACTCTTGTAAACTGCTTCTCTCTACTCCCAGGCTGCAGCACTCCCATACAGTGTTTTTCATACACTTTGGTTACAGAACTGCCGTATACTGCATAGGCCTAACCCCAAGCCACAAAAGCACCGCTAACTGCGTCTCCCGCACTCAGGCTACAGAATGAAAGTATATTGTGATTGTCCACACCGAGGTTACAGAACTCCCAAACGCTGCGTCTCCTACACTCAGGCTGCAGAACTCCCACAAACCATGGCTCCCTACTCTCAGCATACAGAACTCTTGTAAACTGCTTCTTTCTACTACCAGGCTACAGCACTGCTGTATACTGCACTTGCCACCTCGTGAGCTACTGAACTCCCATATAGTGCGTAGTCCTAACCCCAAGCTACAGAACGACCGCTAACAGCGTCTCCTGCACTCAGGCTACAGAACGCAGGTATACTGCGTCTCTCTACACCCAGGTTACAGAACTGCCCTAAGCTACCACTTCTACACTCAGGCTGCAGAACTTCCTCAAACCACGGCTCTGTACACTCAGCATTCAGAACTCTTGTAAACTGCTACTCTCTACTCAAAGGCAACAGCACTACTGTATATGGCGTGTGAAAGCTCGTGAGCTACTGAACTCCCATATAGTGCGTATGCCTAATCCCAAGCTACAGAACTCCCGTAAGCTGTATCTTTTACCTAAAGTTACAAAATGCCCATTAACAGCACTTCTCTACACTGAAGCTACAGAACTCCCGCAAGCCATGGCTCTGTATGCTCAGCATACAGAACTCTTGTAACCTGCTTCTCTCTACTCCAGGCTACAGCATTCCCATACAGTGTGTTTCATACACTTGGGTTACAGAACTGCTGTATAGTGCGTAGGCCTAACCCCAAGCCACAGAACGACCGCTAACTGCGTCTCCCGCACTCAGGCTACAGAATGAAGGTATATTGTGATTGTCCACACCAAGGTTACAGAACTCCCAAACGCTGCGTCTCCTACACTCAGGCTGCAGAACTCCCACAAACCATGGCTCCCTACTCTCAGCATACAGAACTCTTGTAAACTGCTTCTCTCTACTCCCAGGCTGCAGCACTCCCATACAGTGTTTTTCATACACTTTGGTTACAGAACTGCCGTATACTGCATAGGCCTAACCCCAAGCCACAAAAGCACCGCTAACTGCGTCTCCCGCACTCAGGCTACAGAATGAAAGTATATTGTGATTGTCCACACCGAGGTTACAGAACTCCCAAACGCTGCGTCTCCTACACTCAGGCTGCAGAACTCCCACAAACCATGGCTCCCTACTCTCAGCATACAGAACTCTTGTAAACTGCTTCTTTCTACTACCAGGCTACAGCACTGCTGTATACTGCACTTGCCACCTCGTGAGCTACTGAACTCCCATATAGTGCGTAGTCCTAACCCCAAGCTACAGAACGACCGCTAACAGCGTCTCCTGCACTCAGGCTACAGAACGCAGGTATACTGCGTCTCTCTACACCCAGGTTACAGAACTGCCCTAAGCTACCACTTCTACACTCAGGCTGCAGAACTTCCTCAAACCACGGCTCTGTACACTCAGCATTCAGAACTCTTGTAAACTGCTACTCTCTACTCAAAGGCAACAGCACTACTGTATATGGCGTGTGAAAGCTCGTGAGCTACTGAACTCCCATATAGTGCGTATGCCTAATCCCAAGCTACAGAACTCCCATAAGCTGTATCTTTTACCTAAAGTTACAAAATGCCCATTAACAGCACTTCTCTACACTGAAGCTACAGAACTCCCGCAAGCCATGGCTCTGTATGCTCAGCATACAGAACTCTTGTAACCTGCTTCTCTCTACTCCAGGCTACAGCATTCCCATACAGTGTGTTTCATACACTTGGGTTACAGAACTGCTGTATAGTGCGTAGGCCTAACCCCAAGCCACAGAACGACCGTTAACTGCGTCTCCCGCACTCAGGCTACAGAATGAAGGTATATTGTGATTGTCCACACCAAGGTTACAGAACTCCCAAACGCTGCGTCTCCTACACTCAGGCTGCAGAACTCCCACAAACCATGGCTCCCTACTCTCAGCATACAGAACTCTTGTAAACTGCTTCTCTCTACTCCCAGGCTGCAGCACTCCCATACAGTGTTTTTCATACACTTTGGTTACAGAACTGCCGTATAGTGCATAGGCCTAACCCCAAGCCACAGAGGTACCGCTAACTGCGTCTCCCGCACTCAGGCTACAGAATGAAAGTATATTGTGATTGTCCACACCGAGGTTACAGAACTCCCAAACGCTGCGTCTCCTACACTCAGGCTGCAGAACTCCCACAAACCATGGCTCCCTACTCTCAGCATACAGAACTCTTGAAAACTGCTTCTCTCTACTCCCAGGCTACAGCACTGCTGTATACTGCGCTTGCCACCTCGTGAGCTACTGAACTCCCATATAGTGCGTATGCCAAACCCCAAGCTTCAGAACTCCCGTAAGCTGTGTCTTTTACCTAAAGTTACAAAATGCCCATTAACAGCCCTTCTCTACACTCAAGCTACAGAACTCCTGCAAGCCATGGCTCTCTAAACTCAGCATACAGAACTCTTGTAAACTGCTTCTCTCTACTTCCAGGCTACAGCATTCCCATACAGTGTGTTTCATACACTTGGGTTACAGAACTGCTGTATAGTGCGTAGGCCTAACCCCAAGCCACAGAACGACCGCTAACAGCGTCTCCTGCACTCAGGCTACAGAACGCAGGTATACTGCGTCTCGCTACACCCAGGTTACAGAACTGCCGTAAGCTACCACTTCTACACTCAGGCTGCAGAACTCCCGCAAATCATGGCTCTGTACACTCAGCATACAGAACTCTTGTAAACTGCTTCTCTCTACTCCCAGGCTGCAGCACTCCCATACAGTGTTTTTCATACACTTTGGTTACAGAACTGCCGTATAGTGCATAGGCCTAACCCCAAGCCACAGAGGTACCGCTAACTGCGTCTCCCGCACTCAGGCTACAGAATGAAGGTATATTGTGATTGTGCACACCAAGGTTACAGAACTCCCAAACGCTGCGTCTCCTACACTCAGGCTGCAGAACTCCCACAAACCATGGCTCCCTACTCTCAGCATACAGAACTCTTGTAAACTGCTTCTCTCTACTCCCAGGCTACAGCACTGCTGTATACTGCGTTTGACAACTCGTGAACTACTGAACTCCCATATAATGCGTATGCCTAACCCCAAGCTACAGAACTCCCGTAAGCTGTGTCTTTTACCTAAAGTTACAAAATGCCCATTAACAGCACTTCTCTACACTCAAGCTCCAGAACTCCCGCAAGCCATGGCTCTGTACGCTCAGCATACAGAACTCTTGTAAACTGCTTCTCTCTACTCCCAGGCTACAGCACTCCCATACAGTGTGTTTCATACACTTGGGTTACAGAACTGCTGTATAGTGCGTAGGCCTAACCCCAAGCCACAGAACGACCGCTAACAACGTCTCCTGCACTCAGGCTACAGAACGCAGGTATACTGCGTCTCGCTACACCCAGGTTACAGAACTGCCGTAAGCTACCACTTCTACACTCAGGCTGCAGAACTCCCGCAAATCATGGCTCTGTACACTCAGCATACAGAACTCTTGTAAACTGCTTCTCTCTACTCCCAGGCTGCAGCACTCCCATACAGTGTTTTTCATACACTTTGGTTACAGAACTGCCATATACTGCATAGGCCTAACCCCAAGCCACAGAGGTACCGCTAACTGCGTCTCCCGCACTCAGGCTACAGAATGAAAGTATATTGTGATTGTCCACACCGAGGTTACAGAACTCCCAAACGCTGCGTCTCCTACACTCAGGCTGCAGAACTCCCACAAACCATGGCTCCCTACTCTCAGCATACAGAACTCTTGTAAACTGCTTCTTTCTACTACCAGGCTACAGCACTGCTGTATACTGCACTTGCCACCTCGTGAGCTACTGAACTCCCATATAGTGCGTAGTCCTAACCCCAAGCTACAGAACGACCGCTAACAGCGTCTCCTGCACTCAGGCTACAGAACGCAGGTATACTGCGTCTCTCTACACCCAGGTTTCAGAACTGCCCTAAGCTACCACTTCTACACTCAGGCTGCAGAACTTCCTCAAACCACGGCTCTGTACACTCAGCATTCAGAACTCTTGTAAACTGCTACTCTCTACTCAAAGGCAACAGCACTACTGTATATGGCGTGTGAAAGCTCGTGAGCTACTGAACTCCCATATAGTGCGTATGCCTAATCCCAAGCTACAGAACTCCCGTAAGCTGTATCTTTTACCTAAAGTTACAAAATGCCCATTAACAGCACTTCTCTACACTGAAGCTACAGAACTCCCGCAAGCCATGGCTCTGTATGCTCAGCATACAGAACTCTTGTAACCTGCTTCTCTCTACTCCAGGCTACAGCATTCCCATACAGTGTGTTTCATACACTTGGGTTACAGAACTGCTGTATAGTGCGTAGGCCTAACCCCAAGCCACAGAACGACCGCTAACTGCGTCTCCCGCACTCAGGCTACAGAATGAAGGTATATTGTGATTGTCCACACCGAGGTTACAGAACTCCCAAACGCTGTGTCTCCTACACTCAGGCTGCAGAACTCCCACAAACCATGGCTCCCTACTCTCAGCATACAGAACTCTTGTAAACTGCTTCTCTCTACTACCTGTCTACAGCACTCCCATACAGTGTGTTTCATACACTTGGGTTACAGAACTGCTGTATAGTGCGTAGGCCTAACCCCAAGCCACAGAACGACCGCTAACAGCGTCTCCTGCACTCAGGCTACAGAACGCATTTTTACTGCGTCTCTCTACACCCAGGTTACAGAGCTGCCGTAAGCTACCACTTCTACACTCAGGCTGCAGAACTCCCGCAAACCATGGCTCTCTAAACTCAGCATACAGAACTCTTGTAAACTGCTTCTCTCTACTTCCAGGCTACAGCATTCCCATACAGTGTGTTTCATACACTTGGGTTACAGAACTGCTGTATAGTGCGTAGGCCTAACCCCAAGCCACAGAACGACCGCTAACTCCATTTAGTGCATATGCCTAACCCCAAGCTACAGAACTCCCAGCAGCTGCCTCTTATGCCCTATGGCTACAGAACGCCCATTAACAGCACTTCTCTGCACTCAGGATACAGAACTCCTTCTAAACAGGTCTCCAGAACTCAAGCTACAGAACGCAGGTATACTGTCTTTCTCTACACGCAGGTTACAGAATTGCCCTAAGCTACCACTTCTACACTCAGGCTGCAGAACTCCCGCAAACCATGGCTCTGTACACTCAGCATACAGAACTCTTGTAAACTCTTCTATCTACTCCCAGGCTGCAGCACTCCCATACAGTGTTTTTCATACACTTTGGTTACAGAACTGCCGTATACTGCATAGGCCTAACCCCAAGCCACAGAGGTACCGCTAACTGCGTCTCCCGCACTCAGGCTACAGAATGAAGGTATATTGTGATTGTGCACACCAAGGTTACAGAACTCCCAAACGCTGCGTCTCCTACACTCAGGCTGCAGAACTCCCACAAACCATGGCTCCCTACTCTCAGCATACAGAACTCTTGTAAACTGCTTCTCTCTACTCCCAGGCAACAGCACTGCTGTATACTGCACTTGCCACCTCGTGAACTACTGAACTCCCATATAATGCGTATGCCTAACCCCAAGATACAGAACTCCCGTAAGCTGTGTCTTTTACCTAAAGTTACAAAATGCCCATTAACAGCACTTCTCTACACTCAAGCTGCAGAACTCCCGCAAGCCATGGCTCTGTACGCTCAGCATACAGAACTCTTGTAAACTGCTTCTCTCTACTCCCAGGCTACAGCACTCCCATACAGTGTGTTTCATACACTTGGGTTACAGAACTGCTGTATAGTGCGTAGGCCTAACCCCAAGCCACAGAACGACCGCTAACAGCGTCTCCTGCACTCAGGCTACAGAACGCAGGTATACTGCGTCTCGCTACACCCAGGTTACAGAACTGCTGTAAGCTACCACTTCTACACTCAGGCTGCAGAACTCCCGCAAATCATGGCTCTATACACTCAGCATACAGAACTCTTGTAAACTGCTTCTCTCTACTCCCAGGCTGCAGCACTCCCATACAGTGTTTTTCATACACTTTGGTTACAGAACTGCCGTATACTGCATAGGCCTAACCCCAAGCCACAGAGGTACCGCTAACTGCGTCTCCCGCACTCAGGCTACAGAATGAAAGTATATTGTGATTGTCCACACCGAGGTTACAGAACTCCCAAACGCTGCGTCTCCTACACTCAGGCTGCAGAACTCCCACAAACCATGGCTCCCTACTCTCAGCATACAGAACTCTTGTAAACTGCTTCTTTCTACTACCAGGCTACAGCACTGCTGTATACTGCACTTGCCACCTCGTGAGCTACTGAACTCCCATATAGTGCGTAGTCCTAACCCCAAGCTACAGAACGACCGCTAACAGCGTCTCCTGCACTCAGGCTACAGAACGCAGGTATACTGCGTCTCTCTACACCCAGGTTACAGAACTGCCCTAAGCTACCACTTCTACACTCAGGCTGCAGAACTTCCTCAAACCATGGCTCCCTACTCTCAGCATACAGAACTCTTGTAAACTGCTTCTCTCTACTCCCAGGCAACAGCACTGCTGTATACTGCACTTGCCACCTCGTGAACTACTGAACTCCCATATAATGCGTATGCCTAACCCCAAGATACAGAACTCCCGTAAGCTGTGTCTTTTACCTAAAGTTACAAAATGCCCATTAACAGCACTTCTCTACACTCAAGCTGCAGAACTCCCACAAGCCATGGCTCTGTACGCTCAGCATACAGAACTCTTGTAAACTGCTTCTCTCTACTCCCAGGCTACAGCACTCCCATACAGTGTGTTTCATACACTTGGGTTACAGAACTGCTGTATAGTGCGTAGGCCTAACCCCAAGCCACAGAACGACCGCTAACAGCGTCTCCTGCACTCAGGCTACAGAACGCAGGTATACTGCGTCTCGCTACACCCAGGTTACAGAACTGCTGTAAGCTACCACTTCTACACTCAGGCTGCAGAACTCCCGCAAATCATGGCTCTATACACTCAGCATACAGAACTCTTGTAAACTGCTTCTCTCTACTCCCAGGCTGCAGCACTCCCATACAGTGTTTTTCATACACTTTGGTTACAGAACTGCCGTATACTGCATAGGCCTAACCCCAAGCCACAGAGGTACCGCTAACTGCGTCTCCCGCACTCAGGCTACAGAATGAAAGTATATTGTGATTGTCCACACCGAGGTTACAGAACTCCCAAACGCTGCGTCTCCTACACTCAGGCTGCAGAACTCCCACAAACCATGGCTCCCTACTCTCAGCATACAGAACTCTTGTAAACTGCTTCTTTCTACTACCAGGCTACAGCACTGCTGTATACTGCACTTGCCACCTCGTGAGCTACTGAACTCCCATATAGTGCGTAGTCCTAACCCCAAGCTACAGAACGACCGCTAACAGCGTCTCCTGCACTCAGGCTACAGAACGCAGGTATACTGCGTCTCTCTACACCCAGGTTTCAGAACTGCCCTAAGCTACCACTTCTACACTCAGGCTGCAGAACTTCCTCAAACCACGGCTCTGTACACTCAGCATTCAGAACTCTTGTAAACTGCTACTCTCTACTCAAAGGCAACAGCACTACTGTATATGGCGTGTGAAAGCTCGTGAGCTACTGAACTCCCATATAGTGCGTATGCCTAATCCCAAGCTACAGAACTCCCGTAAGCTGTATCTTTTACCTAAAGTTACAAAATGCCCATTAACAGCACTTCTCTACACTGAAGCTACAGAACTCCCGCAAGCCATGGCTCTGTATGCTCAGCATACAGAACTCTTGTAACCTGCTTCTCTCTACTCCAGGCTACAGCATTCCCATACAGTGTGTTTCATACACTTGGGTTACAGAACTGCTGTATAGTGCGTAGGCCTAACCCCAAGCCACAGAACGACCGCTAACTGCGTCTCCCGCACTCAGGCTACAGAATGAAGGTATATTGTGATTGTCCACACCGAGGTTACAGAACTCCCAAACGCTGTGTCTCCTACACTCAGGCTGCAGAACTCCCACAAACCATGGCTCCCTACTCTCAGCATACAGAACTCTTGTAAACTGCTTCTCTCTACTACCTGTCTACAGCACTCCCATACAGTGTGTTTCATACACTTGGGTTACAGAACTGCTGTATAGTGCGTAGGCCTAACCCCAAGCCACAGAACGACCGCTAACAGCGTCTCCTGCACTCAGGCTACAGAACGCATTTTTACTGCGTCTCTCTACACCCAGGTTACAGAGCTGCCGTAAGCTACCACTTCTACACTCAGGCTGCAGAACTCCCGCAAACCATGGCTCTCTAAACTCAGCATACAGAACTCTTGTAAACTGCTTCTCTCTACTTCCAGGCTACAGCATTCCCATACAGTGTGTTTCATACACTTGGGTTACAGAACTGCTGTATAGTGCGTAGGCCTAACCCCAAGCCACAGAACGACCGCTAACTCCATTTAGTGCATATGCCTAACCCCAAGCTACAGAACTCCCAGCAGCTGCCTCTTATGCCCTATGGCTACAGAACGCCCATTAACAGCACTTCTCTGCACTCAGGATACAGAACTCCTTCTAAACAGGTCTCCAGAACTCAAGCTACAGAACGCAGGTATACTGTCTTTCTCTACACGCAGGTTACAGAATTGCCCTAAGCTACCACTTCTACACTCAGGCTGCAGAACTCCCGCAAACCATGGCTCTGTACACTCAGCATACAGAACTCTTGTAAACTCTTCTATCTACTCCCAGGCTGCAGCACTCCCATACAGTGTTTTTCATACACTTTGGTTACAGAACTGCCGTATACTGCATAGGCCTAACCCCAAGCCACAGAGGTACCGCTAACTGCGTCTCCCGCACTCAGGCTACAGAATGAAGGTATATTGTGATTGTGCACACCAAGGTTACAGAACTCCCAAACGCTGCGTCTCCTACACTCAGGCTGCAGAACTCCCACAAACCATGGCTCCCTACTCTCAGCATACAGAACTCTTGTAAACTGCTTCTCTCTACTCCCAGGCAACAGCACTGCTGTATACTGCACTTGCCACCTCGTGAACTACTGAACTCCCATATAATGCGTATGCCTAACCCCAAGATACAGAACTCCCGTAAGCTGTGTCTTTTACCTAAAGTTACAAAATGCCCATTAACAGCACTTCTCTACACTCAAGCTGCAGAACTCCCGCAAGCCATGGCTCTGTACGCTCAGCATACAGAACTCTTGTAAACTGCTTCTCTCTACTCCCAGGCTACAGCACTCCCATACAGTGTGTTTCATACACTTGGGTTACAGAACTGCTGTATAGTGCGTAGGCCTAACCCCAAGCCACAGAACGACCGCTAACAGCGTCTCCTGCACTCAGGCTACAGAACGCAGGTATACTGCGTCTCGCTACACCCAGGTTACAGAACTGCTGTAAGCTACCACTTCTACACTCAGGCTGCAGAACTCCCGCAAATCATGGCTCTATACACTCAGCATACAGAACTCTTGTAAACTGCTTCTCTCTACTCCCAGGCTGCAGCACTCCCATACAGTGTTTTTCATACACTTTGGTTACAGAACTGCCGTATACTGCATAGGCCTAACCCCAAGCCACAGAGGTACCGCTAACTGCGTCTCCCGCACTCAGGCTACAGAATGAAAGTATATTGTGATTGTCCACACCGAGGTTACAGAACTCCCAAACGCTGCGTCTCCTACACTCAGGCTGCAGAACTCCCACAAACCATGGCTCCCTACTCTCAGCATACAGAACTCTTGTAAACTGCTTCTTTCTACTACCAGGCTACAGCACTGCTGTATACTGCACTTGCCACCTCGTGAGCTACTGAACTCCCATATAGTGCGTAGTCCTAACCCCAAGCTACAGAACGACCGCTAACAGCGTCTCCTGCACTCAGGCTACAGAACGCAGGTATACTGCGTCTCTCTACACCCAGGTTACAGAACTGCCCTAAGCTACCACTTCTACACTCAGGCTGCAGAACTTCCTCAAACCACGGCTCTGTACACTCAGCATTCAGAACTCTTGTAAACTGCTACTCTCTACTCAAAGGCAACAGCACTACTGTATATGGCGTGTGAAAGCTCGTGAGCTACTGAACTCCCATATAGTGCGTATGCCTAATCCCAAGCTACAGAACTCCCGTAAGCTGTATCTTTTACCTAAAGTTACAAAATGCCCATTAACAGCACTTCTCTACACTGAAGCTACAGAACTCCCGCAAGCCATGGCTCTGTATGCTCAGCATACAGAACTCTTGTAACCTGCTTCTCTCTACTCCAGGCTACAGCATTCCCATACAGTGTGTTTCATACACTTGGGTTACAGAACTGCTGTATAGTGCGTAGGCCTAACCCCAAGCCACAGAACGACCGCTAACTGCGTCTCCCGCACTCAGGCTACAGAATGAAGGTATATTGTGATTGTCCACACCAAGGTTACAGAACTCCCAAACGCTGCGTCTCCTACACTCAGGCTGCAGAACTCCCACAAACCATGGCTCCCTACTCTCAGCATACAGAACTCTTGTAAACTGCTTCTCTCTACTCCCAGGCTGCAGCACTCCCATACAGTGTTTTTCATACACTTTGGTTACAGAACTGCCGTATAGTGCATAGGCCTAACCCCAAGCCACAGAGGTACCGCTAACTGCGTCTCCCGCACTCAGGCTACAGAATGAAGGTATATTGTGATTGTGCACACCAAGGTTACAGAACTCCCAAACGCTGCGTCTCCTACACTCAGGCTGCAGAACTCCCACAAACCATGGCTCCCTACTCTCAGCATACAGAACTCTTGTAAACTGCTTCTCTCTACTCCCAGGCAACAGCACTGCTGTATACTGCGTTTGACAACTCGTGAACTACTGAACTCCCATATAATGCGTATGCCTAACCCCAAGCTACAGAACTCCCGTAAGCTGTGTCTTTTACCTAAAGTTACAAAATGCCCATTAACAGCACTTCTCTACACTCAAGCTCCAGAACTCCCGCAAGCCATGGCTCTGTACGCTCAGCATACAGAACTCTTGTAAACTGCTTCTCTCTACTCCCAGGCTACAGCACTCCCATACAGTGTGTTTCATACACTTGGGTTACAGAACTGCTGTATAGTGCGTAGGCCTAACCCCAAGCCACAGAACGACCGCTAACAACGTCTCCTGCACTCAGGCTACAGAACGCAGGTATACTGCGTCTCGCTACACCCAGGTTACAGAACTGCCGTAAGCTACCACTTCTACACTCAGGCTGCAGAACTCCCGCAAATCATGGCTCTGTACACTCAGCATACAGAACTCTTGTAAACTGCTTCTCTCTACTCCCAGGCTGCAGCACTCCCATACAGTGTTTTTCATACACTTTGGTTACAGAACTGCCATATACTGCATAGGCCTAACCCCAAGCCACAGAGGTACCGCTAACTGCGTCTCCCGCACTCAGGCTACAGAATGAAAGTATATTGTGATTGTCCACACCGAGGTTACAGAACTCCCAAACGCTGCGTCTCCTACACTCAGGCTGCAGAACTCCCACAAACCATGGCTCCCTACTCTCAGCATACAGAACTCTTGTAAACTGCTTCTTTCTACTACCAGGCTACAGCACTGCTGTATACTGCACTTGCCACCTCGTGAGCTACTGAACTCCCATATAGTGCGTAGTCCTAACCCCAAGCTACAGAACGACCGCTAACAGCGTCTCCTGCACTCAGGCTACAGAACGCAGGTATACTGCGTCTCTCTACACCCAGGTTTCAGAACTGCCCTAAGCTACCACTTCTACACTCAGGCTGCAGAACTTCCTCAAACCACGGCTCTGTACACTCAGCATTCAGAACTCTTGTAAACTGCTACTCTCTACTCAAAGGCAACAGCACTACTGTATATGGCGTGTGAAAGCTCGTGAGCTACTGAACTCCCATATAGTGCGTATGCCTAATCCCAAGCTACAGAACTCCCGTAAGCTGTATCTTTTACCTAAAGTTACAAAATGCCCATTAACAGCACTTCTCTACACTGAAGCTACAGAACTCCCGCAAGCCATGGCTCTGTATGCTCAGCATACAGAACTCTTGTAACCTGCTTCTCTCTACTCCAGGCTACAGCATTCCCATACAGTGTGTTTCATACACTTGGGTTACAGAACTGCTGTATAGTGCGTAGGCCTAACCCCAAGCCACAGAACGACCGTTAACTGCGTCTCCCGCACTCAGGCTACAGAATGAAGGTATATTGTGATTGTCCACACCAAGGTTACAGAACTCCCAAACGCTGCGTCTCCTACACTCAGGCTGCAGAACTCCCACAAACCATGGCTCCCTACTCTCAGCATACAGAACTCTTGTAAACTGCTTCTCTCTACTCCCAGGCTGCAGCACTCCCATACAGTGTTTTTCATACACTTTGGTTACAGAACTGCCGTATAGTGCATAGGCCTAACCCCAAGCCACAGAGGTACCGCTAACTGCGTCTCCCGCACTCAGGCTACAGAATGAAAGTATATTGTGATTGTCCACACCGAGGTTACAGAACTCCCAAACGCTGCGTCTCCTACACTCAGGCTGCAGAACTCCCACAAACCATGGCTCCCTACTCTCAGCATACAGAACTCTTGAAAACTGCTTCTCTCTACTCCCAGGCTACAGCACTGCTGTATACTGCGCTTGCCACCTCGTGAGCTACTGAACTCCCATATAGTGCGTATGCCAAACCCCAAGCTTCAGAACTCCCGTAAGCTGTGTCTTTTACCTAAAGTTACAAAATGCCCATTAACAGCCCTTCTCTACACTCAAGCTACAGAACTCCTGCAAGCCATGGCTCTCTAAACTCAGCATACAGAACTCTTGTAAACTGCTTCTCTCTACTTCCAGGCTACAGCATTCCCATACAGTGTGTTTCATACACTTGGGTTACAGAACTGCTGTATAGTGCGTAGGCCTAACCCCAAGCCACAGAACGACCGCTAACAGCGTCTCCTGCACTCAGGCTACAGAACGCAGGTATACTGCGTCTCGCTACACCCAGGTTACAGAACTGCCGTAAGCTACCACTTCTACACTCAGGCTGCAGAACTCCCTCAAACCATGGCTCTGTACACTCAGCATACAGAACTCTTGTAAACTGCTTCTCTCTACTCCCAGGCTGCAGCACTCCCATACAGTGTTTTTCATACACTTTGGTTACAGAACTGCCGTATAGTGCATAGGCCTAACCCCAAGCCACAGAGGTACCGCTAACTGCGTCTCCCGCACTCAGGCTACAGAATGAAGGTATATTGTGATTGTGCACACCAAGGTTACAGAACTCCCAAACGCTGCGTCTCCTACACTCAGGCTGCAGAACTCCCACAAACCATGGCTCCCTACTCTCAGCATACAGAACTCTTGTAAACTGCTTCTCTCTACTCCCAGGCTACAGCACTGCTGTATACTGCGTTTGACAACTCGTGAACTACTGAACTCCCATATAATGCGTATGCCTAACCCCAAGCTACAGAACTCCCGTAAGCTGTGTCTTTTACCTAAAGTTACAAAATGCCCATTAACAGCACTTCTCTACACTCAAGCTCCAGAACTCCCGCAAGCCATGGCTCTGTACGCTCAGCATACAGAACTCTTGTAAACTGCTTCTCTCTACTCCCAGGCTGCAGCACTCCCATACAGTGTGTTTCATACACTTGGGTTACAGAACTGCTGTATAGTGCGTAGGCCTAACCCCAAGCCACAGAACGACCGCTAACAACGTCTCCTGCACTCAGGCTACAGAACGCAGGTATACTGCGTCTCGCTACACCCAGGTTACAGAACTGCCGTAAGCTACCACTTCTACACTCAGGCTGCAGAACTCCCGCAAATCATGGCTCTGTACACTCAGCATACAGAACTCTTGTAAACTGCTTCTCTCTACTCCCAGGCTGCAGCACTCCCATACAGTGTTTTTCATACACTTTGGTTACAGAACTGCCATATACTGCATAGGCCTAACCCCAAGCCACAGAGGTACCGCTAACTGCGTCTCCCGCACTCAGGCTACAGAATGAAAGTATATTGTGATTGTCCACACCGAGGTTACAGAACTCCCAAACGCTGCGTCTCCTACACTCAGGCTGCAGAACTCCCACAAACCATGGCTCCCTACTCTCAGCATACAGAACTCTTGTAAACTGCTTCTTTCTACTACCAGGCTACAGCACTGCTGTATACTGCACTTGCCACCTCGTGAGCTACTGAACTCCCATATAGTGCGTAGTCCTAACCCCAAGCTACAGAACGACCGCTAACAGCGTCTCCTGCACTCAGGCTACAGAACGCAGGTATACTGCGTCTCTCTACACCCAGGTTTCAGAACTGCCCTAAGCTACCACTTCTACACTCAGGCTGCAGAACTTCCTCAAACCACGGCTCTGTACACTCAGCATTCAGAACTCTTGTAAACTGCTACTCTCTACTCAAAGGCAACAGCACTACTGTATATGGCGTGTGAAAGCTCGTGAGCTACTGAACTCCCATATAGTGCGTATGCCTAATCCCAAGCTACAGAACTCCCGTAAGCTGTATCTTTTACCTAAAGTTACAAAATGCCCATTAACAGCACTTCTCTACACTGAAGCTACAGAACTCCCGCAAGCCATGGCTCTGTATGCTCAGCATACAGAACTCTTGTAACCTGCTTCTCTCTACTCCAGGCTACAGCATTCCCATACAGTGTGTTTCATACACTTGGGTTACAGAACTGCTGTATAGTGCGTAGGCCTAACCCCAAGCCACAGAACGACCGTTAACTGCGTCTCCCGCACTCAGGCTACAGAATGAAGGTATATTGTGATTGTCCACACCAAGGTTACAGAACTCCCAAACGCTGCGTCTCCTACACTCAGGCTGCAGAACTCCCACAAACCATGGCTCCCTACTCTCAGCATACAGAACTCTTGTAAACTGCTTCTCTCTACTCCCAGGCTGCAGCACTCCCATACAGTGTTTTTCATACACTTTGGTTACAGAACTGCCGTATAGTGCATAGGCCTAACCCCAAGCCACAGAGGTACCGCTAACTGCGTCTCCCGCACTCAGGCTACAGAATGAAAGTATATTGTGATTGTCCACACCGAGGTTACAGAACTCCCAAACGCTGCGTCTCCTACACTCAGGCTGCAGAACTCCCACAAACCATGGCTCCCTACTCTCAGCATACAGAACTCTTGAAAACTGCTTCTCTCTACTCCCAGGCTACAGCACTGCTGTATACTGCGCTTGCCACCTCGTGAGCTACTGAACTCCCATATAGTGCGTATGCCAAACCCCAAGCTTCAGAACTCCCGTAAGCTGTGTCTTTTACCTAAAGTTACAAAATGCCCATTAACAGCACTTCTCTACACTCAAGCTCCAGAACTCCCGCAAGCCATGGCTCTGTACGCTCAGCATACAGAACTCTTGTAAACTGCTTCTCTCTACTCCCAGGCTACAGCACTCCCATACAGTGTGTTTCATACACTTGGGTTACAGAACTGCTGTATAGTGCGTAGGCCTAACCCCAAGCCACAGAACGACCGCTAACAACGTCTCCTGCACTCAGGCTACAGAACGCAGGTATACTGCGTCTCGCTACACCCAGGTTACAGAACTGCCGTAAGCTACCACTTCTACACTCAGGCTGCAGAACTCCCGCAAATCATGGCTCTGTACACTCAGCATACAGAACTCTTGTAAACTGCTTCTCTCTACTCCCAGGCTGCAGCACTCCCATACAGTGTTTTTCATACACTTTGGTTACAGAACTGCCATATACTGCATAGGCCTAACCCCAAGCCACAGAGGTACCGCTAACTGCGTCTCCCGCACTCAGGCTACAGAATGAAAGTATATTGTGATTGTCCACACCGAGGTTACAGAACTCCCAAACGCTGCGTCTCCTACACTCAGGCTGCAGAACTCCCACAAACCATGGCTCCCTACTCTCAGCATACAGAACTCTTGTAAACTGCTTCTTTCTACTACCAGGCTACAGCACTGCTGTATACTGCACTTGCCACCTCGTGAGCTACTGAACTCCCATATAGTGCGTAGTCCTAACCCCAAGCTACAGAACGACCGCTAACAGCGTCTCCTGCACTCAGGCTACAGAACGCAGGTATACTGCGTCTCTCTACACCCAGGTTTCAGAACTGCCCTAAGCTACCACTTCTACACTCAGGCTGCAGAACTTCCTCAAACCACGGCTCTGTACACTCAGCATTCAGAACTCTTGTAAACTGCTACTCTCTACTCAAAGGCAACAGCACTACTGTATATGGCGTGTGAAAGCTCGTGAGCTACTGAACTCCCATATAGTGCGTATGCCTAATCCCAAGCTACAGAACTCCCGTAAGCTGTATCTTTTACCTAAAGTTACAAAATGCCCATTAACAGCACTTCTCTACACTGAAGCTACAGAACTCCCGCAAGCCATGGCTCTGTATGCTCAGCATACAGAACTCTTGTAACCTGCTTCTCTCTACTCCAGGCTACAGCATTCCCATACAGTGTGTTTCATACACTTGGGTTACAGAACTGCTGTATAGTGCGTAGGCCTAACCCCAAGCCACAGAACGACCGTTAACTGCGTCTCCCGCACTCAGGCTACAGAATGAAGGTATATTGTGATTGTCCACACCAAGGTTACAGAACTCCCAAACGCTGCGTCTCCTACACTCAGGCTGCAGAACTCCCACAAACCATGGCTCCCTACTCTCAGCATACAGAACTCTTGTAAACTGCTTCTCTCTACTCCCAGGCTGCAGCACTCCCATACAGTGTTTTTCATACACTTTGGTTACAGAACTGCCGTATAGTGCATAGGCCTAACCCCAAGCCACAGAGGTACCGCTAACTGCGTCTCCCGCACTCAGGCTACAGAATGAAAGTATATTGTGATTGTCCACACCGAGGTTACAGAACTCCCAAACGCTGCGTCTCCTACACTCAGGCTGCAGAACTCCCACAAACCATGGCTCCCTACTCTCAGCATACAGAACTCTTGAAAACTGCTTCTCTCTACTCCCAGGCTACAGCACTGCTGTATACTGCGCTTGCCACCTCGTGAGCTACTGAACTCCCATATAGTGCGTATGCCAAACCCCAAGCTTCAGAACTCCCGTAAGCTGTGTCTTTTACCTAAAGTTACAAAATGCCCATTAACAGCCCTTCTCTACACTCAAGCTACAGAACTCCTGCAAGCCATGGCTCTCTAAACTCAGCATACAGAACTCTTGTAAACTGCTTCTCTCTACTTCCAGGCTACAGCATTCCCATACAGTGTGTTTCATACACTTGGGTTACAGAACTGCTGTATAGTGCGTAGGCCTAACCCCAAGCCACAGAACGACCGCTAACAGCGTCTCCTGCACTCAGGCTACAGAACGCAGGTATACTGCGTCTCGCTACACCCAGGTTACAGAACTGCCGTAAGCTACCACTTCTACACTCAGGCTGCAGAACTCCCTCAAACCATGGCTCTGTACACTCAGCATACAGAACTCTTGTAAACTGCTTCTCTCTACTCCCAGGCTGCAGCACTCCCATACAGTGTTTTTCATACACTTTGGTTACAGAACTGCCGTATAGTGCATAGGCCTAACCCCAAGCCACAGAGGTACCGCTAACTGCGTCTCCCGCACTCAGGCTACAGAATGAAAGTATATTGTGATTGTCCACACCGAGGTTACAGAACTCCCAAACGCTGCGTCTCCTACACTCAGGCTGCAGAACTCCCACAAACCATGGCTCCCTACTCTCAGCATACAGAACTCTTGTAAACTGCTTCTTTCTACTACCAGGCTACAGCACTGCTGTATACTGCACTTGCCACCTCGTGAGCTACTGAACTCCCATATAGTGCGTAGTCCTAACCCCAAGCTACAGAACGACCGCTAACAGCGTCTCCTGCACTCAGGCTACAGAACGCAGGTATACTGCGTCTCTCTACACCCAGGTTTCAGAACTGCCCTAAGCTACCACTTCTACACTCAGGCTGCAGAACTTCCTCAAACCACGGCTCTGTACACTCAGCATTCAGAACTCTTGTAAACTGCTACTCTCTACTCAAAGGCAACAGCACTACTGTATATGGCGTGTGAAAGCTCGTGAGCTACTGAACTCCCATATAGTGCGTATGCCTAATCCCAAGCTACAGAACTCCCGTAAGCTGTATCTTTTACCTAAAGTTACAAAATGCCCATTAACAGCACTTCTCTACACTGAAGCTACAGAACTCCCGCAAGCCATGGCTCTGTATGCTCAGCATACAGAACTCTTGTAACCTGCTTCTCTCTACTCCAGGCTACAGCATTCCCATACAGTGTGTTTCATACACTTGGGTTACAGAACTGCTGTATAGTGCGTAGGCCTAACCCCAAGCCACAGAACGACCGTTAACTGCGTCTCCCGCACTCAGGCTACAGAATGAAGGTATATTGTGATTGTCCACACCAAGGTTACAGAACTCCCAAACGCTGCGTCTCCTACACTCAGGCTGCAGAACTCCCACAAACCATGGCTCCCTACTCTCAGCATACAGAACTCTTGTAAACTGCTTCTCTCTACTCCCAGGCTGCAGCACTCCCATACAGTGTTTTTCATACACTTTGGTTACAGAACTGCCGTATAGTGCATAGGCCTAACCCCAAGCCACAGAGGTACCGCTAACTGCGTCTCCCGCACTCAGGCTACAGAATGAAAGTATATTGTGATTGTCCACACCGAGGTTACAGAACTCCCAAACGCTGCGTCTCCTACACTCAGGCTGCAGAACTCCCACAAACCATGGCTCCCTACTCTCAGCATACAGAACTCTTGAAAACTGCTTCTCTCTACTCCCAGGCTACAGCACTGCTGTATACTGCGCTTGCCACCTCGTGAGCTACTGAACTCCCATATAGTGCGTATGCCAAACCCCAAGCTTCAGAACTCCCGTAAGCTGTGTCTTTTACCTAAAGTTACAAAATGCCCATTAACAGCACTTCTCTACACTCAAGCTCCAGAACTCCCGCAAGCCATGGCTCTGTACGCTCAGCATACAGAACTCTTGTAAACTGCTTCTCTCTACTCCCAGGCTACAGCACTCCCATACAGTGTGTTTCATACACTTGGGTTACAGAACTGCTGTATAGTGCGTAGGCCTAACCCCAAGCCACAGAACGACCGCTAACAACGTCTCCTGCACTCAGGCTACAGAACGCAGGTATACTGCGTCTCGCTACACCCAGGTTACAGAACTGCCGTAAGCTACCACTTCTACACTCAGGCTGCAGAACTCCCGCAAATCATGGCTCTGTACACTCAGCATACAGAACTCTTGTAAACTGCTTCTCTCTACTCCCAGGCTGCAGCACTCCCATACAGTGTTTTTCATACACTTTGGTTACAGAACTGCCATATACTGCATAGGCCTAACCCCAAGCCACAGAGGTACCGCTAACTGCGTCTCCCGCACTCAGGCTACAGAATGAAAGTATATTGTGATTGTCCACACCGAGGTTACAGAACTCCCAAACGCTGCGTCTCCTACACTCAGGCTGCAGAACTCCCACAAACCATGGCTCCCTACTCTCAGCATACAGAACTCTTGTAAACTGCTTCTTTCTACTACCAGGCTACAGCACTGCTGTATACTGCACTTGCCACCTCGTGAGCTACTGAACTCCCATATAGTGCGTAGTCCTAACCCCAAGCTACAGAACGACCGCTAACAGCGTCTCCTGCACTCAGGCTACAGAACGCAGGTATACTGCGTCTCTCTACACCCAGGTTTCAGAACTGCCCTAAGCTACCACTTCTACACTCAGGCTGCAGAACTTCCTCAAACCACGGCTCTGTACACTCAGCATTCAGAACTCTTGTAAACTGCTACTCTCTACTCAAAGGCAACAGCACTACTGTATATGGCGTGTGAAAGCTCGTGAGCTACTGAACTCCCATATAGTGCGTATGCCTAATCCCAAGCTACAGAACTCCCGTAAGCTGTATCTTTTACCTAAAGTTACAAAATGCCCATTAACAGCACTTCTCTACACTGAAGCTACAGAACTCCCGCAAGCCATGGCTCTGTATGCTCAGCATACAGAACTCTTGTAACCTGCTTCTCTCTACTCCAGGCTACAGCATTCCCATACAGTGTGTTTCATACACTTGGGTTACAGAACTGCTGTATAGTGCGTAGGCCTAACCCCAAGCCACAGAACGACCGTTAACTGCGTCTCCCGCACTCAGGCTACAGAATGAAGGTATATTGTGATTGTCCACACCAAGGTTACAGAACTCCCAAACGCTGCGTCTCCTACACTCAGGCTGCAGAACTCCCACAAACCATGGCTCCCTACTCTCAGCATACAGAACTCTTGTAAACTGCTTCTCTCTACTCCCAGGCTGCAGCACTCCCATACAGTGTTTTTCATACACTTTGGTTACAGAACTGCCGTATAGTGCATAGGCCTAACCCCAAGCCACAGAGGTACCGCTAACTGCGTCTCCCGCACTCAGGCTACAGAATGAAAGTATATTGTGATTGTCCACACCGAGGTTACAGAACTCCCAAACGCTGCGTCTCCTACACTCAGGCTGCAGAACTCCCACAAACCATGGCTCCCTACTCTCAGCATACAGAACTCTTGAAAACTGCTTCTCTCTACTCCCAGGCTACAGCACTGCTGTATACTGCGCTTGCCACCTCGTGAGCTACTGAACTCCCATATAGTGCGTATGCCAAACCCCAAGCTTCAGAACTCCCGTAAGCTGTGTCTTTTACCTAAAGTTACAAAATGCCCATTAACAGCCCTTCTCTACACTCAAGCTACAGAACTCCTGCAAGCCATGGCTCTCTAAACTCAGCATACAGAACTCTTGTAAACAGCTTCTCTCTACTTCCAGGCTACAGCATTCCCATACAGTGTGTTTCATACACTTGGGTTACAGAACTGCTGTATAGTGCGTAGGCCTAACCCCAAGCCACAGAACGACCGCTAACAGCGTCTCCTGCACTCAGGCTACAGAACGCAGGTATACTGCGTCTCGCTACACCCAGGTTACAGAACTGCCGTAAGCTACCACTTCTACACTCAGGCTGCAGAACTCCCTCAAACCATGGCTCTGTACACTCAGCATACAGAACTCTTGTAAACTGCTTCTCTCTACTCCCAGGCTGCAGCACTCCCATACAGTGTTTTTCATACACTTTGGTTACAGAACTGCCGTATAGTGCATAGGCCTAACCCCAAGCCACAGAGGTACCGCTAACTGCGTCTCCCGCACTCAGGCTACAGAATGAAGGTATATTGTGATTGTGCACACCGAGGTTACAGAACTCCCAAACGCTGCGTCTCCTACACTCAGGCTGCAGAACTCCCACAAACCATGGCTCCCTACTCTCAGCATACAGAACTCTTGTAAACTGCTTCTCTCTACTCCCAGGCTACAGCACTGCTGTATACTGCGTTTGACAACTCGTGAACTACTGAACTCCCATATAATGCGTATGCCTAACCCCAAGCTACAGAACTCCCGTAAGCTGTGTCTTTTACCTAAAGTTACAAAATGCCCATTAACAGCACTTCTCTACACTCAAGCTCCAGAACTCCCGCAAGCCATGGCTCTGTACGCTCAGCATACAGAACTCTTGTAAACTGCTTCTCTCTACTCCCAGGCTGCAGCACTCCCATACAGTGTGTTTCATACACTTGGGTTACAGAACTGCTGTATAGTGCGTAGGCCTAACCCCAAGCCACAGAACGACCGCTAACAACGTCTCCTGCACTCAGGCTACAGAACGCAGGTATACTGCGTCTCGCTACACCCAGGTTACAGAACTGCCGTAAGCTACCACTTCTACACTCAGGCTGCAGAACTCCCGCAAATCATGGCTCTGTACACTCAGCATACAGAACTCTTGTAAACTGCTTCTCTCTACTCCCAGGCTGCAGCACTCCCATACAGTGTTTTTCATACACTTTGGTTACAGAACTGCCATATACTGCATAGGCCTAACCCCAAGCCACAGAGGTACCGCTAACTGCGTCTCCCGCACTCAGGCTACAGAATGAAAGTATATTGTGATTGTCCACACCGAGGTTACAGAACTCCCAAACGCTGCGTCTCCTACACTCAGGCTGCAGAACTCCCACAAACCATGGCTCCCTACTCTCAGCATACAGAACTCTTGTAAACTGCTTCTTTCTACTACCAGGCTACAGCACTGCTGTATACTGCACTTGCCACCTCGTGAGCTACTGAACTCCCATATAGTGCGTAGTCCTAACCCCAAGCTACAGAACGACCGCTAACAGCGTCTCCTGCACTCAGGCTACAGAACGCAGGTATACTGCGTCTCTCTACACCCAGGTTTCAGAACTGCCCTAAGCTACCACTTCTACACTCAGGCTGCAGAACTTCCTCAAACCACGGCTCTGTACACTCAGCATTCAGAACTCTTGTAAACTGCTACTCTCTACTCAAAGGCAACAGCACTACTGTATATGGCGTGTGAAAGCTCGTGAGCTACTGAACTCCCATATAGTGCGTATGCCTAATCCCAAGCTACAGAACTCCCGTAAGCTGTATCTTTTACCTAAAGTTACAAAATGCCCATTAACAGCACTTCTCTACACTGAAGCTACAGAACTCCCGCAAGCCATGGCTCTGTATGCTCAGCATACAGAACTCTTGTAACCTGCTTCTCTCTACTCCAGGCTACAGCATTCCCATACAGTGTGTTTCATACACTTGGGTTACAGAACTGCTGTATAGTGCGTAGGCCTAACCCCAAGCCACAGAACGACCGTTAACTGCGTCTCCCGCACTCAGGCTACAGAATGAAGGTATATTGTGATTGTCCACACCAAGGTTACAGAACTCCCAAACGCTGCGTCTCCTACACTCAGGCTGCAGAACTCCCACAAACCATGGCTCCCTACTCTCAGCATACAGAACTCTTGTAAACTGCTTCTCTCTACTCCCAGGCTGCAGCACTCCCATACAGTGTTTTTCATACACTTTGGTTACAGAACTGCCGTATAGTGCATAGGCCTAACCCCAAGCCACAGAGGTACCGCTAACTGCGTCTCCCGCACTCAGGCTACAGAATGAAAGTATATTGTGATTGTCCACACCGAGGTTACAGAACTCCCAAACGCTGCGTCTCCTACACTCAGGCTGCAGAACTCCCACAAACCATGGCTCCCTACTCTCAGCATACAGAACTCTTGAAAACTGCTTCTCTCTACTCCCAGGCTACAGCACTGCTGTATACTGCGCTTGCCACCTCGTGAGCTACTGAACTCCCATATAGTGCGTATGCCAAACCCCAAGCTTCAGAACTCCCGTAAGCTGTGTCTTTTACCTAAAGTTACAAAATGCCCATTAACAGCACTTCTCTACACTCAAGCTCCAGAACTCCCGCAAGCCATGGCTCTGTACGCTCAGCATACAGAACTCTTGTAAACTGCTTCTCTCTACTCCCAGGCTACAGCACTCCCATACAGTGTGTTTCATACACTTGGGTTACAGAACTGCTGTATAGTGCGTAGGCCTAACCCCAAGCCACAGAACGACCGCTAACAACGTCTCCTGCACTCAGGCTACAGAACGCAGGTATACTGCGTCTCGCTACACCCAGGTTACAGAACTGCCGTAAGCTACCACTTCTACACTCAGGCTGCAGAACTCCCGCAAATCATGGCTCTGTACACTCAGCATACAGAACTCTTGTAAACTGCTTCTCTCTACTCCCAGGCTGCAGCACTCCCATACAGTGTTTTTCATACACTTTGGTTACAGAACTGCCATATACTGCATAGGCCTAACCCCAAGCCACAGAGGTACCGCTAACTGCGTCTCCCGCACTCAGGCTACAGAATGAAAGTATATTGTGATTGTCCACACCGAGGTTACAGAACTCCCAAACGCTGCGTCTCCTACACTCAGGCTGCAGAACTCCCACAAACCATGGCTCCCTACTCTCAGCATACAGAACTCTTGTAAACTGCTTCTTTCTACTACCAGGCTACAGCACTGCTGTATACTGCACTTGCCACCTCGTGAGCTACTGAACTCCCATATAGTGCGTAGTCCTAACCCCAAGCTACAGAACGACCGCTAACAGCGTCTCCTGCACTCAGGCTACAGAACGCAGGTATACTGCGTCTCTCTACACCCAGGTTTCAGAACTGCCCTAAGCTACCACTTCTACACTCAGGCTGCAGAACTTCCTCAAACCACGGCTCTGTACACTCAGCATTCAGAACTCTTGTAAACTGCTACTCTCTACTCAAAGGCAACAGCACTACTGTATATGGCGTGTGAAAGCTCGTGAGCTACTGAACTCCCATATAGTGCGTATGCCTAATCCCAAGCTACAGAACTCCCGTAAGCTGTATCTTTTACCTAAAGTTACAAAATGCCCATTAACAGCACTTCTCTACACTGAAGCTACAGAACTCCCGCAAGCCATGGCTCTGTATGCTCAGCATACAGAACTCTTGTAACCTGCTTCTCTCTACTCCAGGCTACAGCATTCCCATACAGTGTGTTTCATACACTTGGGTTACAGAACTGCTGTATAGTGCGTAGGCCTAACCCCAAGCCACAGAACGACCGTTAACTGCGTCTCCCGCACTCAGGCTACAGAATGAAGGTATATTGTGATTGTCCACACCAAGGTTACAGAACTCCCAAACGCTGCGTCTCCTACACTCAGGCTGCAGAACTCCCACAAACCATGGCTCCCTACTCTCAGCATACAGAACTCTTGTAAACTGCTTCTCTCTACTCCCAGGCTGCAGCACTCCCATACAGTGTTTTTCATACACTTTGGTTACAGAACTGCCGTATAGTGCATAGGCCTAACCCCAAGCCACAGAGGTACCGCTAACTGCGTCTCCCGCACTCAGGCTACAGAATGAAAGTATATTGTGATTGTCCACACCGAGGTTACAGAACTCCCAAACGCTGCGTCTCCTACACTCAGGCTGCAGAACTCCCACAAACCATGGCTCCCTACTCTCAGCATACAGAACTCTTGAAAACTGCTTCTCTCTACTCCCAGGCTACAGCACTGCTGTATACTGCGCTTGCCACCTCGTGAGCTACTGAACTCCCATATAGTGCGTATGCCAAACCCCAAGCTTCAGAACTCCCGTAAGCTGTGTCTTTTACCTAAAGTTACAAAATGCCCATTAACAGCCCTTCTCTACACTCAAGCTACAGAACTCCTGCAAGCCATGGCTCTCTAAACTCAGCATACAGAACTCTTGTAAACTGCTTCTCTCTACTTCCAGGCTACAGCATTCCCATACAGTGTGTTTCATACACTTGGGTTACAGAACTGCTGTATAGTGCGTAGGCCTAACCCCAAGCCACAGAACGACCGCTAACAGCGTCTCCTGCACTCAGGCTACAGAACGCAGGTATACTGCGTCTCGCTACACCCAGGTTACAGAACTGCCGTAAGCTACCACTTCTACACTCAGGCTGCAGAACTCCCTCAAACCATGGCTCTGTACACTCAGCATACAGAACTCTTGTAAACTGCTTCTCTCTACTCCCAGGCTGCAGCACTCCCATACAGTGTTTTTCATACACTTTGGTTACAGAACTGCCGTATAGTGCATAGGCCTAACCCCAAGCCACAGAGGTACCGCTAACTGCGTCTCCCGCACTCAGGCTACAGAATGAAGGTATATTGTGATTGTGCACACCAAGGTTACAGAACTCCCAAACGCTGCGTCTCCTACACTCAGGCTGCAGAACTCCCACAAACCATGGCTCCCTACTCTCAGCATACAGAACTCTTGTAAACTGCTTCTCTCTACTCCCAGGCTACAGCACTGCTGTATACTGCGTTTGACAACTCGTGAACTACTGAACTCCCATATAATGCGTATGCCTAACCCCAAGCTACAGAACTCCCGTAAGCTGTGTCTTTTACCTAAAGTTACAAAATGCCCATTAACAGCACTTCTCTACACTCAAGCTCCAGAACTCCCGCAAGCCATGGCTCTGTACGCTCAGCATACAGAACTCTTGTAAACTGCTTCTCTCTACTCCCAGGCTGCAGCACTCCCATACAGTGTGTTTCATACACTTGGGTTACAGAACTGCTGTATAGTGCGTAGGCCTAACCCCAAGCCACAGAACGACCGCTAACAACGTCTCCTGCACTCAGGCTACAGAACGCAGGTA
Source organism: Lepus europaeus (assembly GCF_033115175.1). Taxonomy (NCBI): domain Eukaryota; kingdom Metazoa; phylum Chordata; class Mammalia; order Lagomorpha; family Leporidae; genus Lepus; species Lepus europaeus. The sequence goes on from NW_026909177.1 coordinate 7,222,582, forward strand.
TACTGCGTCTCGCTACACCCAGGTTACAGAACTGCCGTAAGCTACCACTTCTACACTCAGGCTGCAGAACTCCCGCAAATCATGGCTCTGTACACTCAGCATACAGAACTCTTGTAAACTGCTTCTCTCTACTCCCAGGCTGCAGCACTCCCATACAGTGTTTTTCATACACTTTGGTTACAGAACTGCCATATACTGCATAGGCCTAACCCCAAGCCACAGAGGTACCGCTAACTGCGTCTCCCGCACTCAGGCTACAGAATGAAAGTATATTGTGATTGTCCACACCGAGGTTACAGAACTCCCAAACGCTGCGTCTCCTACACTCAGGCTGCAGAACTCCCACAAACCATGGCTCCCTACTCTCAGCATACAGAACTCTTGTAAACTGCTTCTTTCTACTACCAGGCTACAGCACTGCTGTATACTGCACTTGCCACCTCGTGAGCTACTGAACTCCCATATAGTGCGTAGTCCTAACCCCAAGCTACAGAACGACCGCTAACAGCGTCTCCTGCACTCAGGCTACAGAACGCAGGTATACTGCGTCTCTCTACACCCAGGTTTCAGAACTGCCCTAAGCTACCACTTCTACACTCAGGCTGCAGAACTTCCTCAAACCACGGCTCTGTACACTCAGCATTCAGAACTCTTGTAAACTGCTACTCTCTACTCAAAGGCAACAGCACTACTGTATATGGCGTGTGAAAGCTCGTGAGCTACTGAACTCCCATATAGTGCGTATGCCTAATCCCAAGCTACAGAACTCCCGTAAGCTGTATCTTTTACCTAAAGTTACAAAATGCCCATTAACAGCACTTCTCTACACTGAAGCTACAGAACTCCCGCAAGCCATGGCTCTGTATGCTCAGCATACAGAACTCTTGTAACCTGCTTCTCTCTACTCCAGGCTACAGCATTCCCATACAGTGTGTTTCATACACTTGGGTTACAGAACTGCTGTATAGTGCGTAGGCCTAACCCCAAGCCACAGAACGACCGTTAACTGCGTCTCCCGCACTCAGGCTACAGAATGAAGGTATATTGTGATTGTCCACACCAAGGTTACAGAACTCCCAAACGCTGCGTCTCCTACACTCAGGCTGCAGAACTCCCACAAACCATGGCTCCCTACTCTCAGCATACAGAACTCTTGTAAACTGCTTCTCTCTACTCCCAGGCTGCAGCACTCCCATACAGTGTTTTTCATACACTTTGGTTACAGAACTGCCGTATAGTGCATAGGCCTAACCCCAAGCCACAGAGGTACCGCTAACTGCGTCTCCCGCACTCAGGCTACAGAATGAAAGTATATTGTGATTGTCCACACCGAGGTTACAGAACTCCCAAACGCTGCGTCTCCTACACTCAGGCTGCAGAACTCCCACAAACCATGGCTCCCTACTCTCAGCATACAGAACTCTTGAAAACTGCTTCTCTCTACTCCCAGGCTACAGCACTGCTGTATACTGCGCTTGCCACCTCGTGAGCTACTGAACTCCCATATAGTGCGTATGCCAAACCCCAAGCTTCAGAACTCCCGTAAGCTGTGTCTTTTACCTAAAGTTACAAAATGCCCATTAACAGCCCTTCTCTACACTCAAGCTACAGAACTCCTGCAAGCCATGGCTCTCTAAACTCAGCATACAGAACTCTTGTAAACTGCTTCTCTCTACTTCCAGGCTACAGCATTCCCATACAGTGTGTTTCATACACTTGGGTTACAGAACTGCTGTATAGTGCGTAGGCCTAACCCCAAGCCACAGAACGACCGCTAACAGCGTCTCCTGCACTCAGGCTACAGAACGCAGGTATACTGCGTCTCGCTACACCCAGGTTACAGAACTGCCGTAAGCTACCACTTCTACACTCAGGCTGCAGAACTCCCTCAAACCATGGCTCTGTACACTCAGCATACAGAACTCTTGTAAACTGCTTCTCTCTACTCCCAGGCTGCAGCACTCCCATACAGTGTTTTTCATACACTTTGGTTACAGAACTGCCGTATAGTGCATAGGCCTAACCCCAAGCCACAGAGGTACCGCTAACTGCGTCTCCCGCACTCAGGCTACAGAATGAAGGTATATTGTGATTGTGCACACCAAGGTTACAGAACTCCCAAACGCTGCGTCTCCTACACTCAGGCTGCAGAACTCCCACAAACCATGGCTCCCTACTCTCAGCATACAGAACTCTTGTAAACTGCTTCTCTCTACTCCCAGGCTACAGCACTGCTGTATACTGCGTTTGACAACTCGTGAACTACTGAACTCCCATATAATGCGTATGCCTAACCCCAAGCTACAGAACTCCCGTAAGCTGTGTCTTTTACCTAAAGTTACAAAATGCCCATTAACAGCACTTCTCTACACTCAAGCTCCAGAACTCCCGCAAGCCATGGCTCTGTACGCTCAGCATACAGAACTCTTGTAAACTGCTTCTCTCTACTCCCAGGCTGCAGCACTCCCATACAGTGTGTTTCATACACTTGGGTTACAGAACTGCTGTATAGTGCGTAGGCCTAACCCCAAGCCACAGAACGACCGCTAACAACGTCTCCTGCACTCAGGCTACAGAACGCAGGTATACTGCGTCTCGCTACACCCAGGTTACAGAACTGCCGTAAGCTACCACTTCTACACTCAGGCTGCAGAACTCCCGCAAATCATGGCTCTGTACACTCAGCATACAGAACTCTTGTAAACTGCTTCTCTCTACTCCCAGGCTGCAGCACTCCCATACAGTGTTTTTCATACACTTTGGTTACAGAACTGCCGTATAGTGCATAGGCCTAACCCCAAGCCACAGAGGTACCGCTAACTGCGTCTCCCGCACTCAGGCTACAGAATGAAGGTATATTGTGATTGTGCACACCAAGGTTACAGAACTCCCAAACGCTGCGTCTCCTACACTCAGGCTGCAGAACTCCCACAAACCATGGCTCCCTACTCTCAGCATACAGAACTCTTGTAAACTGCTTCTCTCTACTCCCAGGCTACAGCACTGCTGTATACTGCGTTTGACAACTCGTGAACTACTGAACTCCCATATAATGCGTATGCCTAACCCCAAGCTACAGAACTCCCGTAAGCTGTGTCTTTTACCTAAAGTTACAAAATGCCCATTAACAGCACTTCTCTACACTCAAGCTCCAGAACTCCCGCAAGCCATGGCTCTGTACGCTCAGCATACAGAACTCTTGTAAACTGCTTCTCTCTACTCCCAGGCTGCAGCACTCCCATACAGTGTGTTTCATACACTTGGGTTACAGAACTGCTGTATAGTGCGTAGGCCTAACCCCAAGCCACAGAACGACCGCTAACAACGTCTCCTGCACTCAGGCTACAGAACGCAGGTATACTGCGTCTCGCTACACCCAGGTTACAGAACTGCCGTAAGCTACCACTTCTACACTCAGGCTGCAGAACTCCCGCAAATCATGGCTCTGTACACTCAGCATACAGAACTCTTGTAAACTGCTTCTCTCTACTCCCAGGCTGCAGCACTCCCATACAGTGTTTTTCATACACTTTGGTTACAGAACTGCCGTATAGTGCATAGGCCTAACCCCAAGCCACAGAGGTACCGCTAACTGCGTCTCCCGCACTCAGGCTACAGAATGAAGGTATATTGTGATTGTGCACACCAAGGTTACAGAACTCCCAAACGCTGCGTCTCCTACACTCAGGCTGCAGAACTCCCACAAACCATGGCTCCCTACTCTCAGCATACAGAACTCTTGTAAACTGCTTCTCTCTACTCCCAGGCTACAGCACTGCTGTATACTGCGTTTGACAACTCGTGAACTACTGAACTCCCATATAATGCGTATGCCTAACCCCAAGCTACAGAACTCCCGTAAGCTGTGTCTTTTACCTAAAGTTACAAAATGCCCATTAACAGCACTTCTCTACACTCAAGCTCCAGAACTCCCGCAAGCCATGGCTCTGTACGCTCAGCATACAGAACTCTTGTAAACTGCTTCTCTCTACTCCCAGGCTGCAGCACTCCCATACAGTGTGTTTCATACACTTGGGTTACAGAACTGCTGTATAGTGCGTAGGCCTAACCCCAAGCCACAGAACGACCGCTAACAACGTCTCCTGCACTCAGGCTACAGAACGCAGGTATACTGCGTCTCGCTACACCCAGGTTACAGAACTGCCGTAAGCTACCACTTCTACACTCAGGCTGCAGAACTCCCGCAAATCATGGCTCTGTACACTCAGCATACAGAACTCTTGTAAACTGCTTCTCTCTACTCCCAGGCTGCAGCACTCCCATACAGTGTTTTTCATACACTTTGGTTACAGAACTGCCATATACTGCATAGGCCTAACCCCAAGCCACAGAGGTACCGCTAACTGCGTCTCCCGCACTCAGGCTACAGAATGAAAGTATATTGTGATTGTCCACACCGAGGTTACAGAACTCCCAAACGCTGCGTCTCCTACACTCAGGCTGCAGAACTCCCACAAACCATGGCTCCCTACTCTCAGCATACAGAACTCTTGTAAACTGCTTCTTTCTACTACCAGGCTACAGCACTGCTGTATACTGCACTTGCCACCTCGTGAGCTACTGAACTCCCATATAGTGCGTAGTCCTAACCCCAAGCTACAGAACGACCGCTAACAGCGTCTCCTGCACTCAGGCTACAGAACGCAGGTATACTGCGTCTCTCTACACCCAGGTTTCAGAACTGCCCTAAGCTACCACTTCTACACTCAGGCTGCAGAACTTCCTCAAACCACGGCTCTGTACACTCAGCATTCAGAACTCTTGTAAACTGCTACTCTCTACTCAAAGGCAACAGCACTACTGTATATGGCGTGTGAAAGCTCGTGAGCTACTGAACTCCCATATAGTGCGTATGCCTAATCCCAAGCTACAGAACTCCCGTAAGCTGTATCTTTTACCTAAAGTTACAAAATGCCCATTAACAGCACTTCTCTACACTGAAGCTACAGAACTCCCGCAAGCCATGGCTCTGTATGCTCAGCATACAGAACTCTTGTAACCTGCTTCTCTCTACTCCAGGCTACAGCATTCCCATACAGTGTGTTTCATACACTTGGGTTACAGAACTGCTGTATAGTGCGTAGGCCTAACCCCAAGCCACAGAACGACCGTTAACTGCGTCTCCCGCACTCAGGCTACAGAATGAAGGTATATTGTGATTGTCCACACCAAGGTTACAGAACTCCCAAACGCTGCGTCTCCTACACTCAGGCTGCAGAACTCCCACAAACCATGGCTCCCTACTCTCAGCATACAGAACTCTTGTAAACTGCTTCTCTCTACTCCCAGGCTGCAGCACTCCCATACAGTGTTTTTCATACACTTTGGTTACAGAACTGCCGTATAGTGCATAGGCCTAACCCCAAGCCACAGAGGTACCGCTAACTGCGTCTCCCGCACTCAGGCTACAGAATGAAAGTATATTGTGATTGTCCACACCGAGGTTACAGAACTCCCAAACGCTGCGTCTCCTACACTCAGGCTGCAGAACTCCCACAAACCATGGCTCCCTACTCTCAGCATACAGAACTCTTGAAAACTGCTTCTCTCTACTCCCAGGCTACAGCACTGCTGTATACTGCGCTTGCCACCTCGTGAGCTACTGAACTCCCATATAGTGCGTATGCCAAACCCCAAGCTTCAGAACTCCCGTAAGCTGTGTCTTTTACCTAAAGTTACAAAATGCCCATTAACAGCCCTTCTCTACACTCAAGCTACAGAACTCCTGCAAGCCATGGCTCTCTAAACTCAGCATACAGAACTCTTGTAAACTGCTTCTCTCTACTTCCAGGCTACAGCATTCCCATACAGTGTGTTTCATACACTTGGGTTACAGAACTGCTGTATAGTGCGTAGGCCTAACCCCAAGCCACAGAACGACCGCTAACAGCGTCTCCTGCACTCAGGCTACAGAACGCAGGTATACTGCGTCTCGCTACACCCAGGTTACAGAACTGCCGTAAGCTACCACTTCTACACTCAGGCTGCAGAACTCCCTCAAACCATGGCTCTGTACACTCAGCATACAGAACTCTTGTAAACTGCTTCTCTCTACTCCCAGGCTGCAGCACTCCCATACAGTGTTTTTCATACACTTTGGTTACAGAACTGCCGTATAGTGCATAGGCCTAACCCCAAGCCACAGAGGTACCGCTAACTGCGTCTCCCGCACTCAGGCTACAGAATGAAGGTATATTGTGATTGTGCACACCAAGGTTACAGAACTCCCAAACGCTGCGTCTCCTACACTCAGGCTGCAGAACTCCCACAAACCATGGCTCCCTACTCTCAGCATACAGAACTCTTGTAAACTGCTTCTCTCTACTCCCAGGCTACAGCACTGCTGTATACTGCGTTTGACAACTCGTGAACTACTGAACTCCCATATAATGCGTATGCCTAACCCCAAGCTACAGAACTCCCGTAAGCTGTGTCTTTTACCTAAAGTTACAAAATGCCCATTAACAGCACTTCTCTACACTCAAGCTCCAGAACTCCCGCAAGCCATGGCTCTGTACGCTCAGCATACAGAACTCTTGTAAACTGCTTCTCTCTACTCCCAGGCTGCAGCACTCCCATACAGTGTGTTTCATACACTTGGGTTACAGAACTGCTGTATAGTGCGTAGGCCTAACCCCAAGCCACAGAACGACCGCTAACAACGTCTCCTGCACTCAGGCTACAGAACGCAGGTATACTGCGTCTCGCTACACCCAGGTTACAGAACTGCCGTAAGCTACCACTTCTACACTCAGGCTGCAGAACTCCCGCAAATCATGGCTCTGTACACTCAGCATACAGAACTCTTGTAAACTGCTTCTCTCTACTCCCAGGCTGCAGCACTCCCATACAGTGTTTTTCATACACTTTGGTTACAGAACTGCCATATACTGCATAGGCCTAACCCCAAGCCACAGAGGTACCGCTAACTGCGTCTCCCGCACTCAGGCTACAGAATGAAAGTATATTGTGATTGTCCACACCGAGGTTACAGAACTCCCAAACGCTGCGTCTCCTACACTCAGGCTGCAGAACTCCCACAAACCATGGCTCCCTACTCTCAGCATACAGAACTCTTGTAAACTGCTTCTTTCTACTACCAGGCTACAGCACTGCTGTATACTGCACTTGCCACCTCGTGAGCTACTGAACTCCCATATAGTGCGTAGTCCTAACCCCAAGCTACAGAACGACCGCTAACAGCGTCTCCTGCACTCAGGCTACAGAACGCAGGTATACTGCGTCTCTCTACACCCAGGTTTCAGAACTGCCCTAAGCTACCACTTCTACACTCAGGCTGCAGAACTTCCTCAAACCACGGCTCTGTACACTCAGCATTCAGAACTCTTGTAAACTGCTACTCTCTACTCAAAGGCAACAGCACTACTGTATATGGCGTGTGAAAGCTCGTGAGCTACTGAACTCCCATATAGTGCGTATGCCTAATCCCAAGCTACAGAACTCCCGTAAGCTGTATCTTTTACCTAAAGTTACAAAATGCCCATTAACAGCACTTCTCTACACTGAAGCTACAGAACTCCCGCAAGCCATGGCTCTGTATGCTCAGCATACAGAACTCTTGTAACCTGCTTCTCTCTACTCCAGGCTACAGCATTCCCATACAGTGTGTTTCATACACTTGGGTTACAGAACTGCTGTATAGTGCGTAGGCCTAACCCCAAGCCACAGAACGACCGTTAACTGCGTCTCCCGCACTCAGGCTACAGAATGAAGGTATATTGTGATTGTCCACACCAAGGTTACAGAACTCCCAAACGCTGCGTCTCCTACACTCAGGCTGCAGAACTCCCACAAACCATGGCTCCCTACTCTCAGCATACAGAACTCTTGTAAACTGCTTCTCTCTACTCCCAGGCTGCAGCACTCCCATACAGTGTTTTTCATACACTTTGGTTACAGAACTGCCGTATAGTGCATAGGCCTAACCCCAAGCCACAGAGGTACCGCTAACTGCGTCTCCCGCACTCAGGCTACAGAATGAAAGTATATTGTGATTGTCCACACCGAGGTTACAGAACTCCCAAACGCTGCGTCTCCTACACTCAGGCTGCAGAACTCCCACAAACCATGGCTCCCTACTCTCAGCATACAGAACTCTTGAAAACTGCTTCTCTCTACTCCCAGGCTACAGCACTGCTGTATACTGCGCTTGCCACCTCGTGAGCTACTGAACTCCCATATAGTGCGTATGCCAAACCCCAAGCTTCAGAACTCCCGTAAGCTGTGTCTTTTACCTAAAGTTACAAAATGCCCATTAACAGCACTTCTCTACACTCAAGCTCCAGAACTCCCGCAAGCCATGGCTCTGTACGCTCAGCATACAGAACTCTTGTAAACTGCTTCTCTCTACTCCCAGGCTACAGCACTCCCATACAGTGTGTTTCATACACTTGGGTTACAGAACTGCTGTATAGTGCGTAGGCCTAACCCCAAGCCACAGAACGACCGCTAACAACGTCTCCTGCACTCAGGCTACAGAACGCAGGTATACTGCGTCTCGCTACACCCAGGTTACAGAACTGCCGTAAGCTACCACTTCTACACTCAGGCTGCAGAACTCCCGCAAATCATGGCTCTGTACACTCAGCATACAGAACTCTTGTAAACTGCTTCTCTCTACTCCCAGGCTGCAGCACTCCCATACAGTGTTTTTCATACACTTTGGTTACAGAACTGCCATATACTGCATAGGCCTAACCCCAAGCCACAGAGGTACCGCTAACTGCGTCTCCCGCACTCAGGCTACAGAATGAAAGTATATTGTGATTGTCCACACCGAGGTTACAGAACTCCCAAACGCTGCGTCTCCTACACTCAGGCTGCAGAACTCCCACAAACCATGGCTCCCTACTCTCAGCATACAGAACTCTTGTAAACTGCTTCTTTCTACTACCAGGCTACAGCACTGCTGTATACTGCACTTGCCACCTCGTGAGCTACTGAACTCCCATATAGTGCGTAGTCCTAACCCCAAGCTACAGAACGACCGCTAACAGCGTCTCCTGCACTCAGGCTACAGAACGCAGGTATACTGCGTCTCTCTACACCCAGGTTTCAGAACTGCCCTAAGCTACCACTTCTACACTCAGGCTGCAGAACTTCCTCAAACCACGGCTCTGTACACTCAGCATTCAGAACTCTTGTAAACTGCTACTCTCTACTCAAAGGCAACAGCACTACTGTATATGGCGTGTGAAAGCTCGTGAGCTACTGAACTCCCATATAGTGCGTATGCCTAATCCCAAGCTACAGAACTCCCGTAAGCTGTATCTTTTACCTAAAGTTACAAAATGCCCATTAACAGCACTTCTCTACACTGAAGCTACAGAACTCCCGCAAGCCATGGCTCTGTATGCTCAGCATACAGAACTCTTGTAACCTGCTTCTCTCTACTCCAGGCTACAGCATTCCCATACAGTGTGTTTCATACACTTGGGTTACAGAACTGCTGTATAGTGCGTAGGCCTAACCCCAAGCCACAGAACGACCGTTAACTGCGTCTCCCGCACTCAGGCTACAGAATGAAGGTATATTGTGATTGTCCACACCAAGGTTACAGAACTCCCAAACGCTGCGTCTCCTACACTCAGGCTGCAGAACTCCCACAAACCATGGCTCCCTACTCTCAGCATACAGAACTCTTGTAAACTGCTTCTCTCTACTCCCAGGCTGCAGCACTCCCATACAGTGTTTTTCATACACTTTGGTTACAGAACTGCCGTATAGTGCATAGGCCTAACCCCAAGCCACAGAGGTACCGCTAACTGCGTCTCCCGCACTCAGGCTACAGAATGAAAGTATATTGTGATTGTCCACACCGAGGTTACAGAACTCCCAAACGCTGCGTCTCCTACACTCAGGCTGCAGAACTCCCACAAACCATGGCTCCCTACTCTCAGCATACAGAACTCTTGAAAACTGCTTCTCTCTACTCCCAGGCTACAGCACTGCTGTATACTGCGCTTGCCACCTCGTGAGCTACTGAACTCCCATATAGTGCGTATGCCAAACCCCAAGCTTCAGAACTCCCGTAAGCTGTGTCTTTTACCTAAAGTTACAAAATGCCCATTAACAGCCCTTCTCTACACTCAAGCTACAGAACTCCTGCAAGCCATGGCTCTCTAAACTCAGCATACAGAACTCTTGTAAACTGCTTCTCTCTACTTCCAGGCTACAGCATTCCCATACAGTGTGTTTCATACACTTGGGTTACAGAACTGCTGTATAGTGCGTAGGCCTAACCCCAAGCCACAGAACGACCGCTAACAGCGTCTCCTGCACTCAGGCTACAGAACGCAGGTATACTGCGTCTCGCTACACCCAGGTTACAGAACTGCCGTAAGCTACCACTTCTACACTCAGGCTGCAGAACTCCCTCAAACCATGGCTCTGTACACTCAGCATACAGAACTCTTGTAAACTGCTTCTCTCTACTCCCAGGCTGCAGCACTCCCATACAGTGTTTTTCATACACTTTGGTTACAGAACTGCCGTATAGTGCATAGGCCTAACCCCAAGCCACAGAGGTACCGCTAACTGCGTCTCCCGCACTCAGGCTACAGAATGAAGGTATATTGTGATTGTGCACACCAAGGTTACAGAACTCCCAAACGCTGCGTCTCCTACACTCAGGCTGCAGAACTCCCACAAACCATGGCTCCCTACTCTCAGCATACAGAACTCTTGTAAACTGCTTCTCTCTACTCCCAGGCTACAGCACTGCTGTATACTGCGTTTGACAACTCGTGAACTACTGAACTCCCATATAATGCGTATGCCTAACCCCAAGCTACAGAACTCCCGTAAGCTGTGTCTTTTACCTAAAGTTACAAAATGCCCATTAACAGCACTTCTCTACACTCAAGCTCCAGAACTCCCGCAAGCCATGGCTCTGTACGCTCAGCATACAGAACTCTTGTAAACTGCTTCTCTCTACTCCCAGGCTGCAGCACTCCCATACAGTGTGTTTCATACACTTGGGTTACAGAACTGCTGTATAGTGCGTAGGCCTAACCCCAAGCCACAGAACGACCGCTAACAACGTCTCCTGCACTCAGGCTACAGAACGCAGGTATACTGCGTCTCGCTACACCCAGGTTACAGAACTGCCGTAAGCTACCACTTCTACACTCAGGCTGCAGAACTCCCGCAAATCATGGCTCTGTACACTCAGCATACAGAACTCTTGTAAACTGCTTCTCTCTACTCCCAGGCTGCAGCACTCCCATACAGTGTTTTTCATACACTTTGGTTACAGAACTGCCATATACTGCATAGGCCTAACCCCAAGCCACAGAGGTACCGCTAACTGCGTCTCCCGCACTCAGGCTACAGAATGAAAGTATATTGTGATTGTCCACACCGAGGTTACAGAACTCCCAAACGCTGCGTCTCCTACACTCAGGCTGCAGAACTCCCACAAACCATGGCTCCCTACTCTCAGCATACAGAACTCTTGTAAACTGCTTCTTTCTACTACCAGGCTACAGCACTGCTGTATACTGCACTTGCCACCTCGTGAGCTACTGAACTCCCATATAGTGCGTAGTCCTAACCCCAAGCTACAGAACGACCGCTAACAGCGTCTCCTGCACTCAGGCTACAGAACGCAGGTATACTGCGTCTCTCTACACCCAGGTTTCAGAACTGCCCTAAGCTACCACTTCTACACTCAGGCTGCAGAACTTCCTCAAACCACGGCTCTGTACACTCAGCATTCAGAACTCTTGTAAACTGCTACTCTCTACTCAAAGGCAACAGCACTACTGTATATGGCGTGTGAAAGCTCGTGAGCTACTGAACTCCCATATAGTGCGTATGCCTAATCCCAAGCTACAGAACTCCCGTAAGCTGTATCTTTTACCTAAAGTTACAAAATGCCCATTAACAGCACTTCTCTACACTGAAGCTACAGAACTCCCGCAAGCCATGGCTCTGTATGCTCAGCATACAGAACTCTTGTAACCTGCTTCTCTCTACTCCAGGCTACAGCATTCCCATACAGTGTGTTTCATACACTTGGGTTACAGAACTGCTGTATAGTGCGTAGGCCTAACCCCAAGCCACAGAACGACCGTTAACTGCGTCTCCCGCACTCAGGCTACAGAATGAAGGTATATTGTGATTGTCCACACCAAGGTTACAGAACTCCCAAACGCTGCGTCTCCTACACTCAGGCTGCAGAACTCCCACAAACCATGGCTCCCTACTCTCAGCATACAGAACTCTTGTAAACTGCTTCTCTCTACTCCCAGGCTGCAGCACTCCCATACAGTGTTTTTCATACACTTTGGTTACAGAACTGCCGTATAGTGCATAGGCCTAACCCCAAGCCACAGAGGTACCGCTAACTGCGTCTCCCGCACTCAGGCTACAGAATGAAAGTATATTGTGATTGTCCACACCGAGGTTACAGAACTCCCAAACGCTGCGTCTCCTACACTCAGGCTGCAGAACTCCCACAAACCATGGCTCCCTACTCTCAGCATACAGAACTCTTGAAAACTGCTTCTCTCTACTCCCAGGCTACAGCACTGCTGTATACTGCGCTTGCCACCTCGTGAGCTACTGAACTCCCATATAGTGCGTATGCCAAACCCCAAGCTTCAGAACTCCCGTAAGCTGTGTCTTTTACCTAAAGTTACAAAATGCCCATTAACAGCACTTCTCTACACTCAAGCTCCAGAACTCCCGCAAGCCATGGCTCTGTACGCTCAGCATACAGAACTCTTGTAAACTGCTTCTCTCTACTCCCAGGCTACAGCACTCCCATACAGTGTGTTTCATACACTTGGGTTACAGAACTGCTGTATAGTGCGTAGGCCTAACCCCAAGCCACAGAACGACCGCTAACAACGTCTCCTGCACTCAGGCTACAGAACGCAGGTATACTGCGTCTCGCTACACCCAGGTTACAGAACTGCCGTAAGCTACCACTTCTACACTCAGGCTGCAGAACTCCCGCAAATCATGGCTCTGTACACTCAGCATACAGAACTCTTGTAAACTGCTTCTCTCTACTCCCAGGCTGCAGCACTCCCATACAGTGTTTTTCATACACTTTGGTTACACAACTGCCATATACTGCATAGGCCTAACCCCAAGCCACAGAGGTACCGCTAACTGCGTCTCCCGCACTCAGGCTACAGAATGAAAGTATATTGTGATTGTCCACACCGAGGTTACAGAACTCCCAAACGCTGCGTCTCCTACACTCAGGCTGCAGAACTCCCACAAACCATGGCTCCCTACTCTCAGCATACAGAACTCTTGTAAACTGCTTCTTTCTACTACCAGGCTACAGCACTGCTGTATACTGCACTTGCCACCTCGTGAGCTACTGAACTCCCATATAGTGCGTAGTCCTAACCCCAAGCTACAGAACGACCGCTAACAGCGTCTCCTGCACTCAGGCTACAGAACGCAGGTATACTGCGTCTCTCTACACCCAGGTTTCAGAACTGCCCTAAGCTACCACTTCTACACTCAGGCTGCAGAACTTCCTCAAACCACGGCTCTGTACACTCAGCATTCAGAACTCTTGTAAACTGCTACTCTCTACTCAAAGGCAACAGCACTACTGTATATGGCGTGTGAAAGCTCGTGAGCTACTGAACTCCCATATAGTGCGTATGCCTAATCCCAAGCTACAGAACTCCCGTAAGCCTTATCTTTTACCTAAAGTTACAAAATGCCCATTAACAGCACTTCTCTACACTGAAGCTACAGAACTCCCGCAAGCCATGGCTCTGTATGCTCAGCATACAGAACTCTTGTAACCTGCTTCTCTCTACTCCAGGCTACAGCATTCCCATACAGTGTGTTTCATACACTTGGGTTACAGAACTGCTGTATAGTGCGTAGGCCTAACCCCAAGCCACAGAACGACCGTTAACTGCGTCTCCCGCACTCAGGCTACAGAATGAAGGTATATTGTGATTGTCCACACCAAGGTTACAGAACTCCCAAACGCTGCGTCTCCTACACTCAGGCTGCAGAACTCCCACAAACCATGGCTCCCTACTCTCAGCATACAGAACTCTTGTAAACTGCTTCTCTCTACTCCCAGGCTGCAGCACTCCCATACAGTGTTTTTCATACACTTTGGTTACAGAACTGCCGTATAGTGCATAGGCCTAACCCCAAGCCACAGAGGTACCGCTAACTGCGTCTCCCGCACTCAGGCTACAGAATGAAAGTATATTGTGATTGTACACACCGAGGTTACAGAACTCCCAAACGCTGCGTCTCCTACACTCAGGCTGCAGAACTCCCACAAACCATGGCTCCCTACTCTCAGCATACAGAACTCTTGAAAACTGCTTCTCTCTACTCCCAGGCTACAGCACTGCTGTATACTGCGCTTGCCACCTCGTGAGCTACTGAACTCCCATATAGTGCGTATGCCAAACCCCAAGCTTCAGAACTCCCGTAAGCTGTGTCTTTTACCTAAAGTTACAAAATGCCCATTAACAGCCCTTCTCTACACTCAAGCTACAGAACTCCTGCAAGCCATGGCTCTCTAAACTCAGCATACAGAACTCTTGTAAACTGCTTCTCTCTACTTCCAGGCTACAGCATTCCCATACAGTGTGTTTCATACACTTGGGTTACAGAACTGCTGTATAGTGCGTAGGCCTAACCCCAAGCCACAGAACGACCGCTAACAGCGTCTCCTGCACTCAGGCTACAGAACGCAGGTATACTGCGTCTCGCTACACCCAGGTTACAGAACTGCCGTAAGCTACCACTTCTACACTCAGGCTGCAGAACTCCCTCAAACCATGGCTCTGTACACTCAGCATACAGAACTCTTGTAAACTGCTTCTCTCTACTCCCAGGCTGCAGCACTCCCATACAGTGTTTTTCATACACTTTGGTTACAGAACTGCCGTATACTGCATAGGCCTAACCCCAAGCCACAGAGGTACCGCTAACTGCGTCTCCCGCACTCAGGCTACAGAATGAAGGTATATTGTGATTGTGCACACCAAGGTTACAGAACTCCCAAACGCTGCGTCTCCTACACTCAGGCTGCAGAACTCCCACAAACCATGGCTCCCTACTCTCAGCATACAGAACTCTTGTAAACTGCTTCTCTCTACTCCCAGGCTACAGCACTGCTGTATACTGCGTTTGACAACTCGTGAACTACTGAACTCCCATATAATGCGTATGCCTAACCCCAAGCTACAGAACTCCCGTAAGCTGTGTCTTTTACCTAAAGTTACAAAATGCCCATTAACAGCACTTCTCTACACTCAAGCTCCAGAACTCCCGCAAGCCATGGCTCTGTACGCTCAGCATACAGAACTCTTGTAAACTGCTTCTCTCTACTCCCAGGCTGCAGCACTCCCATACAGTGTGTTTCATACACTTGGGTTACAGAACTGCTGTATAGTGCGTAGGCCTAACCCCAAGCCACAGAACGACCGCTAACAACGTCTCCTGCACTCAGGCTACAGAACGCAGGTATACTGCGTCTCGCTACACCCAGGTTACAGAACTGCCGTAAGCTACCACTTCTACACTCAGGCTGCAGAACTCCCGCAAATCATGGCTCTGTACACTCAGCATACAGAACTCTTGTAAACTGCTTCTCTCTACTCCCAGGCTGCAGCACTCCCATACAGTGTTTTTCATACACTTTGGTTACAGAACTGCCATATACTGCATCGGCCTAACCCCAAGCCACAGAGGTACCGCTAACTGCGTCTCCCGCACTCAGGCTACAGAATGAAAGTATATTGTGATTGTCCACACCGAGGTTACAGAACTCCCAAACGCTGCGTCTCCTACACTCAGGCTGCAGAACTCCCACAAACCATGGCTCCCTACTCTCAGCATACAGAACTCTTGTAAACTGCTTCTTTCTACTACCAGGCTACAGCACTGCTGTATACTGCACTTGCCACCTCGTGAGCTACTGAACTCCCATATAGTGCGTAGTCCTAACCCCAAGCTACAGAACGACCGCTAACAGCGTCTCCTGCACTCAGGCTACAGAACGCAGGTATACTGCGTCTCTCTACACCCAGGTTTCAGAACTGCCCTAAGCTACCACTTCTACACTCAGGCTGCAGAACTTCCTCAAACCACGGCTCTGTACACTCAGCATTCAGAACTCTTGTAAACTGCTACTCTCTACTCAAAGGCAACAGCACTACTGTATATGGCGTGTGAAAGCTCGTGAGCTACTGAACTCCCATATAGTGCGTATGCCTAATCCCAAGCTACAGAACTCCCGTAAGCTGTATCTTTTACCTAAAGTTACAAAATGCCCATTAACAGCACTTCTCTACACTGAAGCTACAGAACTCCCGCAAGCCATGGCTCTGTATGCTCAGCATACAGAACTCTTGTAACCTGCTTCTCTCTACTCCAGGCTACAGCATTCCCATACAGTGTGTTTCATACACTTGGGTTACAGAACTGCTGTATAGTGCGTAGGCCTAACCCCAAGCCACAGAACGACCGTTAACTGCGTCTCCCGCACTCAGGCTACAGAATGAAGGTATATTGTGATTGTCCACACCAAGGTTACAGAACTCCCAAACGCTGCGTCTCCTACACTCAGGCTGCAGAACTCCCACAAACCATGGCTCCCTACTCTCAGCATACAGAACTCTTGTAAACTGCTTCTCTCTACTCCCAGGCTGCAGCACTCCCATACAGTGTTTTTCATACACTTTGGTTACAGAACTGCCGTATAGTGCATAGGCCTAACCCCAAGCCACAGAGGTACCGCTAACTGCGTCTCCCGCACTCAGGCTACAGAATGAAAGTATATTGTGATTGTCCACACCGAGGTTACAGAACTCCCAAACGCTGCGTCTCCTACACTCAGGCTGCAGAACTCCCACAAACCATGGCTCCCTACTCTCAGCATACAGAACTCTTGAAAACTGCTTCTCTCTACTCCCAGGCTACAGCACTGCTGTATACTGCGCTTGCCACCTCGTGAGCTACTGAACTCCCATATAGTGCGTATGCCAAACCCCAAGCTTCAGAACTCCCGTAAGCTGTGTCTTTTACCTAAAGTTACAAAATGCCCATTAACAGCACTTCTCTACACTCAAGCTCCAGAACTCCCGCAAGCCATGGCTCTGTACGCTCAGCATACAGAACTCTTGTAACCTGCTTCTCTCTACTCCCAGGCTACAGCACTCCCATACAGTGTGTTTCATACACTTGGGTTACAGAACTGCTGTATAGTGCGTAGGCCTAACCCCAAGCCACAGAACGACCGCTAACAACGTCTCCTGCACTCAGGCTACAGAACGCAGGTATACTGCGTCTCGCTACACCCAGGTTACAGAACTGCCGTAAGCTACCACTTCTACACTCAGGCTGCAGAACTCCCGCAAATCATGGCTCTGTACACTCAGCATACAGAACTCTTGTAAACTGCTTCTCTCTACTCCCAGGCTGCAGCACTCCCATACAGTGTTTTTCATACACTTTGGTTACACAACTGCCATATACTGCATAGGCCTAACCCCAAGCCACAGAGGTACCGCTAACTGCGTCTCCCGCACTCAGGCTACAGAATGAAAGTATATTGTGATTGTCCACACCGAGGTTACAGAACTCCCAAACGCTGCGTCTCCTACACTCAGGCTGCAGAACTCCCACAAACCATGGCTCCCTACTCTCAGCATACAGAACTCTTGTAAACTGCTTCTTTCTACTACCAGGCTACAGCACTGCTGTATACTGCACTTGCCACCTCGTGAGCTACTGAACTCCCATATAGTGCGTAGTCCTAACCCCAAGCTACAGAACGACCGCTAACAGCGTCTCCTGCACTCAGGCTACAGAACGCAGGTATACTGCGTCTCTCTACACCCAGGTTTCAGAACTGCCCTAAGCTACCACTTCTACACTCAGGCTGCAGAACTTCCTCAAACCACGGCTCTGTACACTCAGCATTCAGAACTCTTGTAAACTGCTACTCTCTACTCAAAGGCAACAGCACTACTGTATATGGCGTGTGAAAGCTCGTGAGCTACTGAACTCCCATATAGTGCGTATGCCTAATCCCAAGCTACAGAACTCCCGTAAGCTGTATCTTTTACCTAAAGTTACAAAATGCCCATTAACAGCACTTCTCTACACTGAAGCTACAGAACTCCCGCAAGCCATGGCTCTGTATGCTCAGCATACAGAACTCTTGTAACCTGCTTCTCTCTACTCCAGGCTACAGCATTCCCATACAGTGTGTTTCATACACTTGGGTTACAGAACTGCTGTATAGTGCGTAGGCCTAACCCCAAGCCACAGAACGACCGTTAACTGCGTCTCCCGCACTCAGGCTACAGAATGAAGGTATATTGTGATTGTCCACACCAAGGTTACAGAACTCCCAAACGCTGCGTCTCCTACACTCAGGCTGCAGAACTCCCACAAACCATGGCTCCCTACTCTCAGCATACAGAACTCTTGTAAACTGCTTCTCTCTACTCCCAGGCTGCAGCACTCCCATACAGTGTTTTTCATACACTTTGGTTACAGAACTGCCGTATAGTGCATAGGCCTAACCCCAAGCCACAGAGGTACCGCTAACTGCGTCTCCCGCACTCAGGCTACAGAATGAAAGTATATTGTGATTGTACACACCGAGGTTACAGAACTCCCAAACGCTGCGTCTCCTACACTCAGGCTGCAGAACTCCCACAAACCATGGCTCCCTACTCTCAGCATACAGAACTCTTGAAAACTGCTTCTCTCTACTCCCAGGCTACAGCACTGCTGTATACTGCGCTTGCCACCTCGTGAGCTACTGAACTCCCATATAGTGCGTATGCCAAACCCCAAGCTTCAGAACTCCCGTAAGCTGTGTCTTTTACCTAAAGTTACAAAATGCCCATTAACAGCCCTTCTCTACACTCAAGCTACAGAACTCCTGCAAGCCATGGCTCTCTAAACTCAGCATACAGAACTCTTGTAAACTGCTTCTCTCTACTTCCAGGCTACAGCACTCCCATACAGTGTGTTTCATACACTTGGGTTACAGAACTGCTGTATAGTGCGTAGGCCTAACCCCAAGCCACAGAACGACCGCTAACAGCGTCTCCTGCACTCAGGCTACAGAACGCAGGTATACTGCGTCTCGCTACACCCAGGTTACAGAACTGCCGTAAGCTACCACTTCTACACTCAGGCTGCAGAACTCCCTCAAACCATGGCTCTGTACACTCAGCATACAGAACTCTTGTAAACTGCTTCTCTCTACTCCCAGGCTGCAGCACTCCCATACAGTGTTTTTCATACACTTTGGTTACAGAACTGCCGTATAGTGCATAGGCCTAACCCCAAGCCACAGAGGTACCGCTAACTGCGTCTCCCGCACTCAGGCTACAGAATGAAGGTATATTGTGATTGTGCACACCAAGGTTACAGAACTCCCAAACGCTGCGTCTCCTACACTCAGGCTGCAGAACTCCCACAAACCATGGCTCCCTACTCTCAGCATACAGAACTCTTGTAAACTGCTTCTCTCTACTCCCAGGCTACAGCACTGCTGTATACTGCGTTTGACAACTCGTGAACTACTGAACTCCCATATAATGCGTATGCCTAACCCCAAGCTACAGAACTCCCGTAAGCTGTGTCTTTTACCTAAAGTTACAAAATGCCCATTAACAGCACTTCTCTACACTCAAGCTCCAGAACTCCCGCAAGCCATGGCTCTGTACGCTCAGCATACAGAACTCTTGTAAACTGCTTCTCTCTACTCCCAGGCTGCAGCACTCCCATACAGTGTGTTTCATACACTTGGGTTACAGAACTGCTGTATAGTGCGTAGGCCTAACCCCAAGCCACAGAACGACCGCTAACAACGTCTCCTGCACTCAGGCTACAGAACGCAGGTATACTGCGTCTCGCTACACCCAGGTTACAGAACTGCCGTAAGCTACCACTTCTACACTCAGGCTGCAGAACTCCCGCAAATCATGGCTCTGTACACTCAGCATACAGAACTCTTGTAAACTGCTTCTCTCTACTCCCAGGCTGCAGCACTCCCATACAGTGTTTTTCATACACTTTGGTTACAGAACTGCCATATACTGCATAGGCCTAACCCCAAGCCACAGAGGTACCGCTAACTGCGTCTCCCGCACTCAGGCTACAGAATGAAAGTATATTGTGATTGTCCACACCGAGGTTACAGAACTCCCAAACGCTGCGTCTCCTACACTCAGGCTGCAGAACTCCCACAAACCATGGCTCCCTACTCTCAGCATACAGAACTCTTGTAAACTGCTTCTTTCTACTACCAGGCTACAGCACTGCTGTATACTGCACTTGCCACCTCGTGAGCTACTGAACTCCCATATAGTGCGTAGTCCTAACCCCAAGCTACAGAACGACCGCTAACAGCGTCTCCTGCACTCAGGCTACAGAACGCAGGTATACTGCGTCTCTCTACACCCAGGTTTCAGAACTGCCCTAAGCTACCACTTCTACACTCAGGCTGCAGAACTTCCTCAAACCACGGCTCTGTACACTCAGCATTCAGAACTCTTGTAAACTGCTACTCTCTACTCAAAGGCAACAGCACTACTGTATATGGCGTGTGAAAGCTCGTGAGCTACTGAACTCCCATATAGTGCGTATGCCTAATCCCAAGCTACAGAACTCCCGTAAGCTGTATCTTTTACCTAAAGTTACAAAATGCCCATTAACAGCACTTCTCTACACTGAAGCTACAGAACTCCCGCAAGCCATGGCTCTGTATGCTCAGCATACAGAACTCTTGTAACCTGCTTCTCTCTACTCCAGGCTACAGCATTCCCATACAGTGTGTTTCATACACTTGGGTTACAGAACTGCTGTATAGTGCGTAGGCCTAACCCCAAGCCACAGAACGACCGTTAACTGCGTCTCCCGCACTCAGGCTACAGAATGAAGGTATATTGTGATTGTCCACACCAAGGTTACAGAACTCCCAAACGCTGCGTCTCCTACACTCAGGCTGCAGAACTCCCACAAACCATGGCTCCCTACTCTCAGCATACAGAACTCTTGTAAACTGCTTCTCTCTACTCCCAGGCTGCAGCACTCCCATACAGTGTTTTTCATACACTTTGGTTACAGAACTGCCGTATAGTGCATAGGCCTAACCCCAAGCCACAGAGGTACCGCTAACTGCGTCTCCCGCACTCAGGCTACAGAATGAAAGTATATTGTGATTGTCCACACCGAGGTTACAGAACTCCCAAACGCTGCGTCTCCTACACTCAGGCTGCAGAACTCCCACAAACCATGGCTCCCTACTCTCAGCATACAGAACTCTTGAAAACTGCTTCTCTCTACTCCCAGGCTACAGCACTGCTGTATACTGCGCTTGCCACCTCGTGAGCTACTGAACTCCCATATAGTGCGTATGCCAAACCCCAAGCTTCAGAACTCCCGTAAGCTGTGTCTTTTACCTAAAGTTACAAAATGCCCATTAACAGCACTTCTCTACACTCAAGCTCCAGAACTCCCGCAAGCCATGGCTCTGTACGCTCAGCATACAGAACTCTTGTAAACTGCTTCTCTCTACTCCCAGGCTACAGCACTCCCATACAGTGTGTTTCATACACTTGGGTTACAGAACTGCTGTATAGTGCGTAGGCCTAACCCCAAGCCACAGAACGACCGCTAACAACGTCTCCTGCACTCAGGCTACAGAACGCAGGTATACTGCGTCTCGCTACACCCAGGTTACAGAACTGCCGTAAGCTACCACTTCTACACTCAGGCTGCAGAACTCCCGCAAATCATGGCTCTGTACACTCAGCATACAGAACTCTTGTAAACTGCTTCTCTCTACTCCCAGGCTGCAGCACTCCCATACAGTGTTTTTCATACACTTTGGTTACAGAACTGCCATATACTGCATAGGCCTAACCCCAAGCCACAGAGGTACCGCTAACTGCGTCTCCCGCACTCAGGCTACAGAATGAAAGTATATTGTGATTGTCCACACCGAGGTTACAGAACTCCCAAACGCTGCGTCTCCTACACTCAGGCTGCAGAACTCCCACAAACCATGGCTCCCTACTCTCAGCATACAGAACTCTTGTAAACTGCTTCTTTCTACTACCAGGCTACAGCACTGCTGTATACTGCACTTGCCACCTCGTGAGCTACTGAACTCCCATATAGTGCGTAGTCCTAACCCCAAGCTACAGAACGACCGCTAACAGCGTCTCCTGCACTCAGGCTACAGAACGCAGGTATACTGCGTCTCTCTACACCCAGGTTTCAGAACTGCCCTAAGCTACCACTTCTACACTCAGGCTGCAGAACTTCCTCAAACCACGGCTCTGTACACTCAGCATTCAGAACTCTTGTAAACTGCTACTCTCTACTCAAAGGCAACAGCACTACTGTATATGGCGTGTGAAAGCTCGTGAGCTACTGAACTCCCATATAGTGCGTATGCCTAATCCCAAGCTACAGAACTCCCGTAAGCTGTATCTTTTACCTAAAGTTACAAAATGCCCATTAACAGCACTTCTCTACACTGAAGCTACAGAACTCCCGCAAGCCATGGCTCTGTATGCTCAGCATACAGAACTCTTGTAACCTGCTTCTCTCTACTCCAGGCTACAGCATTCCCATACAGTGTGTTTCATACACTTGGGTTACAGAACTGCTGTATAGTGCGTAGGCCTAACCCCAAGCCACAGAACGACCGTTAACTGCGTCTCCCGCACTCAGGCTACAGAATGAAGGTATATTGTGATTGTCCACACCAAGGTTACAGAACTCCCAAACGCTGCGTCTCCTACACTCAGGCTGCAGAACTCCCACAAACCATGGCTCCCTACTCTCAGCATACAGAACTCTTGTAAACTGCTTCTCTCTACTCCCAGGCTGCAGCACTCCCATACAGTGTTTTTCATACACTTTGGTTACAGAACTGCCGTATAGTGCATAGGCCTAACCCCAAGCCACAGAGGTACCGCTAACTGCGTCTCCCGCACTCAGGCTACAGAATGAAAGTATATTGTGATTGTCCACACCGAGGTTACAGAACTCCCAAACGCTGCGTCTCCTACACTCAGGCTGCAGAACTCCCACAAACCATGGCTCCCTACTCTCAGCATACAGAACTCTTGAAAACTGCTTCTCTCTACTCCCAGGCTACAGCACTGCTGTATACTGCGCTTGCCACCTCGTGAGCTACTGAACTCCCATATAGTGCGTATGCCAAACCCCAAGCTTCAGAACTCCCGTAAGCTGTGTCTTTTACCTAAAGTTACAAAATGCCCATTAACAGCCCTTCTCTACACTCAAGCTACAGAACTCCTGCAAGCCATGGCTCTCTAAACTCAGCATACAGAACTCTTGTAAACTGCTTCTCTCTACTTCCAGGCTACAGCATTCCCATACAGTGTGTTTCATACACTTGGGTTACAGAACTGCTGTATAGTGCGTAGGCCTAACCCCAAGCCACAGAACGACCGCTAACAGCGTCTCCTGCACTCAGGCTACAGAACGCAGGTATACTGCGTCTCGCTACACCCAGGTTACAGAACTGCCGTAAGCTACCACTTCTACACTCAGGCTGCAGAACTCCCTCAAACCATGGCTCTGTACACTCAGCATACAGAACTCTTGTAAACTGCTTCTCTCTACTCCCAGGCTGCAGCACTCCCATACAGTGTTTTTCATACACTTTGGTTACAGAACTGCCGTATACTGCATAGGCCTAACCCCAAGCCACAGAGGTACCGCTAACTGCGTCTCCCGCACTCAGGCTACAGAATGAAAGTATATTGTGATTGTCCACACCGAGGTTACAGAACTCCCAAACGCTGCATCTCCTACACTCAGGCTGCAGAACTCCCACAAACCATGGCTCCCTACTCTCAGCATACAGAACTCTTGTAAACTGCTTCTTTCTACTACCAGGCTACAGCACTGCTGTATACTGCACTTGCCACCTCGTGAGCTACTGAACTCCCATATAGTGCGTAGTCCTAACCCCAAGCTACAGAACGACCGCTAACAGCGTCTCCTGCACTCAGGCTACAGAACGCAGGTATACTGCGTCTCTCTACACCCAGGTTACAGAACTGCCCTAAGCTACCACTTCTATACTCAGGCTGCAGAACTTCCTCAAACCACGGCTCTGTACACTCAGCATTCAGAACTCTTGTAAACTGCTACTCTCTACTCAAAGGCAACAGCACTACTGTATATGGCGTGTGAAAGCTCGTGAGCTACTGAACTCCCATATAGTGCGTATGCCTAATCCCAAGCTACAGAACTCCCGTAAGCTGTATCTTTTACCTAAAGTTACAAAATGCCCATTAACAGCACTTCTCTACACTGAAGCTACAGAACTCCCGCAAGCCATGGCTCTGTATGCTCAGCATACAGAACTCTTGTAACCTGCTTCTCTCTACTCCAGGCTACAGCATTCCCATACAGTGTGTTTCATACACTTGGGTTACAGAACTGCTGTATAGTGCGTAGGCCTAACCCCAAGCCACAGAACGACCGCTAACAGCGTCTCCTGCACTCAGGCTACAGAACGCAGGTATACTGCGTCTCGCTACACCCAGGTTACAGAACTGCCGTAAGCTACCACTTCTACACTCAGGCTGCAGAACTCCCGCAAATCATGGCTCTGTACACTCAGCATACAGAACTCTTGTAAACTGCTTCTCTCTACTCCAGGCTACAGCATTCCCATACAGTGTTTTTCATACACTTGGGTTACAGAACTGCCGTATACTGCATAGGCCTAACCCCAAGCCACAGAGGTACCGCTAACTGCGTCTCCCGCACTCAGGCTACAGAATGAAGGTATATTGTGATTGTCCACACCGAGGTTACAGAACTCCCAAACGCTGTGTCTCCTACACTCAGGCTGCAGAACTCCCACAAACCATGGCTCCCTACTCTCAGCATACAGAACTCTTGTAAACTGCTTCTCTCTACTACCTGTCTACAGCACTCCCATACAGTGTGTTTCATACACTTGGGTTACAGAACTGCTGTATAATGCGTAGGCCTAACCCCAAGCCACAGAACGACCGCTAACAGCGTCTCCTGCACTCAGGCTACAGAACGCATTTTTACTGCGTCTCTCTACACCCAGGTTACAGAGCTGCCGTAAGCTACCACTTCTACACTCAGGCTGCAGAACTCCCGCAAACCATGGCTCTCTAAACTCAGCATACAGAACTCTTGTAAACTGCTTCTCTCTACTTCCAGGCTACAGCATTCCCATACAGTGTGTTTCATACACTTGGGTTACAGAACTGCTGTATAGTGCGTAGGCCTAACCCCAAGCCACAGAACGACCGCTAACTCCATTTAGTGCATATGCCTAACCCCAAGCTACAGAACTCCCAGCAGAAGCCTCTTATGCCCTATGGCTACAGAACGCCCATTAACAGCACTTCTCTGCACTCAGGATACAGAACTCCTTCTAAACAGGTCTCCAGAACTCAAGCTACAGAACGCAGGTATACTGTCTTTCTCTACACGCAGGTTACAGAATTGCCCTAAGCTACCACTTCTACACTCAGGCTGCAGAACTCCCGCAAACCATGGCTCTGTACACTCAGCATACAGAACTCTTGTAAACTCTTCTATCTACTCCCAGGCTGCAGCACTCCCATACAGTGTTTTTCATACACTTTGGTTACAGAACTGCCGTATAGTGCATAGGCCTAACCCCAAGCCACAGAGGTACCGCTAACTGCGTCTCCCGCACTCAGGCTACAGAATGAAGGTATATTGTGATTGTGCACACCAAGGTTACAGAACTCCCAAACGCTGCGTCTCCTACACTCAGGCTGCAGAACTCCCACAAACCATGGCTCCCTACTCTCAGCATACAGAACTCTTGTAAACTGCTTCTCTCTACTCCCAGGCAACAGCACTGCTGTATACTGCGTTTGACAACTCGTGAACTACTGAACTCCCATATAATGCGTATGCCTAACCCCAAGCTACAGAACTCCCGTAAGCTGTGTCTTTTACCTAAAGTTACAAAATGCCCATTAACAGCACTTCTCTACACTCAAGCTGCAGAACTCCCGCAAGCCATGGCTCTGTACGCTCAGCATACAGAACTCTTGTAAACTGCTTCTCTCTACTCCCAGGCTACAGCACTCCCATACAGTGTGTTTCATACACTTGGGTTACAGAACTGCTGTATAGTGCGTAGGCCTAACCCCAAGCCACAGAACGACCGCTAACAGCGTCTCCTGCACTCAGGCTACAGAACGCAGGTATACTGCGTCTCGCTACACCCAGGTTACAGAACTGCTGTAAGCTACCACTTCTACACTCAGGCTGCAGAACTCCCGCAAATCATGGCTCTATACACTCAGCATACAGAACTCTTGTAAACTGCTTCTCTCTACTCCCAGGCTGCAGCACTCCCATACAGTGTTTTTCATACACTTTGGTTACAGAACTGCCGTATACTGCATAGGCCTAACCCCAAGCCACAGAGGTACCGCTAACTGCGTCTCCCGCACTCAGGCTACAGAATGAAAGTATATTGTGATTGTCCACACCGAGGTTACAGAACTCCCAAACGCTGCGTCTCCTACACTCAGGCTGCAGAACTCCCACAAACCATGGCTCCCTACTCTCAGCATACAGAACTCTTGTAAACTGCTTCTTTCTACTACCAGGCTACAGCACTGCTGTATACTGCACTTGCCACCTCGTGAGCTACTGAACTCCCATATAGTGCGTAGTCCTAACCCCAAGCTACAGAACGACCGCTAACAGCGTCTCCTGCACTCAGGCTACAGAACGCAGGTATACTGCGTCTCTCTACACCCAGGTTACAGAACTGCCCTAAGCTACCACTTCTACACTCAGGCTGCAGAACTTCCTCAAACCACGGCTCTGTACACTCAGCATTCAGAACTCTTGTAAACTGCTACTCTCTACTCAAAGGCAACAGCACTACTGTATATGGCGTGTGAAAGCTCGTGAGCTACTGAACTCCCATATACTGCGTATGCCTAATCCCAAGCTACAGAACTCCCGTAAGCTGTATCTTTTACCTAAAGTTACAAAATGCCCATTAACAGCACTTCTCTACACTGAAGCTACAGAACTCCCGCAAGCCATGGCTCTGTATGCTCAGCATACAGAACTCTTGTAACCTGCTTCTCTCTACTCCAGGCTACAGCATTCCCATACAGTGTGTTTCATACACTTGGGTTACAGAACTGCTGTATAGTGCGTAGGCCTAACCCCAAGCCACAGAACGACCGCTAACTGCGTCTCCCGCACTCAGGCTACAGAATGAAGGTATATTGTGATTGTCCACACCAAGGTTACAGAACTCCCAAACGCTGCGTCTCCTACACTCAGGCTGCAGAACTCCCACAAACCATGGCTCCCTACTCTCAGCATACAGAACTCTTGTAAACTGCTTCTCTCTACTCCCAGGCTGCAGCACTCCCATACAGTGTTTTTCATACACTTTGGTTACAGAACTGCCGTATAGTGCATAGGCCTAACCCCAAGCCACAGAGGTACCGCTAACTGCGTCTCCCGCACTCAGGCTACAGAATGAAAGTATATTGTGATTGTCCACACCGAGGTTACAGAACTCCCAAACGCTGCGTCTCCTACACTCAGGCTGCAGAACTCCCACAAACCATGGCTCCCTACTCTCAGCATACAGAACTCTTGAAAACTGCTTCTCTCTACTCCCAGGCTACAGCACTGCTGTATACTGCGCTTGCCACCTCGTGAGCTACTGAACTCCCATATAGTGCGTATGCCAAACCCCAAGCTTCAGAACTCCCGTAAGCTGTGTCTTTTACCTAAAGTTACAAAATGCCCATTAACAGCACTTCTCTACACTCAAGCTACAGAACTCCCGCAAGCCATGGCTCTCTAAACTCAGCATACAGAACTCTTGTAAACTGCTTCTCTCTACTTCCAGGCTACAGCATTCCCATACAGTGTGTTTCATACACTTGGGTTACAGAACTGCTGTATAGTGCGTAGGCCTAACCCCAAGCCACAGAACGACCGCTAACAGCGTCTCCTGCACTCAGGCTACAGAACGCAGGTATACTGCGTCTCGCTACACCCAGGTTACAGAACTGCCGTAAGCTACCACTTCTACACTCAGGCTGCAGAACTCCCTCAAACCATGGCTCTGTACACTCAGCATACAGAACTCTTGTAAACTGCTTCTCTCTACTCCCAGGCTGCAGCACTCCCATACAGTGTTTTTCATACACTTTGGTTACAGAACTGCCGTATACTGCATAGGCCTAACCCCAAGCCACAGAGGTACCGCTAACTGCGTCTCCCGCACTCAGGCTACAGAATGAAGGTATATTGTGATTGTCCACACCGAGGTTACAGAACTCCCAAACGCTGCGTCTCCTACACTCAGGCTGCAGAACTCCCACAAACCATGGCTCCCTACTCTCAGCATACAGAACTCTTGTAAACTGCTTTTCTCTACTCCCAGGCTACAGCACTGCTATATATGGCGTGTGAAAGCTCATGAGCTACTGAACTCCCATATGTGCGTATGCCTAACCCTAAGCTACAGAACTCCCGTAAGCTGTGTCTTTTACCTAAAGTTACAAAATGCCCATTAACAGCAGTACTCTACACTCAGGCTACAGAACTCCTTCTAACCGGGTCTCCTGAACTCAAGCTACAGATCGCAGTTATACTGCGTCTCTCTTCACCCAGGTTACAGAACTGCCCTAAGCTACCACTTCTACACTGAGGCTGCAGAACACCAGCAAACCATGGCTCTGTACACTCAGCATACAGAACTCTCGTAAACTAGTTCTCTATACTTCAAGGCTACAGCACTGCTGTATATGGCGTCTGCCAAGTCGTGAGCTACTGAACTCCCATATAGTGCGTAGGCCTAACCCCAAGCTACAGAACGACCGCTAACAGCATGTCCTGCACTCAGGCTACAGAACGCAGGTATACTGCGTCTCTCTACACCCAGGTTACAGAACTGCCCTAAGCTACCACTTCTATACTCAGGCTGCAGAACTTCCTCAAACCACGGCTCTGTACACTCAGCATTCAGAACTCTTGTAAACTGCTACTCTCTACTCAAAGGCAACAGCACTACTGTATATGGCGTGTGAAAGCTCGTGAGCTACTGAACTCCCATATAGTGCGTATGCCTAATCCCAAGCTACAGAACTCCCGTAAGCTGTATCTTTTACCTAAAGTTACAAAATGCCCATTAACAGCACTTCTCTACACTGAAGCTACAGAACTCCCGCAAGCCATGGCTCTGTATGCTCAGCATACAGAACTCTTGTAACCTGCTTCTCTCTACTCCAGGCTACAGCATTCCCATACAGTGTGTTTCATACACTTGGGTTACAGAACTGCTGTATAGTGCGTAGGCCTAACCCCAAGCCACAGAACGACCGCTAACAGCGTCTCCTGCACTCAGGCTACAGAACGCAGGTATACTGCGTCTCGCTACACCCAGGTTACAGAACTGCCGTAAGCTACCACTTCTACACTCAGGCTGCAGAACTCCCGCAAATCATGGCTCTGTACACTCAGCATACAGAACTCTTGTAAACTGCTTCTCTCTACTCCAGGCTACAGCATTCCCATACAGTGTTTTTCATACACTTGGGTTACAGAACTGCCGTATACTGCATAGGCCTAACCCCAAGCCACAGAGGTACCGCTAACTGCGTCTCCCGCACTCAGGCTACAGAATGAAGGTATATTGTGATTGTCCACACCGAGGTTACAGAACTCCCAAACGCTGTGTCTCCTACACTCAGGCTGCAGAACTCCCACAAACCATGGCTCCCTACTCTCAGCATACAGAACTCTTGTAAACTGCTTCTCTCTACTACCTGTCTACAGCACTCCCATACAGTGTGTTTCATACACTTGGGTTACAGAACTGCTGTATAATGCGTAGGCCTAACCCCAAGCCACAGAACGACCGCTAACAGCGTCTCCTGCACTCAGGCTACAGAACGCATTTTTACTGCGTCTCTCTACACCCAGGTTACAGAGCTGCCGTAAGCTACCACTTCTACACTCAGGCTGCAGAACTCCCGCAAACCATGGCTCTCTAAACTCAGCATACAGAACTCTTGTAAACTGCTTCTCTCTACTTCCAGGCTACAGCATTCCCATACAGTGTGTTTCATACACTTGGGTTACAGAACTGCTGTATAGTGCGTAGGCCTAACCCCAAGCCACAGAACGACCGCTAACTCCATTTAGTGCATATGCCTAACCCCAAGCTACAGAACTCCCAGCAGAAGCCTCTTATGCCCTATGGCTACAGAACGCCCATTAACAGCACTTCTCTGCACTCAGGATACAGAACTCCTTCTAAACAGGTCTCCAGAACTCAAGCTACAGAACGCAGGTATACTGTCTTTCTCTACACGCAGGTTACAGAATTGCCCTAAGCTACCACTTCTACACTCAGGCTGCAGAACTCCCGCAAACCATGGCTCTGTACACTCAGCATACAGAACTCTTGTAAACTCTTCTATCTACTCCCAGGCTGCAGCACTCCCATACAGTGTTTTTCATACACTTTGGTTACAGAACTGCCGTATAGTGCATAGGCCTAACCCCAAGCCACAGAGGTACCGCTAACTGCGTCTCCCGCACTCAGGCTACAGAATGAAGGTATATTGTGATTGTGCACACCAAGGTTACAGAACTCCCAAACGCTGCGTCTCCTACACTCAGGCTGCAGAACTCCCACAAACCATGGCTCCCTACTCTCAGCATACAGAACTCTTGTAAACTGCTTCTCTCTACTCCCAGGCAACAGCACTGCTGTATACTGCGTTTGACAACTCGTGAACTACTGAACTCCCATATAATGCGTATGCCTAACCCCAAGCTACAGAACTCCCGTAAGCTGTGTCTTTTACCTAAAGTTACAAAATGCCCATTAACAGCACTTCTCTACACTCAAGCTGCAGAACTCCCGCAAGCCATGGCTCTGTACGCTCAGCATACAGAACTCTTGTAAACTGCTTCTCTCTACTCCCAGGCTACAGCACTCCCATACAGTGTGTTTCATACACTTGGGTTACAGAACTGCTGTATAGTGCGTAGGCCTAACCCCAAGCCACAGAACGACCGCTAACAGCGTCTCCTGCACTCAGGCTACAGAACGCAGGTATACTGCGTCTCGCTACACCCAGGTTACAGAACTGCTGTAAGCTACCACTTCTACACTCAGGCTGCAGAACTCCCGCAAATCATGGCTCTATACACTCAGCATACAGAACTCTTGTAAACTGCTTCTCTCTACTCCCAGGCTGCAGCACTCCCATACAGTGTTTTTCATACACTTTGGTTACAGAACTGCCGTATACTGCATAGGCCTAACCCCAAGCCACAGAGGTACCGCTAACTGCGTCTCCCGCACTCAGGCTACAGAATGAAAGTATATTGTGATTGTCCACACCGAGGTTACAGAACTCCCAAACGCTGCGTCTCCTACACTCAGGCTGCAGAACTCCCACAAACCATGGCTCCCTACTCTCAGCATACAGAACTCTTGTAAACTGCTTCTTTCTACTACCAGGCTACAGCACTGCTGTATACTGCACTTGCCACCTCGTGAGCTACTGAACTCCCATATAGTGCGTAGTCCTAACCCCAAGCTACAGAACGACCGCTAACAGCGTCTCCTGCACTCAGGCTACAGAACGCAGGTATACTGCGTCTCTCTACACCCAGGTTACAGAACTGCCCTAAGCTACCACTTCTACACTCAGGCTGCAGAACTTCCTCAAACCACGGCTCTGTACACTCAGCATTCAGAACTCTTGTAAACTGCTACTCTCTACTCAAAGGCAACAGCACTACTGTATATGGCGTGTGAAAGCTCGTGAGCTACTGAACTCCCATATACTGCGTATGCCTAATCCCAAGCTACAGAACTCCCGTAAGCTGTATCTTTTACCTAAAGTTACAAAATGCCCATTAACAGCACTTCTCTACACTGAAGCTACAGAACTCCCGCAAGCCATGGCTCTGTATGCTCAGCATACAGAACTCTTGTAACCTGCTTCTCTCTACTCCAGGCTACAGCATTCCCATACAGTGTGTTTCATACACTTGGGTTACAGAACTGCTGTATAGTGCGTAGGCCTAACCCCAAGCCACAGAACGACCGCTAACTGCGTCTCCCGCACTCAGGCTACAGAATGAAGGTATATTGTGATTGTCCACACCAAGGTTACAGAACTCCCAAACGCTGCGTCTCCTACACTCAGGCTGCAGAACTCCCACAAACCATGGCTCCCTACTCTCAGCATACAGAACTCTTGTAAACTGCTTCTCTCTACTCCCAGGCTGCAGCACTCCCATACAGTGTTTTTCATACACTTTGGTTACAGAACTGCCGTATAGTGCATAGGCCTAACCCCAAGCCACAGAGGTACCGCTAACTGCGTCTCCCGCACTCAGGCTACAGAATGAAAGTATATTGTGATTGTCCACACCGAGGTTACAGAACTCCCAAACGCTGCGTCTCCTACACTCAGGCTGCAGAACTCCCACAAACCATGGCTCCCTACTCTCAGCATACAGAACTCTTGAAAACTGCTTCTCTCTACTCCCAGGCTACAGCACTGCTGTATACTGCGCTTGCCACCTCGTGAGCTACTGAACTCCCATATAGTGCGTATGCCAAACCCCAAGCTTCAGAACTCCCGTAAGCTGTGTCTTTTACCTAAAGTTACAAAATGCCCATTAACAGCACTTCTCTACACTCAAGCTACAGAACTCCCGCAAGCCATGGCTCTCTAAACTCAGCATACAGAACTCTTGTAAACTGCTTCTCTCTACTTCCAGGCTACAGCATTCCCATACAGTGTGTTTCATACACTTGGGTTACAGAACTGCTGTATAGTGCGTAGGCCTAACCCCAAGCCACAGAACGACCGCTAACAGCGTCTCCTGCACTCAGGCTACAGAACGCAGGTATACTGCGTCTCGCTACACCCAGGTTACAGAACTGCCGTAAGCTACCACTTCTACACTCAGGCTGCAGAACTCCCTCAAACCATGGCTCTGTACACTCAGCATACAGAACTCTTGTAAACTGCTTCTCTCTACTCCCAGGCTGCAGCACTCCCATACAGTGTTTTTCATACACTTTGGTTACAGAACTGCCGTATACTGCATAGGCCTAACCCCAAGCCACAGAGGTACCGCTAACTGCGTCTCCCGCACTCAGGCTACAGAATGAAGGTATATTGTGATTGTCCACACCGAGGTTACAGAACTCCCAAACGCTGCGTCTCCTACACTCAGGCTGCAGAACTCCCACAAACCATGGCTCCCTACTCTCAGCATACAGAACTCTTGTAAACTGCTTTTCTCTACTCCCAGGCTACAGCACTGCTATATATGGCGTGTGAAAGCTCATGAGCTACTGAACTCCCATATGTGCGTATGCCTAACCCTAAGCTACAGAACTCCCGTAAGCTGTGTCTTTTACCTAAAGTTACAAAATGCCCATTAACAGCAGTACTCTACACTCAGGCTACAGAACTCCTTCTAACCGGGTCTCCTGAACTCAAGCTACAGATCGCAGTTATACTGCGTCTCTCTTCACCCAGGTTACAGAACTGCCCTAAGCTACCACTTCTACACTGAGGCTGCAGAACACCAGCAAACCATGGCTCTGTACACTCAGCATACAGAACTCTCGTAAACTAGTTCTCTATACTTCAAGGCTACAGCACTGCTGTATATGGCGTCTGCCAAGTCGTGAGCTACTGAACTCCCATATAGTGCGTAGGCCTAACCCCAAGCTACAGAACGACCGCTAACAGCATGTCCTGCACTCAGGTTACAGAACTCTTGTAAACTGCTTCTCTCTACTCCCAGGCAACAGCACTGCTGTATACTGCGTTTGACAACTCGTGAACTACTGAACTCCCATATAATGCGTATGCCTAACCCCAAGCTACAGAACTCCCGTAAGCTGTGTCTTTTACCTAAAGTTACAAAATGCCCATTAACAGCACTTCTCTACACTCAAGCTCCAGAACTCCCGCAAGCCATGGCTCTGTACGCTCAGCATACAGAACTCTTGTAAACTGCTTCTCTCTACTCCCAGGCTACAGCACTCCCATACAGTGTGTTTCATACACTTGGGTTACAGAACTGCTGTATAGTGCGTAGGCCTAACCCCAAGCCACAGAACGACCGCTAACAGCGTCTCCTGCACTCAGGCTACAGAACGCAGGTATACTGCGTCTCGCTACACCCAGGTTACAGAACTGCCGTAAGCTACCACTTCTACACTCAGGCTGCAGAACTCCCGCAAATCATGGCTCTGTACACTCAGCATACAGAACTCTTGTAAACTGCTTCTCTCTACTCCCAGGCTGCAGCACTCCCATACAGTGTTTTTCATACACTTTGGTTACAGAACTGCCATATACTGCATAGGCCTAACCCCAAGCCACAGAGGTACCGCTAACTGCGTCTCCCGCACTCAGGCTACAGAATGAAAGTATATTGTGATTGTCCACACCGAGGTTACAGAACTCCCAAACGCTGCGTCTCCTACACTCAGGCTGCAGAACTCCCACAAACCATGGCTCCCTACTCTCAGCATACAGAACTCTTGTAAACTGCTTCTTTCTACTACCAGGCTACAGCACTGCTGTATACTGCACTTGCCACCTCGTGAGCTACTGAACTCCCATATAGTGCGTAGTCCTAACCCCAAGCTACAGAACGACCGCTAACAGCGTCTCCTGCACTCAGGCTACAGAACGCAGGTATACTGCGTCTCTCTACACCCAGGTTACAGAACTGCCCTAAGCTACCACTTCTACACTCAGGCTGCAGAACTTCCTCAAACCACGGCTCTGTACACTCAGCATTCAGAACTCTTGTAAACTGCTACTCTCTACTCAAAGGCAACAGCACTACTGTATATGGCGTGTGAAAGCTCGTGAGCTACTGAACTCCCATATACTGCGTATGCCTAATCCCAAGCTACAGAACTCCCGTAAGCTGTATCTTTTACCTAAAGTTACAAAATGCCCATTAACAGCACTTCTCTACACTGAAGCTACAGAACTCCCGCAAGCCATGGCTCTGTATGCTCAGCATACAGAACTCTTGTAACCTGCTTCTCTCTACTCCAGGCTACAGCATTCCCATACAGTGTGTTTCATACACTTGGGTTACAGAACTGCTGTATAGTGCGTAGGCCTAACCCCAAGCCACAGAACGACCGCTAACTGCGTCTCCCGCACTCAGGCTACAGAACGCAGGTATATTGTGATTGTCCACACCAAGGTTACAGAACTCCCAAACGCTGCGTCTCCTACACTCAGGCTGCAGAACTCCCACAAACCATGGCTCCCTACTCTCAGCATACAGAACTCTTGTAAACTGCTTCTCTCTACTCCCAGGCTGCAGCACTCCCATACAGTGTTTTTCATACACTTTGGTTACAGAACTGCCGTATAGTGCATAGGCCTAACCCCAAGCCACAGAGGTACCGCTAACTGCGTCTCCCGCACTCAGGCTACAGAATGAAAGTATATTGTGATTGTCCACACCGAGGTTACAGAACTCCCAAACGCTGCGTCTCCTACACTCAGGCTGCAGAACTCCCACAAACCATGGCTCCCTACTCTCAGCATACAGAACTCTTGAAAACTGCTTCTCTCTACTCCCAGGCTACAGCACTGCTGTATACTGCGCTTGCCACCTCGTGAGCTACTGAACTCCCATATAGTGCGTATGCCAAACCCCAAGCTTCAGAACTCCCGTAAGCTGTGTCTTTTACCTAAAGTTACAAAATGCCCATTAACAGCCCTTCTCTACACTCAAGCTACAGAACTCCCGCAAGCCATGGCTCTCTAAACTCAGCATACAGAACTCTTGTAAACTGCTTCTCTCTACTTCCAGGCTACAGCATTCCCATACAGTGTGTTTCATACACTTGGGTTACAGAACTGCTGTATAGTGCGTAGGCCTAACCCCAAGCCACAGAACGACCGCTAACAGCGTCTCCTGCACTCAGGCTACAGAACGCAGGTATACTGCGTCTCGCTACACCCAGGTTACAGAACTGCCGTAAGCTACCACTTCTACACTCAGGCTGCAGAACTCCCTCAAACCATGGCTCTGTACACTCAGCATACAGAACTCTTGTAAACTGCTTCTCTCTACTCCCAGGCTGCAGCACTCCCATACAGTGTTTTTCATACACTTTGGTTACAGAACTGCCGTATACTGCATAGGCCTAACCCCAAGCCACAGAGGTACCGCTAACTGCGTCTCCCGCACTCAGGCTACAGAATGAAGGTATATTGTGATTGTCCACACCGAGGTTACAGAACTCCCAAACGCTGCGTCTCCTACACTCAGGCTGCAGAACTCCCACAAACCATGGCTCCCTACTCTCAGCATACAGAACTCTTGTAAACTGCTTTTCTCTACTCCCAGGCTACAGCACTGCTATATATGGCGTGTGAAAGCTCATGAGCTACTGAACTCCCATATGTGCGTATGCCTAACCCTAAGCTACAGAACTCCCGTAAGCTGTGTCTTTTACCTAAAGTTACAAAATGCCCATTAACAGCAGTACTCTACACTCAGGCTACAGAACTCCTTCTAACCGGGTCTCCTGAACTCAAGCTACAGATCGCAGTTATACTGCGTCTCTCTTCACCCAGGTTACAGAACTGCCCTAAGCTACCACTTCTACACTGAGGCTGCAGAACACCAGCAAACCATGGCTCTGTACACTCAGCATACAGAACTCTCGTAAACTAGTTCTCTATACTTCAAGGCTACAGCACTGCTGTATATGGCGTCTGCCAAGTCGTGAGCTACTGAACTCCCATATAGTGCGTAGGCCTAACCCCAAGCTACAGAACGACCGCTAACAGCATGTCCTGCACTCAGGTTACAGAACTCTTGTAAACTGCTTCTCTCTACTCCCAGGCAACAGCACTGCTGTATACTGCGTTTGACAACTCGTGAACTACTGAACTCCCATATAATGCGTATGCCTAACCCCAAGCTACAGAACTCCCGTAAGCTGTGTCTTTTACCTAAAGTTACAAAATGCCCATTAACAGCACTTCTCTACACTCAAGCTCCAGAACTCCCGCAAGCCATGGCTCTGTACGCTCAGCATACAGAACTCTTGTAAACTGCTTCTCTCTACTCCCAGGCTACAGCACTCCCATACAGTGTGTTTCATACACTTGGGTTACAGAACTGCTGTATAGTGCGTAGGCCTAACTCCAAGCCACAGAACGACCGCTAACAGCGTCTCCTGCACTCAGGCTACAGAACGCAGGTATACTGCGTCTCGCTACACCCAGGTTACAGAACTGCCGTAAGCTACCACTTCTACACTCAGGCTGCAGAACTCCCGCAAATCATGGCTCTGTACACTCAGCATACAGAACTCTTGTAAACTGCTTCTCTCTACTCCCAGGCTGCAGCACTCCCATACAGTGTTTTTCATACACTTTGGTTACAGAACTGCCATATACTGCATAGGCCTAACCCCAAGCCACAGAGGTACCGCTAACTGCGTCTCCCGCACTCAGGCTACAGAATGAAAGTATATTGTGATTGTCCACACCGAGGTTACAGAACTCCCAAACGCTGCGTCTCCTACACTCAGGCTGCAGAACTCCCACAAACCATGGCTCCCTACTCTCAGCATACAGAACTCTTGTAAACTGCTTCTTTCTACTACCAGGCTACAGCACTGCTGTATACTGCACTTGCCACCTCGTGAGCTACTGAACTCCCATATAGTGCGTAGTCCTAACCCCAAGCTACAGAACGACCGCTAACAGCGTCTCCTGCACTCAGGCTACAGAACGCAGGTATACTGCGTCTCTCTACACCCAGGTTACAGAACTGCCCTAAGCTACCACTTCTACACTCAGGCTGCAGAACTTCCTCAAACCACGGCTCTGTACACTCAGCATTCAGAACTCTTGTAAACTGCTACTCTCTACTCAAAGGCAACAGCACTACTGTATATGGCGTGTGAAAGCTCGTGAGCTACTGAACTCCCATATACTGCGTATGCCTAACCCCAAGCTACAGAACTCCCGTAAGCTGTATCTTTTACCTAAAGTTACAAAATGCCCATTAACAGCACTTCTCTACACTGAAGCTCCAGAACTCCCGCAAGCCATGGCTCTGTATGCTCAGCATACAGAACTCTTGTAACCTGCTTCTCTCTACTCCAGGCTACAGCATTCCCATACAGTGTGTTTCATACACTTGGGTTACAGAACTGCTGTATAGTGCGTAGGCCTAACCCCAAGCCACAGAACGACCGTTAACTGCGTCTCCCGCACTCAGGCTACAGAATGAAGGTATATTGTGATTGTCCACACCAAGGTTACAGAACTCCCAAACGCTGCGTCTCCTACACTCAGGCTGCAGAACTCCCACAAACCATGGCTCCCTACTCTCAGCATACAGAACTCTTGTAAACTGCTTCTCTCTACTCCCAGGCTGCAGCACTCCCATACAGTGTTTTTCATACACTTTGGTTACAGAACTGCCGTATAGTGCATAGGCCTAACCCCAAGCCACAGAGGTACCGCTAACTGCGTCTCCCGCACTCAGGCTACAGAATGAAAGTATATTGTGATTGTCCACACCGAGGTTACAGAACTCCCAAACGCTGCGTCTCCTACACTCAGGCTGCAGAACTCCCACAAACCATGGCTCCCTACTCTCAGCATACAGAACTCTTGAAAACTGCTTCTCTCTACTCCCAGGCTACAGCACTGCTGTATACTGCGCTTGCCACCTCGTGAGCTACTGAACTCCCATATAGTGCGTATGCCAAACCCCAAGCTTCAG
Source organism: Lepus europaeus (assembly GCF_033115175.1). Classification (NCBI taxonomy): domain Eukaryota; kingdom Metazoa; phylum Chordata; class Mammalia; order Lagomorpha; family Leporidae; genus Lepus; species Lepus europaeus. The sequence continues at coordinate 7,261,489 of NW_026909177.1, forward strand.
AACTCCCGTAAGCTGTGTCTTTTACCTAAAGTTACAAAATGCCCATTAACAGCCCTTCTCTACACTCAAGCTACAGAACTCCCGCAAGCCATGGCTCTCTAAACTCAGCATACAGAACTCTTGTAAACTGCTTCTCTCTACTTCCAAGCTACAGCATTCCCATACAGTGTGTTTCATACACTTGGGTTACAGAACTGCTGTATAGTGCGTAGGCCTAACCCCAAGCCACAGAACGACCGCTAACAGCGTCTCCTGCACTCAGGCTACAGAACGCAGGTATACTGCGTCTCGCTACACCCAGGTTACAGAACTGCCGTAAGCTACCACTTCTACACTCAGGCTGCAGAACTCCCTCAAACCATGGCTCTGTACACTCAGCATACAGAACTCTTGTAAACTGCTTCTCTCTACTCCCAGGCTGCAGCACTCCCATACAGTGTTTTTCATACACTTTGGTTACAGAACTGCCGTATACTGCATAGGCCTAACCCCAAGCCACAGAGGTACCGCTAACTGCGTCTCCCGCACTCAGGCTACAGAATGAAAGTATATTGTGATTGTCCACACCGAGGTTACAGAACTCCCAAACGCTGCATCTCCTACACTCAGGCTGCAGAACTCCCACAAACCATGGCTCCCTACTCTCAGCATACAGAACTCTTGTAAACTGCTTCTTTCTGCTACCAGGCTACAGCACTGCTGTATACTGCACTTGCCACCTCGTGAGCTACTGAACTCCCATATAGTGCGTAGTCCTAACCCCAAGCTACAGAACGACCGCTAACAGCGTCTCCTGCACTCAGGCTACAGAACGCAGGTATACTGCGTCTCTCTACACCCAGGTTACAGAACTGCCCTAAGCTACCACTTCTATACTCAGGCTGCAGAACTTCCTCAAACCACGGCTCTGTACACTCAGCATTCAGAACTCTTGTAAACTGCTACTCTCTACTCAAAGGCAACAGCACTACTGTATATGGCGTGTGAAAGCTCGTGAGCTACTGAACTCCCATATAGTGCGTATGCCTAATCCCAAGCTACAGAACTCCCGTAAGCTGTATCTTTTACCTAAAGTTACAAAATGCCCATTAACAGCACTTCTCTACACTGAAGCTACAGAACTCCCGCAAGCCATGGCTCTGTATGCTCAGCATACAGAACTCTTGTAACCTGCTTCTCTCTACTCCAGGCTACAGCATTCCCATACAGTGTGTTTCATACACTTGGGTTACAGAACTGCTGTATAGTGCGTAGGCCTAACCCCAAGCCACAGAACGACCGCTAACAGCGTCTCCTGCACTCAGGCTACAGAACGCAGGTATACTGCGTCTCGCTACACCCAGGTTACAGAACTGCCGTAAGCTACCACTTCTACACTCAGGCTGCAGAACTCCCGCAAATCATGGCTCTGTACACTCAGCATACAGAACTCTTGTAAACTGCTTCTCTCTACTCCAGGCTACAGCATTCCCATACAGTGTTTTTCATACACTTGGGTTACAGAACTGCCGTATACTGCATAGGCCTAACCCCAAGCCACAGAGGTACCGCTAACTGCGTCTCCCGCACTCAGGCTACAGAATGAAGGTATATTGTGATTGTCCACACCGAGGTTACAGAACTCCCAAACGCTGTGTCTCCTACACTCAGGCTGCAGAACTCCCACAAACCATGGCTCCCTACTCTCAGCATACAGAACTCTTGTAAACTGCTTCTCTCTACTACCTGTCTACAGCACTCCCATACAGTGTGTTTCATACACTTGGGTTACAGAACTGCTGTATAGTGCGTAGGCCTAACCCCAAGCCACAGAACGACCGCTAACAGCGTCTCCTGCACTCAGGCTACAGAACGCATTTTTACTGCGTCTCTCTACACCCAGGTTACAGAGCTGCCGTAAGCTACCACTTCTACACTCAGGCTGCAGAACTCCCGCAAACCATGGCTCTCTAAACTCAGCATACAGAACTCTTGTAAACTGCTTCTCTCTACTTCCAGGCTACAGCATTCCCATACAGTGTGTTTCATACACTTGGGTTACAGAACTGCTGTATAGTGCGTAGGCCTAACCCCAAGCCACAGAACGACCGCTAACTCCATTTAGTGCATATGCCTAACCCCAAGCTACAGAACTCCCAGCAGCTGCCTCTTATGCCCTATGGCTACAGAACGCCCATTAACAGCACTTCTCTGCACTCAGGATACAGAACTCCTTCTAAACAGGTCTCCAGAACTCAAGCTACAGAACGCAGGTATACTGTCTTTCTCTACACGCAGGTTACAGAATTGCCCTAAGCTACCACTTCTACACTCAGGCTGCAGAACTCCCGCAAACCATGGCTCTGTACACTCAGCATACAGAACTCTTGTAAACTCTTCTATCTACTCCCAGGCTGCAGCACTCCCATACAGTGTTTTTCATACACTTTGGTTACAGAACTGCCGTATAGTGCATAGGCCTAACCCCAAGCCACAGAGGTACCGCTAACTGCGTCTCCCGCACTCAGGCTACAGAATGAAGGTATATTGTGATTGTGCACACCAAGGTTACAGAACTCCCAAACGCTGCGTCTCCTACACTCAGGCTGCAGAACTCCCACAAACCATGGCTCCCTACTCTCAGCATACAGAACTCTTGTAAACTGCTTCTCTCTACTCCCAGGCAACAGCACTGCTGTATACTGCGTTTGACAACTCGTGAACTACTGAACTCCCATATAATGCGTATGCCTAACCCCAAGCTACAGAACTCCCGTAAGCTGTGTCTTTTACCTAAAGTTACAAAATGCCCATTAACAGCACTTCTCTACACTCAAGCTGCAGAACTCCCGCAAGCCATGGCTCTGTACGCTCAGCATACAGAACTCTTGTAAACTGCTTCTCTCTACTCCCAGGCTACAGCACTCCCATACAGTGTGTTTCATACACTTGGGTTACAGAACTGCTGTATAGTGCGTAGGCCTAACCCCAAGCCACAGAACGACCGCTAACAGCGTCTCCTGCACTCAGGCTACAGAACGCAGGTATACTGCGTCTCGCTACACCCAGGTTACAGAACTGCTGTAAGCTACCACTTCTACACTCAGGCTGCAGAACTCCCGCAAATCATGGCTCTATACACTCAGCATACAGAACTCTTGTAAACTGCTTCTCTCTACTCCCAGGCTGCAGCACTCCCATACAGTGTTTTTCATACACTTTGGTTACAGAACTGCCGTATACTGCATCGGCCTAACCCCAAGCCACAGAGGTACCGCTAACTGCGTCTCCCGCACTCAGGCTACAGAATGAAAGTATATTGTGATTGTCCACACCGAGGTTACAGAACTCCCAAACGCTGCATCTCCTACACTCAGGCTGCAGAACTCCCACAAACCATGGCTCCCTACTCTCAGCATACAAAACTCTTGTAAACTGCTTCTTTCTGCTACCAGGCTACAGCACTGCTGTATACTGCACTTGCCACCTCGTGAGCTACTGAACTCCCATATAGTGCGTAGTCCTAACCCCAAGCTACAGAACAACCGCTAACAGCGTCTCCTGCACTCAGGCTACAGAACGCAGGTATACTGCGTCTCTCTACACCCAGGTTACAGAACTGCCCTAAGCTACCACTTCTACACTCAGGCTGCAGAACTTCCTCAAACCACGGCTCTGTACACTCAGCATTCAGAACTCTTGTAAACTGCTACTCTCTACTCAAAGGCAACAGCACTACTGTATATGGCGTGTGAAAGCTCGTGAGCTACTGAACTCCCATATACTGCGTATGCCTAATCCCAAGCTACAGAACTCCCGTAAGCTGTATCTTTTACCTAAAGTTACAAAATGCCCATTAACAGCACTTCTCTACACTGAAGCTACAGAACTCCCGCAAGCCATGGCTCTGTATGCTCAGCATACAGAACTCTTGTAACCTGCTTCTCTCTACTCCAGGCTACAGCATTCCCATACAGTGTGTTTCATACACTTGGGTTACAGAACTGCTGTATAGTGCGTAGGCCTAACCCCAAGCCACAGAACGACCGCTAACTGCGTCTCCCGCACTCAGGCTACAGAATGAAGGTATATTGTGATTGTCCACACCAAGGTTACAGAACTCCCAAATGCTGCGTCTCCTACACTCAGGCTGCAGAACTCCCACAAACCATGGCTCCCTACTCTCAGCATACAGAACTCTTGTAAACTGCTTCTCTCTACTCCCAGGCTGCAGCACTCCCATACAGTGTTTTTCATACACTTTGGTTACAGAACTGCCGTATAGTGCATAGGCCTAACCCCAAGCCACAGAGGTACCGCTAACTGCGTCTCCCGCACTCAGGCTACAGAATGAAAGTATATTGTGATTGTCCACACCGAGGTTACAGAACTCCCAAACGCTGCGTCTCCTACACTCAGGCTGCAGAACTCCCACAAACCATGGCTCCCTACTCTCAGCATACAGAACTCTTGAAAACTGCTTCTCTCTACTCCCAGGCTACAGCACTGCTGTATACTGCGCTTGCCACCTCGTGAGCTACTGAACTCCCATATAGTGCGTATGCCAAACCCCAAGCTTCAGAACTCCCGTAAGCTGTGTCTTTTACCTAAAGTTACAAAATGCCCATTAACAGCCCTTCTCTACACTCAAGCTACAGAACTCCCGCAAGCCATGGCTCTCTAAACTCAGCATACAGAACTCTTGTAAACTGCTTCTCTCTACTTCCAGGCTACAGCATTCCCATACAGTGTGTTTCATACACTTGGGTTACAGAACTGCTGTATAGTGCGTAGGCCTAACCCCAAGCCACAGAACGACCGCTAACAGCGTCTCCTGCACTCAGGCTACAGAACGCAGGTATACTGCGTCTCGCTACACCCAGGTTACAGAACTGCCGTAAGCTACCACTTCTACACTCAGGCTGCAGAACTCCCTCAAACCATGGCTCTGTACACTCAGCATACAGAACTCTTGTAAACTGCTTCTCTCTACTCCCAGGCTGCAGCACTCCCATACAGTGTTTTTCATACACTTTGGTTACAGAACTGCCGTATACTGCATAGGCCTAACCCCAAGCCACAGAGGTACCGCTAACTGCGTCTCCCGCACTCAGGCTACAGAATGAAGGTATATTGTGATTGTCCACACCGAGGTTACAGAACTCCCAAACGCTGCGTCTCCTACACTCAGGCTGCAGAACTCCCACAAACCATGGCTCCCTACTCTCAGCATACAGAACTCTTGTAAACTGCTTTTCTCTACTCCCAGGCTACAGCACTGCTATATATGGCGTGTGAAAGCTCATGAGCTACTGAACTCCCATATGTGCGTATGCCTAACCCTAAGCTACAGAACTCCCGTAAGCTGTGTCTTTTACCTAAAGTTACAAAATGCCCATTAACAGCAGTACTCTACACTCAGGCTACAGAACTCCTTCTAACCGGGTCTCCTGAACTCAAGCTACAGATCGCAGTTATACTGCGTCTCTCTTCACCCAGGTTACAGAACTGCCCTAAGCTACCACTTCTACACTGAGGCTGCAGAACACCAGCAAACCATGGCTCTGTACACTCAGCATACAGAACTCTCGTAAACTAGTTCTCTATACTTCAAGGCTACAGCACTGCTGTATATGGCGTCTGCCAAGTCGTGAGCTACTGAACTCCCATATAGTGCGTAGGCCTAACCCCAAGCTACAGAACGACCGCTAACAGCATGTCCTGCACTCAGGTTACAGAACTCTTGTAAACTGCTTCTCTCTACTCCCAGGCAACAGCACTGCTGTATACTGCGTTTGACAACTCGTGAACTACTGAACTCCCATATAATGCGTATGCCTAACCCCAAGCTACAGAACTCCCGTAAGCTGTGTCTTTTACCTAAAGTTACAAAATGCCCATTAACAGCACTTCTCTACACTCAAGCTGCAGAACTCCCGCAAGCCATGGCTCTGTACGCTCAGCATACAGAACTCTTGTAAACTGCTTCTCTCTACTCCCAGGCTACAGCACTCCCATACAGTGTGTTTCATACACTTGGGTTACAGAACTGCTGTATAGTGCGTAGGCCTAACCCCAAGCCACAGAACGACCGCTAACAGCGTCTCCTGCACTCAGGCTACAGAACGCAGGTATACTGCGTCTCGCTACACCCAGGTTACAGAACTGCCGTAAGCTACCACTTCTACACTCAGGCTGCAGAACTCCCGCAAATCATGGCTCTGTACACTCAGCATACAGAACTCTTGTAAACTGCTTCTCTCTACTCCCAGGCTGCAGCACTCCCATACAGTGTTTTTCATACACTTTGGTTACAGAACTGCCATATACTGCATAGGCCTAACCCCAAGCCACAGAGGTACCGCTAACTGCGTCTCCCGCACTCAGGCTACAGAATGAAAGTATATTGTGATTGTCCACACCGAGGTTACAGAACTCCCAAACGCTGCGTCTCCTACACACAGGCTGCAGAACTCCCACAAACCATGGCTCCCTACTCTCAGCATACAGAACTCTTGTAAACTGCTTCTTTCTACTACCAGGCTACAGCACTGCTGTATACTGCACTTGCCACCTCGTGAGCTACTGAACTCCCATATAGTGCGTAGTCCTAACCCCAAGCTACAGAACGACCGCTAACAGCGTCTCCTGCACTCAGGCTACAGAACGCAGGTATACTGCGTCTCTCTACACCCAGGTTACAGAACTGCCCTAAGCTACCACTTCTACACTCAGGCTGCAGAACTTCCTCAAACCACGGCTCTGTACACTCAGCATTCAGAACTCTTGTAAACTGCTACTCTCTACTCAAAGGCAACAGCACTACTGTATATGGCGTGTGAAAGCTCGTGAGCTACTGAACTCCCATATACTGCGTATGCCTAACCCCAAGCTACAGAACTCCCGTAAGCTGTATCTTTTACCTAAAGTTACAAAATGCCCATTAACAGCACTTCTCTACACTGAAGCTCCAGAACTCCCGCAAGCCATGGCTCTGTATGCTCAGCATACAGAACTCTTGTAACCTGCTTCTCTCTACTCCAGGCTACAGCATTCCCATACAGTGTGTTTCATACACTTGGGTTACAGAACTGCTGTATAGTGCGTAGGCCTAACCCCAAGCCACAGAACGACCGCTAACAGCGTCTCCTGCACTCAGGCTACAGAACGCAGGTATATTGTGATTGTCCACACAAAGGTTACAGAACTCCCAAACGCTGCGTCTCCTACACTCAGGCTGCAGAACTCCCACAAACCATGGCTCCCTACTCTCAGCATACAGAACTCTTGTAAACTGCTTCTCTCTACTCCCAGGCTGCAGCACTCCCATACAGTGTTTTTCATACACTTTGGTTACAGAACTGCCGTATAGTGCATAGGCCTAACCCCAAGCCACAGAGGTACCGCTAACTGCGTCTCCCGCACTCAGGCTACAGAATGAAAGTATATTGTGATTGTCCACACCGAGGTTACAGAACTCCCAAACGCTGCGTCTCCTACACTCAGGCTGCAGAACTCCCACAAACCATGGCTCCCTACTCTCAGCATACAGAACTCTTGAAAACTGCTTCTCTCTACTCCCAGGCTACAGCACTGCTGTATACTGCGCTTGTCACCTCGTGAGCTACTGAACTCCCATATAGTGCGTATGCCAAACCCCAAGCTTCAGAACTCCCGTAAGCTGTGTCTTTTACCTAAAGTTACAAAATGCCCATTAACAGCCCTTCTCTACACTCAAGCTACAGAACTCCCGCAAGCCATGGCTCTCTAAACTCAGCATACAGAACTCTTGTAAACTGCTTCTCTCTACTTCCAAGCTACAGCATTCCCATACAGTGTGTTTCATACACTTGGGTTACAGAACTGCTGTATAGTGCGTAGGCCTAACCCCAAGCCACAGAACGACCGCTAACAGCGTCTCCTGCACTCAGGCTACAGAACGCAGGTATACTGCGTCTCGCTACACCCAGGTTACAGAACTGCCGTAAGCTACCACTTCTACACTCAGGCTGCAGAACTCCCTCAAACCATGGCTCTGTACACTCAGCATACAGAACTCTTGTAAACTGCTTCTCTCTACTCCCAGGCTGCAGCACTCCCATACAGTGTTTTTCATACACTTTGGTTACAGAACTGCCGTATACTGCATAGGCCTAACCCCAAGCCACAGAGGTACCGCTAACTGCGTCTCCCGCACTCAGGCTACAGAATGAAAGTATATTGTGATTGTCCACACCGAGGTTACAGAACTCCCAAACGCTGCATCTCCTACACTCAGGCTGCAGAACTCCCACAAACCATGGCTCCCTACTCTCAGCATACAGAACTCTTGTAAACTGCTTCTTTCTGCTACCAGGCTACAGCACTGCTGTATACTGCACTTGCCACCTCGTGAGCTACTGAACTCCCATATAGTGCGTAGTCCTAACCCCAAGCTACAGAACGACCGCTAACAGCGTCTCCTGCACTCAGGCTACAGAACGCAGGTATACTGCGTCTCTCTACACCCAGGTTACAGAACTGCCCTAAGCTACCACTTCTATACTCAGGCTGCAGAACTTCCTCAAACCACGGCTCTGTACACTCAGCATTCAGAACTCTTGTAAACTGCTACTCTCTACTCAAAGGCAACAGCACTACTGTATATGGCGTGTGAAAGCTCGTGAGCTACTGAACTCCCATATAGTGCGTATGCCTAATCCCAAGCTACAGAACTCCCGTAAGCTGTATCTTTTACCTAAAGTTACAAAATGCCCATTAACAGCACTTCTCTACACTGAAGCTACAGAACTCCCGCAAGCCATGGCTCTGTATGCTCAGCATACAGAACTCTTGTAACCTGCTTCTCTCTACTCCAGGCTACAGCATTCCCATACAGTGTGTTTCATACACTTGGGTTACAGAACTGCTGTATAGTGCGTAGGCCTAACCCCAAGCCACAGAACGACCGCTAACAGCGTCTCCTGCACTCAGGCTACAGAACGCAGGTATACTGCGTCTCGCTACACCCAGGTTACAGAACTGCCGTAAGCTACCACTTCTACACTCAGGCTGCAGAACTCCCGCAAATCATGGCTCTGTACACTCAGCATACAGAACTCTTGTAAACTGCTTCTCTCTACTCCCAGGCTGCAGCACTCCCATACAGTGTTTTTCATACACTTTGGTTACAGAACTGCCGTATACTGCATAGGCCTAACCCCAAGCCACAGAGGTACCGCTAACTGCGTCTCCCGCACTCAGGCTACAGAATGAAGGTATATTGTGATTGTCCACACCGAGGTTACAGAACTCCCAAACGCTGCGTCTCCTACACTCAGGCTGCAGAACTCCCACAAACCATGGCTCCCTACTCTCAGCATACAGAACTCTTGTAAACTGCTTTTCTCTACTCCCAGGCTACAGCACTGCTATATATGGCGTGTGAAAGCTCATGAGCTACTGAACTCCCATATGTGCGTATGCCTAACCCTAAGCTACAGAACTCCCGTAAGCTGTGTCTTTTACCTAAAGTTACAAAATGCCCATTAACAGCAGTACTCTACACTCAGGCTACAGAACTCCTTCTAACCGGGTCTCCTGAACTCAAGCTACAGATCGCAGTTATACTGCGTCTCTCTTCACCCAGGTTACAGAACTGCCCTAAGCTACCACTTCTACACTGAGGCTGCAGAACACCAGCAAACCATGGCTCTGTACACTCAGCATACAGAACTCTCGTAAACTAGTTCTCTATACTTCAAGGCTACAGCACTGCTGTATATGGCGTCTGCCAAGTCGTGAGCTACTGAACTCCCATATAGTGCGTAGGCCTAACCCCAAGCTACAGAACGACCGCTAACAGCATGTCCTGCACTCAGGTTACAGAACTCTTGTAAACTGCTTCTCTCTACTCCCAGGCAACAGCACTGCTGTATACTGCGTTTGACAACTCGTGAACTACTGAACTCCCATATAATGCGTATGCCTAACCCCAAGCTACAGAACTCCCGTAAGCTGTGTCTTTTACCTAAAGTTACAAAATGCCCATTAACAGCACTTCTCTACACTCAAGCTGCAGAACTCCCGCAAGCCATGGCTCTGTACGCTCAGCATACAGAACTCTTGTAAACTGCTTCTCTCTACTCCCAGGCTACAGCACTCCCATACAGTGTGTTTCATACACTTGGGTTACAGAACTGCTGTATAGTGCGTAGGCCTAACCCCAAGCCACAGAACGACCGCTAACAGCGTCTCCTGCACTCAGGCTACAGAACGCAGGTATACTGCGTCTCGCTACACCCAGGTTACAGAACTGCCGTAAGCTACCACTTCTACACTCAGGCTGCAGAACTCCCGCAAATCATGGCTCTGTACACTCAGCATACAGAACTCTTGTAAACTGCTTCTCTCTACTCCCAGGCTGCAGCACTCCCATACAGTGTTTTTCATACACTTTGGTTACAGAACTGCCATATACTGCATAGGCCTAACCCCAAGCCACAGAGGTACCGCTAACTGCGTCTCCCGCACTCAGGCTACAGAATGAAAGTATATTGTGATTGTCCACACCGAGGTTACAGAACTCCCAAACGCTGCGTCTCCTACACACAGGCTGCAGAACTCCCACAAACCATGGCTCCCTACTCTCAGCATACAGAACTCTTGTAAACTGCTTCTTTCTACTACCAGGCTACAGCACTGCTGTATACTGCACTTGCCACCTCGTGAGCTACTGAACTCCCATATAGTGCGTAGTCCTAACCCCAAGCTACAGAACGACCGCTAACAGCGTCTCCTGCACTCAGGCTACAGAACGCAGGTATACTGCGTCTCTCTACACCCAGGTTACAGAACTGCCCTAAGCTACCACTTCTACACTCAGGCTGCAGAACTTCCTCAAACCACGGCTCTGTACACTCAGCATTCAGAACTCTTGTAAACTGCTACTCTCTACTCAAAGGCAACAGCACTACTGTATATGGCGTGTGAAAGCTCGTGAGCTACTGAACTCCCATATACTGCGTATGCCTAACCCCAAGCTACAGAACTCCCGTAAGCTGTATCTTTTACCTAAAGTTACAAAATGCCCATTAACAGCACTTCTCTACACTGAAGCTCCAGAACTCCCGCAAGCCATGGCTCTGTATGCTCAGCATACAGAACTCTTGTAACCTGCTTCTCTCTACTCCAGGCTACAGCATTCCCATACAGTGTGTTTCATACACTTGGGTTACAGAACTGCTGTATAGTGCGTAGGCCTAACCCCAAGCCACAGAACGACCGCTAACAGCGTCTCCTGCACTCAGGCTACAGAACGCAGGTATATTGTGATTGTCCACACCAAGGTTACAGAACTCCCAAACGCTGCGTCTCCTACACTCAGGCTGCAGAACTCCCACAAACCATGGCTCCCTACTCTCAGCATACAGAACTCTTGTAAACTGCTTCTCTCTACTCCCAGGCTGCAGCACTCCCATACAGTGTTTTTCATACACTTTGGTTACAGAACTGCCGTATAGTGCATAGGCCTAACCCCAAGCCACAGAGGTACCGCTAACTGCGTCTCCCGCACTCAGGCTACAGAATGAAAGTATATTGTGATTGTCCACACCGAGGTTACAGAACTCCCAAACGCTGCGTCTCCTACACTCAGGCTGCAGAACTCCCACAAACCATGGCTCCCTACTCTCAGCATACAGAACTCTTGAAAACTGCTTCTCTCTACTCCCAGGCTACAGCACTGCTGTATACTGCGCTTGTCACCTCGTGAGCTACTGAACTCCCATATAGTGCGTATGCCAAACCCCAAGCTTCAGAACTCCCGTAAGCTGTGTCTTTTACCTAAAGTTACAAAATGCCCATTAACAGCCCTTCTCTACACTCAAGCTACAGAACTCCCGCAAGCCATGGCTCTCTAAACTCAGCATACAGAACTCTTGTAAACTGCTTCTCTCTACTTCCAAGCTACAGCATTCCCATACAGTGTGTTTCATACACTTGGGTTACAGAACTGCTGTATAGTGCGTAGGCCTAACCCCAAGCCACAGAACGACCGCTAACAGCGTCTCCTGCACTCAGGCTACAGAACGCAGGTATACTGCGTCTCGCTACACCCAGGTTACAGAACTGCCGTAAGCTACCACTTCTACACTCAGGCTGCAGAACTCCCTCAAACCATGGCTCTGTACACTCAGCATACAGAACTCTTGTAAACTGCTTCTCTCTACTCCCAGGCTGCAGCACTCCCATACAGTGTTTTTCATACACTTTGGTTACAGAACTGCCGTATACTGCATAGGCCTAACCCCAAGCCACAGAGGTACCGCTAACTGCGTCTCCCGCACTCAGGCTACAGAATGAAAGTATATTGTGATTGTCCACACCGAGGTTACAGAACTCCCAAACGCTGCATCTCCTACACTCAGGCTGCAGAACTCCCACAAACCATGGCTCCCTACTCTCAGCATACAGAACTCTTGTAAACTGCTTCTTTCTGCTACCAGGCTACAGCACTGCTGTATACTGCACTTGCCACCTCGTGAGCTACTGAACTCCCATATAGTGCGTAGTCCTAACCCCAAGCTACAGAACGACCGCTAACAGCGTCTCCTGCACTCAGGCTACAGAACGCAGGTATACTGCGTCTCTCTACACCCAGGTTACAGAACTGCCCTAAGCTACCACTTCTATACTCAGGCTGCAGAACTTCCTCAAACCACGGCTCTGTACACTCAGCATTCAGAACTCTTGTAAACTGCTACTCTCTACTCAAAGGCAACAGCACTACTGTATATGGCGTGTGAAAGCTCGTGAGCTACTGAACTCCCATATAGTGCGTATGCCTAATCCCAAGCTACAGAACTCCCGTAAGCTGTATCTTTTACCTAAAGTTACAAAATGCCCATTAACAGCACTTCTCTACACTCAAGCTGCAGAACTCCCGCAAGCCATGGCTCTGTACGCTCAGCATACAGAACTCTTGTAAACTGCTTCTCTCTACTCCCAGGCTACAGCACTCCCATACAGTGTGTTTCATACACTTGGGTTACAGAACTGCTGTATAGTGCGTAGGCCTAACCCCAAGCCACAGAACGACCGCTAACAGCGTCTCCTGCACTCAGGCTACAGAACGCAGGTATACTGCGTCTCGCTACACCCAGGTTACAGAACTGCTGTAAGCTACCACTTCTACACTCAGGCTGCAGAACTCCCGCAAATCATGGCTCTATACACTCAGCATACAGAACTCTTGTAAACTGCTTCTCTCTACTCCCAGGCTGCAGCACTCCCATACAGTGTTTTTCATACACTTTGGTTACAGAACTGCCGTATACTGCATCGGCCTAACCCCAAGCCACAGAGGTACCGCTAACTGCGTCTCCCGCACTCAGGCTACAGAATGAAAGTATATTGTGATTGTCCACACCGAGGTTACAGAACTCCCAAACGCTGCATCTCCTACACTCAGGCTGCAGAACTCCCACAAACCATGGCTCCCTACTCTCAGCATACAGAACTCTTGTAAACTGCTTCTTTCTGCTACCAGGCTACAGCACTGCTGTATACTGCACTTGCCACCTCGTGAGCTACTGAACTCCCATATAGTGCGTAGTCCTAACCCCAAGCTACAGAACAACCGCTAACAGCGTCTCCTACACTCAGGCTACAGAACGCAGGTATACTGCGTCTCTCTACACCCAGGTTACAGAACTGCCCTAAGCTACCACTTCTACACTCAGGCTGCAGAACTTCCTCAAACCACGGCTCTGTACACTCAGCATTCAGAACTCTTGTAAACTGCTACTCTCTACTCAAAGGCAACAGCACTACTGTATATGGCGTGTGAAAGCTCGTGAGCTACTGAACTCCCATATACTGCGTATGCCTAATCCCAAGCTACAGAACTCCCGTAAGCTGTATCTTTTACCTAAAGTTACAAAATGCCCATTAACAGCACTTCTCTACACTGAAGCTACAGAACTCCCGCAAGCCATGGCTCTGTATGCTCAGCATACAGAACTCTTGTAACCTGCTTCTCTCTACTCCAGGCTACAGCATTCCCATACAGTGTGTTTCATACACTTGGGTTACAGAACTGCTGTATAGTGCGTAGGCCTAACCCCAAGCCACAGAACGACCGCTAACTGCGTCTCCCGCACTCAGGCTACAGAATGAAGGTATATTGTGATTGTCCACACCAAGGTTACAGAACTCCCAAATGCTGCGTCTCCTACACTCAGGCTGCAGAACTCCCACAAACCATGGCTCCCTACTCTCAGCATACAGAACTCTTGTAAACTGCTTCTCTCTACTCCCAGGCTGCAGCACTCCCATACAGTGTTTTTCATACACTTTGGTTACAGAACTGCCGTATAGTGCATAGGCCTAACCCCAAGCCACAGAGGTACCGCTAACTGCGTCTCCCGCACTCAGGCTACAGAATGAAAGTATATTGTGATTGTCCACACCGAGGTTACAGAACTCCCAAACGCTGCGTCTCCTACACTCAGGCTGCAGAACTCCCACAAACCATGGCTCCCTACTCTCAGCATACAGAACTCTTGAAAACTGCTTCTCTCTACTCCCAGGCTACAGCACTGCTGTATACTGCGCTTGCCACCTCGTGAGCTACTGAACTCCCATATAGTGCGTATGCCAAACCCCAAGCTTCAGAACTCCCGTAAGCTGTGTCTTTTACCTAAAGTTACAAAATGCCCATTAACAGCCCTTCTCTACACTCAAGCTACAGAACTCCCGCAAGCCATGGCTCTCTAAACTCAGCATACAGAACTCTTGTAAACTGCTTCTCTCTACTTCCAGGCTACAGCATTCCCATACAGTGTGTTTCATACACTTGGGTTACAGAACTGCTGTATAGTGCGTAGGCCTAACCCCAAGCCACAGAACGACCGCTAACAGCGTCTCCTGCACTCAGGCTACAGAACGCAGGTATACTGCGTCTCGCTACACCCAGGTTACAGAACTGCCGTAAGCTACCACTTCTACACTCAGGCTGCAGAACTCCCTCAAACCATGGCTCTGTACACTCAGCATACAGAACTCTTGTAAACTGCTTCTCTCTACTCCCAGGCTGCAGCACTCCCATACAGTGTTTTTCATACACTTTGGTTACAGAACTGCCGTATACTGCATAGGCCTAACCCCAAGCCACAGAGGTACCGCTAACTGCGTCTCCCGCACTCAGGCTACAGAATGAAGGTATATTGTGATTGTCCACACCGAGGTTACAGAACTCCCAAACGCTGCGTCTCCTACACTCAGGCTGCAGAACTCCCACAAACCATGGCTCCCTACTCTCAGCATACAGAACTCTTGTAAACTGCTTTTCTCTACTCCCAGGCTACAGCACTGCTATATATGGCGTGTGAAAGCTCATGAGCTACTGAACTCCCATATGTGCGTATGCCTAACCCTAAGCTACAGAACTCCCGTAAGCTGTGTCTTTTACCTAAAGTTACAAAATGCCCATTAACAGCAGTACTCTACACTCAGGCTACAGAACTCCTTCTAACCGGGTCTCCTGAACTCAAGCTACAGATCGCAGTTATACTGCGTCTCTCTTCACCCAGGTTACAGAACTGCCCTAAGCTACCACTTCTACACTGAGGCTGCAGAACACCAGCAAACCATGGCTCTGTACACTCAGCATACAGAACTCTCGTAAACTAGTTCTCTATACTTCAAGGCTACAGCACTGCTGTATATGGCGTCTGCCAAGTCGTGAGCTACTGAACTCCCATATAGTGCGTAGGCCTAACCCCAAGCTACAGAACGACCGCTAACAGCATGTCCTGCACTCAGGTTACAGAACTCTTGTAAACTGCTTCTCTCTACTCCCAGGCAACAGCACTGCTGTATACTGCGTTTGACAACTCGTGAACTACTGAACTCCCATATAATGCGTATGCCTAACCCCAAGCTACAGAACTCCCGTAAGCTGTGTCTTTTACCTAAAGTTACAAAATGCCCATTAACAGCACTTCTCTACACTCAAGCTGCAGAACTCCCGCAAGCCATGGCTCTGTACGCTCAGCATACAGAACTCTTGTAAACTGCTTCTCTCTACTCCCAGGCTACAGCACTCCCATACAGTGTGTTTCATACACTTGGGTTACAGAACTGCTGTATAGTGCGTAGGCCTAACCCCAAGCCACAGAACGACCGCTAACAGCGTCTCCTGCACTCAGGCTACAGAACGCAGGTATACTGCGTCTCGCTACACCCAGGTTACAGAACTGCCGTAAGCTACCACTTCTACACTCAGGCTGCAGAACTCCCGCAAATCATGGCTCTGTACACTCAGCATACAGAACTCTTGTAAACTGCTTCTCTCTACTCCCAGGCTGCAGCACTCCCATACAGTGTTTTTCATACACTTTGGTTACAGAACTGCCATATACTGCATAGGCCTAACCCCAAGCCACAGAGGTACCGCTAACTGCGTCTCCCGCACTCAGGCTACAGAATGAAAGTATATTGTGATTGTCCACACCGAGGTTACAGAACTCCCAAACGCTGCGTCTCCTACACACAGGCTGCAGAACTCCCACAAACCATGGCTCCCTACTCTCAGCATACAGAACTCTTGTAAACTGCTTCTTTCTACTACAGGCTACAGCACTGCTGTATACTGCACTTGCCACCTCGTGAGCTACTGAACTCCCATATAGTGCGTAGTCCTAACCCCAAGCTACAGAACGACCGCTAACAGCGTCTCCTGCACTCAGGCTACAGAACGCAGGTATACTGCGTCTCTCTACACCCAGGTTACAGAACTGCCCTAAGCTACCACTTCTACACTCAGGCTGCAGAACTTCCTCAAACCACGGCTCTGTACACTCAGCATTCAGAACTCTTGTAAACTGCTACTCTCTACTCAAAGGCAACAGCACTACTGTATATGGCGTGTGAAAGCTCGTGAGCTACTGAACTCCCATATACTGCGTATGCCTAACCCCAAGCTACAGAACTCCCGTAAGCTGTATCTTTTACCTAAAGTTACAAAATGCCCATTAACAGCACTTCTCTACACTGAAGCTCCAGAACTCCCGCAAGCCATGGCTCTGTATGCTCAGCATACAGAACTCTTGTAACCTGCTTCTCTCTACTCCAGGCTACAGCATTCCCATACAGTGTGTTTCATACACTTGGGTTACAGAACTGCTGTATAGTGCGTAGGCCTAACCCCAAGCCACAGAACGACCGCTAACAGCGTCTCCTGCACTCAGGCTACAGAACGCAGGTATATTGTGATTGTCCACACCAAGGTTACAGAACTCCCAAACGCTGCGTCTCCTACACTCAGGCTGCAGAACTCCCACAAACCATGGCTCCCTACTCTCAGCATACAGAACTCTTGTAAACTGCTTCTCTCTACTCCCAGGCTGCAGCACTCCCATACAGTGTTTTTCATACACTTTGGTTACAGAACTGCCGTATAGTGCATAGGCCTAACCCCAAGCCACAGAGGTACCGCTAACTGCGTCTCCCGCACTCAGGCTACAGAATGAAAGTATATTGTGATTGTCCACACCGAGGTTACAGAACTCCCAAACGCTGCGTCTCCTACACTCAGGCTGCAGAACTCCCACAAACCATGGCTCCCTACTCTCAGCATACAGAACTCTTGAAAACTGCTTCTCTCTACTCCCAGGCTACAGCACTGCTGTATACTGCGCTTGTCACCTCGTGAGCTACTGAACTCCCATATAGTGCGTATGCCAAACCCCAAGCTTCAGAACTCCCGTAAGCTGTGTCTTTTACCTAAAGTTACAAAATGCCCATTAACAGCCCTTCTCTACACTCAAGCTACAGAACTCCCGCAAGCCATGGCTCTCTAAACTCAGCATACAGAACTCTTGTAAACTGCTTCTCTCTACTTCCAAGCTACAGCATTCCCATACAGTGTGTTTCATACACTTGGGTTACAGAACTGCTGTATAGTGCGTAGGCCTAACCCCAAGCCACAGAACGACCGCTAACAGCGTCTCCTGCACTCAGGCTACAGAACGCAGGTATACTGCGTCTCGCTACACCCAGGTTACAGAACTGCCGTAAGCTACCACTTCTACACTCAGGCTGCAGAACTCCCTCAAACCATGGCTCTGTACACTCAGCATACAGAACTCTTGTAAACTGCTTCTCTCTACTCCCAGGCTGCAGCACTCCCATACAGTGTTTTTCATACACTTTGGTTACAGAACTGCCGTATACTGCATAGGCCTAACCCCAAGCCACAGAGGTACCGCTAACTGCGTCTCCCGCACTCAGGCTACAGAATGAAAGTATATTGTGATTGTCCACACCGAGGTTACAGAACTCCCAAACGCTGCATCTCCTACACTCAGGCTGCAGAACTCCCACAAACCATGGCTCCCTACTCTCAGCATACAGAACTCTTGTAAACTGCTTCTTTCTGCTACCAGGCTACAGCACTGCTGTATACTGCACTTGCCACCTCGTGAGCTACTGAACTCCCATATAGTGCGTAGTCCTAACCCCAAGCTACAGAACGACCGCTAACAGCGTCTCCTGCACTCAGGCTACAGAACGCAGGTATACTGCGTCTCTCTACACCCAGGTTACAGAACTGCCCTAAGCTACCACTTCTATACTCAGGCTGCAGAACTTCCTCAAACCACGGCTCTGTACACTCAGCATTCAGAACTCTTGTAAACTGCTACTCTCTACTCAAAGGCAACAGCACTACTGTATATGGCGTGTGAAAGCTCGTGAGCTACTGAACTCCCATATAGTGCGTATGCCTAATCCCAAGCTACAGAACTCCCGTAAGCTGTATCTTTTACCTAAAGTTACAAAATGCCCATTAACAGCACTTCTCTACACTGAAGCTACAGAACTCCCGCAAGCCATGGCTCTGTATGCTCAGCATACAGAACTCTTGTAACCTGCTTCTCTCTACTCCAGGCTACAGCATTCCCATACAGTGTGTTTCATACACTTGGGTTACAGAACTGCTGTATAGTGCGTAGGCCTAACCCCAAGCCACAGAACGACCGCTAACAGCGTCTCCTGCACTCAGGCTACAGAACGCAGGTATACTGCGTCTCGCTACACCCAGGTTACAGAACTGCCGTAAGCTACCACTTCTACACTCAGGCTGCAGAACTCCCGCAAATCATGGCTCTGTACACTCAGCATACAGAACTCTTGTAAACTGCTTCTCTCTACTCCCAGGCTGCAGCACTCCCATACAGTGTTTTTCATACACTTTGGTTACAGAACTGCCGTATACTGCATAGGCCTAACCCCAAGCCACAGAGGTACCGCTAACTGCGTCTCCCGCACTCAGGCTACAGAATGAAGGTATATTGTGATTGTCCACACCGAGGTTACAGAACTCCCAAACGCTGCGTCTCCTACACTCAGGCTGCAGAACTCCCACAAACCATGGCTCCCTACTCTCAGCATACAGAACTCTTGTAAACTGCTTTTCTCTACTCCCAGGCTACAGCACTGCTATATATGGCGTGTGAAAGCTCATGAGCTACTGAACTCCCATATGTGCGTATGCCTAACCCTAAGCTACAGAACTCCCGTAAGCTGTGTCTTTTACCTAAAGTTACAAAATGCCCATTAACAGCAGTACTCTACACTCAGGCTACAGAACTCCTTCTAACCGGGTCTCCTGAACTCAAGCTACAGATCGCAGTTATACTGCGTCTCTCTTCACCCAGGTTACAGAACTGCCCTAAGCTACCACTTCTACACTGAGGCTGCAGAACACCAGCAAACCATGGCTCTGTACACTCAGCATACAGAACTCTCGTAAACTAGTTCTCTATACTTCAAGGCTACAGCACTGCTGTATATGGCGTCTGCCAAGTCGTGAGCTACTGAACTCCCATATAGTGCGTAGGCCTAACCCCAAGCTACAGAACGACCGCTAACAGCATGTCCTGCACTCAGGTTACAGAACTCTTGTAAACTGCTTCTCTCTACTCCCAGGCAACAGCACTGCTGTATACTGCGTTTGACAACTCGTGAACTACTGAACTCCCATATAATGCGTATGCCTAACCCCAAGCTACAGAACTCCCGTAAGCTGTGTCTTTTACCTAAAGTTACAAAATGCCCATTAACAGCACTTCTCTACACTCAAGCTGCAGAACTCCCGCAAGCCATGGCTCTGTACGCTCAGCATACAGAACTCTTGTAAACTGCTTCTCTCTACTCCCAGGCTACAGCACTCCCATACAGTGTGTTTCATACACTTGGGTTACAGAACTGCTGTATAGTGCGTAGGCCTAACCCCAAGCCACAGAACGACCGCTAACAGCGTCTCCTGCACTCAGGCTACAGAACGCAGGTATACTGCGTCTCGCTACACCCAGGTTACAGAACTGCCGTAAGCTACCACTTCTACACTCAGGCTGCAGAACTCCCGCAAATCATGGCTCTGTACACTCAGCATACAGAACTCTTGTAAACTGCTTCTCTCTACTCCCAGGCTGCAGCACTCCCATACAGTGTTTTTCATACACTTTGGTTACAGAACTGCCATATACTGCATAGGCCTAACCCCAAGCCACAGAGGTACCGCTAACTGCGTCTCCCGCACTCAGGCTACAGAATGAAAGTATATTGTGATTGTCCACACCGAGGTTACAGAACTCCCAAACGCTGCGTCTCCTACACACAGGCTGCAGAACTCCCACAAACCATGGCTCCCTACTCTCAGCATACAGAACTCTTGTAAACTGCTTCTTTCTACTACCAGGCTACAGCACTGCTGTATACTGCACTTGCCACCTCGTGAGCTACTGAACTCCCATATAGTGCGTAGTCCTAACCCCAAGCTACAGAACGACCGCTAACAGCGTCTCCTGCACTCAGGCTACAGAACGCAGGTATACTGCGTCTCTCTACACCCAGGTTACAGAACTGCCCTAAGCTACCACTTCTACACTCAGGCTGCAGAACTTCCTCAAACCACGGCTCTGTACACTCAGCATTCAGAACTCTTGTAAACTGCTACTCTCTACTCAAAGGCAACAGCACTACTGTATATGGCGTGTGAAAGCTCGTGAGCTACTGAACTCCCATATACTGCGTATGCCTAACCCCAAGCTACAGAACTCCCGTAAGCTGTATCTTTTACCTAAAGTTACAAAATGCCCATTAACAGCACTTCTCTACACTGAAGCTCCAGAACTCCCGCAAGCCATGGCTCTGTATGCTCAGCATACAGAACTCTTGTAACCTGCTTCTCTCTACTCCAGGCTACAGCATTCCCATACAGTGTGTTTCATACACTTGGGTTACAGAACTGCTGTATAGTGCGTAGGCCTAACCCCAAGCCACAGAACGACCGCTAACAGCGTCTCCTGCACTCAGGCTACAGAACGCAGGTATATTGTGATTGTCCACACCAAGGTTACAGAACTCCCAAACGCTGCGTCTCCTACACTCAGGCTGCAGAACTCCCACAAACCATGGCTCCCTACTCTCAGCATACAGAACTCTTGTAAACTGCTTCTCTCTACTCCCAGGCTGCAGCACTCCCATACAGTGTTTTTCATACACTTTGGTTACAGAACTGCCGTATAGTGCATAGGCCTAACCCCAAGCCACAGAGGTACCGCTAACTGCGTCTCCCGCACTCAGGCTACAGAATGAAAGTATATTGTGATTGTCCACACCGAGGTTACAGAACTCCCAAACGCTGCGTCTCCTACACTCAGGCTGCAGAACTCCCACAAACCATGGCTCCCTACTCTCAGTATACAGAACTCTTGAAAACTGCTTCTCTCTACTCCCAGGCTACAGCACTGCTGTATACTGCGCTTGTCACCTCGTGAGCTACTGAACTCCCATATAGTGCGTATGCCAAACCCCAAGCTTCAGAACTCCCGTAAGCTGTGTCTTTTACCTAAAGTTACAAAATGCCCATTAACAGCCCTTCTCTACACTCAAGCTACAGAACTCCCGCAAGCCATGGCTCTCTAAACTCAGCATACAGAACTCTTGTAAACTGCTTCTCTCTACTTCCAAGCTACAGCATTCCCATACAGTGTGTTTCATACACTTGGGTTACAGAACTGCTGTATAGTGCGTAGGCCTAACCCCAAGCCACAGAACGACCGCTAACAGCGTCTCCTGCACTCAGGCTACAGAACGCAGGTATACTGCGTCTCGCTACACCCAGGTTACAGAACTGCCGTAAGCTACCACTTCTACACTCAGGCTGCAGAACTCCCTCAAACCATGGCTCTGTACACTCAGCATACAGAACTCTTGTAAACTGCTTCTCTCTACTCCCAGGCTGCAGCACTCCCATACAGTGTTTTTCATACACTTTGGTTACAGAACTGCCGTATACTGCATAGGCCTAACCCCAAGCCACAGAGGTACCGCTAACTGCGTCTCCCGCACTCAGGCTACAGAATGAAAGTATATTGTGATTGTCCACACCGAGGTTACAGAACTCCCAAACGCTGCATCTCCTACACTCAGGCTGCAGAACTCCCACAAACCATGGCTCCCTACTCTCAGCATACAGAACTCTTGTAAACTGCTTCTTTCTGCTACCAGGCTACAGCACTGCTGTATACTGCACTTGCCACCTCGTGAGCTACTGAACTCCCATATAGTGCGTAGTCCTAACCCCAAGCTACAGAACGACCGCTAACAGCGTCTCCTGCACTCAGGCTACAGAACGCAGGTATACTGCGTCTCTCTACACCCAGGTTACAGAACTGCCCTAAGCTACCACTTCTATACTCAGGCTGCAGAACTTCCTCAAACCACGGCTCTGTACACTCAGCATTCAGAACTCTTGTAAACTGCTACTCTCTACTCAAAGGCAACAGCACTACTGTATATGGCGTGTGAAAGCTCGTGAGCTACTGAACTCCCATATAGTGCGTATGCCTAATCCCAAGCTACAGAACTCCCGTAAGCTGTATCTTTTACCTAAAGTTACAAAATGCCCATTAACAGCACTTCTCTACACTGAAGCTACAGAACTCCCGCAAGCCATGGCTCTGTATGCTCAGCATACAGAACTCTTGTAACCTGCTTCTCTCTACTCCAGGCTACAGCATTCCCATACAGTGTGTTTCATACACTTGGGTTACAGAACTGCTGTATAGTGCGTAGGCCTAACCCCAAGCCACAGAACGACCGCTAACAGCGTCTCCTGCACTCAGGCTACAGAACGCAGGTATACTGCGTCTCGCTACACCCAGGTTACAGAACTGCCGTAAGCTACCACTTCTACACTCAGGCTGCAGAACTCCCGCAAATCATGGCTCTGTACACTCAGCATACAGAACTCTTGTAAACTGCTTCTCTCTACTCCAGGCTACAGCATTCCCATACAGTGTTTTTCATACACTTGGGTTACAGAACTGCCGTATACTGCATAGGCCTAACCCCAAGCCACAGAGGTACCGCTAACTGCGTCTCCCGCACTCAGGCTACAGAATGAAGGTATATTGTGATTGTCCACACCGAGGTTACAGAACTCCCAAACGCTGTGTCTCCTACACTCAGGCTGCAGAACTCCCACAAACCATGGCTCCCTACTCTCAGCATACAGAACTCTTGTAAACTGCTTCTCTCTACTCCCAGGCTACAGCACTGCTATATATGGCGTGTGAAAGCTCATGAGCTACTGAACTCCCATATGTGCGTATGCCTAACCCTAAGCTACAGAACTCCCGTAAGCTGTGTCTTTTACCTAAAGTTACAAAATGCCCATTAACAGCAGTACTCTACACTCAGGCTACAGAACTCCTTCTAACCGGGTCTCCTGAACTCAAGCTACAGATCGCAGTTATACTGCGTCTCTCTTCACCCAGGTTACAGAACTGCCCTAAGCTACCACTTCTACACTGAGGCTGCAGAACACCAGCAAACCATGGCTCTGTACACTCAGCATACAGAACTCTCGTAAACTAGTTCTCTATACTTCAAGGCTACAGCACTGCTGTATATGGCGTCTGCCAAGTCGTGAGCTACTGAACTCCCATATAGTGCGTAGGCCTAACCCCAAGCTACAGAACGACCGCTAACAGCATGTCCTGCACTCAGGTTACAGAACTCTTGTAAACTGCTTCTCTCTACTCCCAGGCAACAGCACTGCTGTATACTGCGTTTGACAACTCGTGAACTACTGAACTCCCATATAATGCGTATGCCTAACCCCAAGCTACAGAACTCCCGTAAGCTGTGTCTTTTACCTAAAGTTACAAAATGCCCATTAACAGCACTTCTCTACACTCAAGCTGCAGAACTCCCGCAAGCCATGGCTCTGTACGCTCAGCATACAGAACTCTTGTAAACTGCTTCTCTCTACTCCCAGGCTACAGCATTCCCATACAGTGTGTTTCATACACTTGGGTTACAGAACTGCTGTATAGTGCGTAGGCCTAACCCCAAGCCACAGAACGACCGCTAACAGCGTCTCCTGCACTCAGGCTACAGAACGCAGGTATACTGCGTCTCGCTACACCCAGGTTACAGAACTGCCGTAAGCTACCACTTCTACACTCAGGCTGCAGAACTCCCTCAAACCATGGCTCTGTACACTCAGCATACAGAACTCTTGTAAACTGCTTCTCTCTACTCCCAGGCTGCAGCACTCCCATACAGTGTTTTTCATACACTTTGGTTACAGAACTGCCGTATACTGCATAGGCCTAACCCCAAGCCACAGAGGTACCGCTAACTGCGTCTCCCGCACTCAGGCTACAGAATGAAAGTATATTGTGATTGTCCACACCGAGGTTACAGAACTCCCAAACGCTGCATCTCCTACACTCAGGCTGCAGAACTCCCACAAACCATGGCTCCCTACTCTCAGCATACAGAACTCTTGTAAACTGCTTCTTTCTGCTACCAGGCTACAGCACTGCTGTATACTGCACTTGCCACCTCGTGAGCTACTGAACTCCCATATAGTGCGTAGTCCTAACCCCAAGCTACAGAACGACCGCTAACAGCGTCTCCTGCACTCAGGCTACAGAACGCAGGTATACTGCGTCTCTCTACACCCAGGTTACAGAACTGCCCTAAGCTACCACTTCTATACTCAGGCTGCAGAACTTCCTCAAACCACGGCTCTGTACACTCAGCATTCAGAACTCTTGTAAACTGCTACTCTCTACTCAAAGGCAACAGCACTACTGTATATGGCGTGTGAAAGCTCGTGAGCTACTGAACTCCCATATAGTGCGTATGCCTAATCCCAAGCTACAGAACTCCCGTAAGCTGTATCTTTTACCTAAAGTTACAAAATGCCCATTAACAGCACTTCTCTACACTGAAGCTACAGAACTCCCGCAAGCCATGGCTCTGTATGCTCAGCATACAGAACTCTTGTAACCTGCTTCTCTCTACTCCAGGCTACAGCATTCCCATACAGTGTGTTTCATACACTTGGGTTACAGAACTGCTGTATAGTGCGTAGGCCTAACCCCAAGCCACAGAACGACCGCTAACAGCGTCTCCTGCACTCAGGCTACAGAACGCAGGTATACTGCGTCTCGCTACACCCAGGTTACAGAACTGCCGTAAGCTACCACTTCTACACTCAGGCTGCAGAACTCCCGCAAATCATGGCTCTGTACACTCAGCATACAGAACTCTTGTAAACTGCTTCTCTCTACTCCAGGCTACAGCATTCCCATACAGTGTTTTTCATACACTTGGGTTACAGAACTGCCGTATACTGCATAGGCCTAACCCCAAGCCACAGAGGTACCGCTAACTGCGTCTCCCGCACTCAGGCTACAGAATGAAGGTATATTGTGATTGTCCACACCGAGGTTACAGAACTCCCAAACGCTGTGTCTCCTACACTCAGGCTGCAGAACTCCCACAAACCATGGCTCCCTACTCTCAGCATACAGAACTCTTGTAAACTGCTTTTCTCTACTCCCAGGCTACAGCACTGCTATATATGGCGTGTGAAAGCTCATGAGCTACTGAACTCCCATATGTGCGTATGCCTAACCCTAAGCTACAGAACTCCCGTAAGCTGTGTCTTTTACCTAAAGTTACAAAATGCCCATTAACAGCAGTACTCTACACTCAGGCTACAGAACTCCTTCTAACCGGGTCTCCTGAACTCAAGCTACAGATCGCAGTTATACTGCGTCTCTCTTCACCCAGGTTACAGAACTGCCCTAAGCTACCACTTCTACACTGAGGCTGCAGAACACCAGCAAACCATGGCTCTGTACACTCAGCATACAGAACTCTCGTAAACTAGTTCTCTATACTTCAAGGCTACAGCACTGCTGTATATGGCGTCTGCCAAGTCGTGAGCTACTGAACTCCCATATAGTGCGTAGGCCTAACCCCAAGCTACAGAACGACCGCTAACAGCATGTCCTGCACTCAGGTTACAGAACTCTTGTAAACTGCTTCTCTCTACTCCCAGGCAACAGCACTGCTGTATACTGCGTTTGACAACTCGTGAACTACTGAACTCCCATATAATGCGTATGCCTAACCCCAAGCTACAGAACTCCCGTAAGCTGTGTCTTTTACCTAAAGTTACAAAATGCCCATTAACAGCACTTCTCTACACTCAAGCTGCAGAACTCCCGCAAGCCATGGCTCTGTACGCTCAGCATACAGAACTCTTGTAAACTGCTTCTCTCTACTCCCAGGCTACAGCATTCCCATACAGTGTGTTTCATACACTTGGGTTACAGAACTGCTGTATAGTGCGTAGGCCTAACCCCAAGCCACAGAACGACCGCTAACAGCGTCTCCTGCACTCAGGCTACAGAACGCAGGTATACTGCGTCTCGCTACACCCAGGTTACAGAACTGCCGTAAGCTACCACTTCTACACTCAGGCTGCAGAACTCCCGCAAATCATGGCTCTGTACACTCAGCATACAGAACTCTTGTAAACTGCTTCTCTCTACTCCCAGGCTGCAGCACTCCCATACAGTGTTTTTCATACACTTTGGTTACAGAACTGCCATATACTGCATAGGCCTAACCCCAAGCCACAGAGGTACCGCTAACTGCGTCTCCCGCACTCAGGCTACAGAATGAAAGTATATTGTGATTGTCCACACCGAGGTTACAGAACTCCCAAACGCTGCGTCTCCTACACTCAGGCTGCAGAACTCCCACAAACCATGGCTCCCTACTCTCAGCATACAGAACTCTTGTAAACTGCTTCTTTCTACTACCAGGCTACAGCACTGCTGTATACTGCACTTGCCACCTCGTGAGCTACTGAACTCCCATATAGTGCGTAGTCCTAACCCCAAGCTACAGAACGACCGCTAACAGCGTCTCCTGCACTCAGGCTACAGAACGCAGGTATACTGCGTCTCTCTACACCCAGGTTACAGAACTGCCCTAAGCTACCACTTCTATACTCAGGCTGCAGAACTTCCTCAAACCACGGCTCTGTACACTCAGCATTCAGAACTCTTGTAAACTGCTACTCTCTACTCAAAGGCAACAGCACTACTGTATATGGCGTGTGAAAGCTCGTGAGCTACTGAACTCCCATATAGTGCGTATGCCTAATCCCAAGCTACAGAACTCCCGTAAGCTGTATCTTTTACCTAAAGTTACAAAATGCCCATTAACAGCACTTCTCTACACTGAAGCTACAGAACTCCCGCAAGCCATGGCTCTGTATGCTCAGCATACAGAACTCTTGTAACCTGCTTCTCTCTACTCCAGGCTACAGCATTCCCATACAGTGTGTTTCATACACTTGGGTTACAGAACTGCTGTATAGTGCGTAGGCCTAACCCCAAGCCACAGAACGACCGCTAACAGCGTCTCCTGCACTCAGGCTACAGAACGCAGGTATACTGCGTCTCGCTACACCCAGGTTACAGAACTGCCGTAAGCTACCACTTCTACACTCAGGCTGCAGAACTCCCGCAAATCATGGCTCTGTACACTCAGCATACAGAACTCTTGTAAACTGCTTCTCTCTACTCCAGGCTACAGCATTCCCATACAGTGTTTTTCATACACTTGGGTTACAGAACTGCCGTATACTGCATAGGCCTAACCCCAAGCCACAGAGGTACCGCTAACTGCGTCTCCCGCACTCAGGCTACAGAATGAAGGTATATTGTGATTGTCCACACCGAGGTTACAGAACTCCCAAACGCTGTGTCTCCTACACTCAGGCTGCAGAACTCCCACAAACCATGGCTCCCTACTCTCAGCATACAGAACTCTTGTAAACTGCTTTTCTCTACTCCCAGGCTACAGCACTGCTATATATGGCGTGTGAAAGCTCATGAGCTACTGAACTCCCATATGTGCGTATGCCTAACCCTAAGCTACAGAACTCCCGTAAGCTGTGTCTTTTACCTAAAGTTACAAAATGCCCATTAACAGCAGTACTCTACACTCAGGCTACAGAACTCCTTCTAACCGGGTCTCCTGAACTCAAGCTACAGATCGCAGTTATACTGCGTCTCTCTTCACCCAGGTTACAGAACTGCCCTAAGCTACCACTTCTACACTGAGGCTGCAGAACACCAGCAAACCATGGCTCTGTACACTCAGCATACAGAACTCTCGTAAACTAGTTCTCTATACTTCAAGGCTACAGCACTGCTGTATATGGCGTCTGCCAAGTCGTGAGCTACTGAACTCCCATATAGTGCGTAGGCCTAACCCCAAGCTACAGAACGACCGCTAACAGCATGTCCTGCACTCAGGTTACAGAACTCTTGTAAACTGCTTCTCTCTACTCCCAGGCAACAGCACTGCTGTATACTGCGTTTGACAACTCGTGAACTACTGAACTCCCATATAATGCGTATGCCTAACCCCAAGCTACAGAACTCCCGTAAGCTGTGTCTTTTACCTAAAGTTACAAAATGCCCATTAACAGCACTTCTCTACACTCAAGCTGCAGAACTCCCGCAAGCCATGGCTCTGTACGCTCAGCATACAGAACTCTTGTAAACTGCTTCTCTCTACTCCCAGGCTACAGCACTCCCATACAGTGTGTTTCATACACTTGGGTTACAGAACTGCTGTATAGTGCGTAGGCCTAACCCCAAGCCACAGAACGACCGCTAACAGCGTCTCCTGCACTCAGGCTACAGAACGCAGGTATACTGCGTCTCGCTACACCCAGGTTACAGAACTGCCGTAAGCTACCACTTCTACACTCAGGCTGCAGAACTCCCGCAAATCATGGCTCTGTACACTCAGCATACAGAACTCTTGTAAACTGCTTCTCTCTACTCCCAGGCTGCAGCACTCCCATACAGTGTTTTTCATACACTTTGGTTACAGAACTGCCATATACTGCATAGGCCTAACCCCAAGCCACAGAGGTACCGCTAACTGCGTCTCCCGCACTCAGGCTACAGAATGAAAGTATATTGTGATTGTCCACACCGAGGTTACAGAACTCCCAAACGCTGCGTCTCCTACACTCAGGCTGCAGAACTCCCACAAACCATGGCTCCCTACTCTCAGCATACAGAACTCTTGTAAACTGCTTCTTTCTACTACCAGGCTACAGCACTGCTGTATACTGCACTTGCCACCTCGTGAGCTACTGAACTCCCATATAGTGCGTAGTCCTAACCCCAAGCTACAGAACGACCGCTAACAGCGTCTCCTGCACTCAGGCTACAGAACGCAGGTATACTGCGTCTCTCTACACCCAGGTTACAGAACTGCCCTAAGCTACCACTTCTACACTCAGGCTGCAGAACTTCCTCAAACCACGGCTCTGTACACTCAGCATTCAGAACTCTTGTAAACTGCTACTCTCTACTCAAAGGCAACAGCACTACTGTATATGGCGTGTGAAAGCTCGTGAGCTACTGAACTCCCATATAGTGCGTATGCCTAATCCCAAGCTACAGAACTCCCGTAAGCTGTATCTTTTACCTAAAGTTACAAAATGCCCATTAACAGCACTTCTCTACACTGAAGCTACAGAACTCCCGCAAGCCATGGCTCTGTATGCTCAGCATACAGAACTCTTGTAACCTGCTTCTCTCTACTCCAGGCTACAGCATTCCCATACAGTGTGTTTCATACACTTGGGTTACAGAACTGCTGTATAGTGCGTAGGCCTAACCCCAAGCCACAGAACGACCGTTAACTGCGTCTCCCGCACTCAGGCTACAGAATGAAGGTATATTGTGATTGTCCACACCAAGGTTACAGAACTCCCAAACGCTGCGTCTCCTACACTCAGGCTGCAGAACTCCCACAAACAATGGCTCCCTACTCTCAGCATACAGAACTCTTGTAAACTGCTTCTCTCTACTCCCAGGCTGCAGCACTCCCATACAGTGTTTTTCATACACTTTGGTTACAGAACTGCCGTATAGTGCATAGGCCTAACCCCAAGCCACAGAGGTACCGCTAACTGCGTCTCCCGCACTCAGGCTACAGAATGAAAGTATATTGTGATTGTCCACACCGAGGTTACAGAACTCCCAAACGCTGCGTCTCCTACACTCAGGCTGCAGAACTCCCACAAACCATGGCTCCCTACTCTCAGCATACAGAACTCTTGAAAACTGCTTCTCTCTACTCCCAGGCTACAGCACTGCTGTATACTGCGCTTGCCACCTCGTGAGCTACTGAACTCCCATATAGTGCGTATGCCAAACCCCAAGCTTCAGAACTCCCGTAAGCTGTGTCTTTTACCTAAAGTTACAAAATGCCCATTAACAGCCCTTCTCTACACTCAAGCTACAGAACTCCCGCAAGCCATGGCTCTCTAAACTCAGCATACAGAACTCTTGTAAACTGCTTCTCTCTACTTCCAAGCTACAGCATTCCCATACAGTGTGTTTCATACACTTGGGTTACAGAACTGCTGTATAGTGCGTAGGCCTAACCCCAAGCCACAGAACGACCGCTAACAGCGTCTCCTGCACTCAGGCTACAGAACGCAGGTATACTGCGTCTCGCTACACCCAGGTTACAGAACTGCCGTAAGCTACCACTT
This sequence comes from Lepus europaeus, assembly GCF_033115175.1. Taxonomy (NCBI): domain Eukaryota; kingdom Metazoa; phylum Chordata; class Mammalia; order Lagomorpha; family Leporidae; genus Lepus; species Lepus europaeus. The sequence continues at coordinate 7,292,423 of NW_026909177.1, forward strand.
CTACACTCAGGCTGCAGAACTCCCTCAAACCATGGCTCTGTACACTCAGCATACAGAACTCTTGTAAACTGCTTCTCTCTACTCCCAGGCTGCAGCACTCCCATACAGTGTTTTTCATACACTTTGGTTACAGAACTGCCGTATACTGCATAGGCCTAACCCCAAGCCACAGAGGTACCGCTAACTGCGTCTCCCGCACTCAGGCTACAGAATGAAAGTATATTGTGATTGTCCACACCGAGGTTACAGAACTCCCAAACGCTGCATCTCCTACACTCAGGCTGCAGAACTCCCACAAACCATGGCTCCCTACTCTCAGCATACAGAACTCTTGTAAACTGCTTCTTTCTGCTACCAGGCTACAGCACTGCTGTATACTGCACTTGCCACCTCGTGAGCTACTGAACTCCCATATAGTGCGTAGTCCTAACCCCAAGCTACAGAATGACCGCTAACAGCGTCTCCTGCACTCAGGCTACAGACCGCAGGTATACTGCGTCTCTCTACACCCAGGTTACAGAACTGCCCTAAGCTACCACTTCTATACTCAGGCTGCAGAACTTCCTCAAACCACGGCTCTGTACACTCAGCATTCAGAACTCTTGTAACCTGCTACTCTCTACTCAAAGGCAACAGCACTACTGTATATGGCGTGTGAAAGCTCGTGAGCTACTGAACTCCCATATAGTGCGTATGCCTAATCCCAAGCTACAGAACTCCCGTAAGCTGTATCTTTTACCTAAAGTTACAAAATGCCCATTAACAGCACTTCTCTACACTGAAGCTACAGAACTCCCGCAAGCCATGGCTCTGTATGCTCAGCATACAGAACTCTTGTAACCTGCTTCTCTCTACTCCAGGCTACAGCATTCCCATACAGTGTGTTTCATACACTTGGGTTACAGAACTGCTGTATAGTGCGTAGGCCTAACCCCAAGCCACAGAACGACCGCTAACAGCGTCTCCTGCACTCAGGCTACAGAACGCAGGTATACTGCGTCTCGCTACACCCAGGTTACAGAACTGCCGTAAGCTACCACTTCTACACTCAGGCTGCAGAACTCCCACAAACCATGGCTCCCTACTCTCAGCATACAGAACTCTTGTAAACTGCTTCTCTCTACTCCCAGGCTGCAGCACTCCCATACAGTGTTTTTCATACACTTGGGTTACAGAACTGCCGTATAGTGCATAGGCCTAACCCCAAGCCACAGAGGTACCGCTAACTGCGTCTCCCGCACTCAGGCTACAGAATGAAAGTATATTGTGATTGTCCACACCGAGGTTACAGAACTCCCAAACGCTGCGTCTCCTACACTCAGGCTGCAGAACTCCCACAAACCATGGCTCCCTACTCTCAGCATACAGAACTCTTGAAAACTGCTTCTCTCTACTCCCAGGCTACAGCACTGCTGTATACTGCGCTTGCCACCTCGTGAGCTACTGAACTCCCATATAGTGCGTATGCCAAACCCCAAGCTTCAGAACTCCCGTAAGCTGTGTCTTTTACCTAAAGTTACAAAATGCCCATTAACAGCCCTTCTCTACACTCAAGCTACAGAACTCCCGCAAGCCATGGCTCTCTAAACTCAGCATACAGAACTCTTGTAAACTGCTTCTCTCTACTTCCAAGCTACAGCATTCCCATACAGTGTGTTTCATACACTTGGGTTACAGAACTGCTGTATAGTGCGTAGGCCTAACCCCAAGCCACAGAACGACCGCTAACAGCGTCTCCTGCACTCAGGCTACAGAACGCAGGTATACTGCGTCTCGCTACACCCAGGTTACAGAACTGCCGTAAGCTACCACTTCTACACTCAGGCTGCAGAACTCCCTCAAACCATGGCTCTGTACACTCAGCATACAGAACTCTTGTAAACTGCTTCTCTCTACTCCCAGGCTGCAGCACTCCCATACAGTGTTTTTCATACACTTTGGTTACAGAACTGCCGTATACTGCATAGGCCTAACCCCAAGCCACAGAGGTACCGCTAACTGCGTCTCCCGCACTCAGGCTACAGAATGAAAGTATATTGTGATTGTCCACACCGAGGTTACAGAACTCCCAAACGCTGCATCTCCTACACTCAGGCTGCAGAACTCCCACAAACCATGGCTCCCTACTCTCAGCATACAGAACTCTTGTAAACTGCTTCTTTCTGCTACCAGGCTACAGCACTGCTGTATACTGCACTTGCCACCTCGTGAGCTACTGAACTCCCATATAGTGCGTAGTCCTAACCCCAAGCTACAGAACGACCGCTAACAGCGTCTCCTGCACTCAGGCTACAGAACGCAGGTATACTGCGTCTCTCTACACCCAGGTTACAGAACTGCCCTAAGCTACCACTTCTATACTCAGGCTGCAGAACTTCCTCAAACCACGGCTCTGTACACTCAGCATTCAGAACTCTTGTAAACTGCTACTCTCTACTCAAAGGCAACAGCACTACTGTATATGGCGTGTGAAAGCTCGTGAGCTACTGAACTCCCATATAGTGCGTATGCCTAATCCCAAGCTACAGAACTCCCGTAAGCTGTATCTTTTACCTAAAGTTACAAAATGCCCATTAACAGCACTTCTCTACACTGAAGCTACAGAACTCCCGCAAGCCATGGCTCTGTATGCTCAGCATACAGAACTCTTGTAACCTGCTTCTCTCTACTCCAGGCTACAGCATTCCCATACAGTGTGTTTCATACACTTGGGTTACAGAACTGCTGTATAGTGCGTAGGCCTAACCCCAAGCCACAGAACGACCGCTAACAGCGTCTCCTGCACTCAGGCTACAGAACGCAGGTATACTGCGTCTCGCTACACCCAGGTTACAGAACTGCCGTAAGCTACCACTTCTACACTCAGGCTGCAGAACTCCCGCAAATCATGGCTCTGTACACTCAGCATACAGAACTCTTGTAAACTGCTTTCTCTACTCCAGGCTACAGCATTCCCATACAGTGTTTTTCATACACTTGGGTTACAGAACTGCCGTATACTGCATAGGCCTAACCCCAAGCCACAGAGGTACCGCTAACTGCGTCTCCCGCACTCAGGCTACAGAATGAAGGTATATTGTGATTGTCCACACCGAGGTTACAGAACTCCCAAACGCTGTGTCTCCTACACTCAGGCTGCAGAACTCCCACAAACCATGGCTCCCTACTCTCAGCATACAGAACTCTTGTAAACTGCTTCTCTCTACTACCTGTCTACAGCACTCCCATACAGTGTGTTTCATACACTTGGGTTACAGAACTGCTGTATAGTGCGTAGGCCTAACCCCAAGCCACAGAACGACCGCTAACAGCGTCTCCTGCACTCAGGCTACAGAACGCATTTTTACTGCGTCTCTCTACACCCAGGTTACAGAGCTGCCGTAAGCTACCACTTCTACACTCAGGCTGCAGAACTCCCGCAAACCATGGCTCTCTAAACTCAGCATACAGAACTCTTGTAAACTGCTTCTCTCTACTTCCAGGCTACAGCATTCCCATACAGTGTGTTTCATACACTTGGGTTACAGAACTGCTGTATAGTGCGTAGGCCTAACCCCAAGCCACAGAACGACCGCTAACTCCATTTAGTGCATATGCCTAACCCCAAGCTACAGAACTCCCAGCAGCTGCCTCTTATGCCCTATGGCTACAGAACGCCCATTAACAGCACTTCTCTGCACTCAGGATACAGAACTCCTTCTAAACAGGTCTCCAGAACTCAAGCTACAGAACGCAGGTATACTGTCTTTCTCTACACGCAGGTTACAGAATTGCCCTAAGCTACCACTTCTACACTCAGGCTGCAGAACTCCCGCAAACCATGGCTCTGTACACTCAGCATACAGAACTCTTGTAAACTCTTCTATCTACTCCCAGGCTGCAGCACTCCCATACAGTGTTTTTCATACACTTTGGTTACAGAACTGCCGTATAGTGCATAGGCCTAACCCCAAGCCACAGAGGTACCGCTAACTGCGTCTCCCGCACTCAGGCTACAGAATGAAGGTATATTGTGATTGTGCACACCAAGGTTACAGAACTCCCAAACGCTGCGTCTCCTACACTCAGGCTGCAGAACTCCCACAAACCATGGCTCCCTACTCTCAGCATACAGAACTCTTGTAAACTGCTTCTCTCTACTCCCAGGCAACAGCACTGCTGTATACTGCGTTTGACAACTCGTGAACTACTGAACTCCCATATAATGCGTATGCCTAACCCCAAGCTACAGAACTCCCGTAAGCTGTGTCTTTTACCTAAAGTTACAAAATGCCCATTAACAGCACTTCTCTACACTCAAGCTGCAGAACTCCCGCAAGCCATGGCTCTGTACGCTCAGCATACAGAACTCTTGTAAACTGCTTCTCTCTACTCCCAGGCTACAGCACTCCCATACAGTGTGTTTCATACACTTGGGTTACAGAACTGCTGTATAGTGCGTAGGCCTAACCCCAAGCCACAGAACGACCGCTAACAGCGTCTCCTGCACTCAGGCTACAGAACGCAGGTATACTGCGTCTCGCTACACCCAGGTTACAGAACTGCTGTAAGCTACCACTTCTACACTCAGGCTGCAGAACTCCCGCAAATCATGGCTCTATACACTCAGCATACAGAACTCTTGTAAACTGCTTCTCTCTACTCCCAGGCTGCAGCACTCCCATACAGTGTTTTTCATACACTTTGGTTACAGAACTGCCGTATACTGCATAGGCCTAACCCCAAGCCACAGAGGTACCGCTAACTGCGTCTCCCGCACTCAGGCTACAGAATGAAAGTATATTGTGATTGTCCACACCGAGGTTACAGAACTCCCAAACGCTGCATCTCCTACACTCAGGCTGCAGAACTCCCACAAACCATGGCTCCCTACTCTCAGCATACAGAACTCTTGTAAACTGCTTCTTTCTGCTACCAGGCTACAGCACTGCTGTATACTGCACTTGCCACCTCGTGAGCTACTGAACTCCCATATAGTGCGTAGTCCTAACCCCAAGCTACAGAACAACCGCTAACAGCGTCTCCTGCACTCAGGCTACAGAACGCAGGTATACTGCGTCTCTCTACACCCAGGTTACAGAACTGCCCTAAGCTACCACTTCTACACTCAGGCTGCAGAACTTCCTCAAACCACGGCTCTGTACACTCAGCATTCAGAACTCTTGTAAACTGCTACTCTCTACTCAAAGGCAACAGCACTACTGTATATGGCGTGTGAAAGCTCGTGAGCTACTGAACTCCCATATACTGCGTATGCCTAATCCCAAGCTACAGAACTCCCGTAAGCTGTATCTTTTACCTAAAGTTACAAAATGCCCATTAACAGCACTTCTCTACACTGAAGCTACAGAACTCCCGCAAGCCATGGCTCTGTATGCTCAGCATACAGAACTCTTGTAACCTGCTTCTCTCTACTCCAGGCTACAGCATTCCCATACAGTGTGTTTCATACACTTGGGTTACAGAACTGCTGTATAGTGCGTAGGCCTAACCCCAAGCCACAGAACGACCGCTAACTGCGTCTCCCGCACTCAGGCTACAGAATGAAGGTATATTGTGATTGTCCACACCAAGGTTACAGAACTCCCAAATGCTGCGTCTCCTACACTCAGGCTGCAGAACTCCCACAAACCATGGCTCCCTACTCTCAGCATACAGAACTCTTGTAAACTGCTTCTCTCTACTCCCAGGCTGCAGCACTCCCATACAGTGTTTTTCATACACTTTGGTTACAGAACTGCCGTATAGTGCATAGGCCTAACCCCAAGCCACAGAGGTACCGCTAACTGCGTCTCCCGCACTCAGGCTACAGAATGAAAGTATATTGTGATTGTCCACACCGAGGTTACAGAACTCCCAAACGCTGCGTCTCCTACACTCAGGCTGCAGAACTCCCACAAACCATGGCTCCCTACTCTCAGCATACAGAACTCTTGAAAACTGCTTCTCTCTACTCCCAGGCTACAGCACTGCTGTATACTGCGCTTGCCACCTCGTGAGCTACTGAACTCCCATATAGTGCGTATGCCAAACCCCAAGCTTCAGAACTCCCGTAAGCTGTGTCTTTTACCTAAAGTTACAAAATGCCCATTAACAGCCCTTCTCTACACTCAAGCTACAGAACTCCCGCAAGCCATGGCTCTCTAAACTCAGCATACAGAACTCTTGTAAACTGCTTCTTTCTGCTACCAGGCTACAGCACTGCTGTATACTGCACTTGCCACCTCGTGAGCTACTGAACTCCCATATAGTGCGTAGTCCTAACCCCAAGCTACAGAACGACCGCTAACAGCGTCTCCTGCACTCAGGCTACAGAACGCAGGTATACTGCGTCTCTCTACACCCAGGTTACAGAACTGCCCTAAGCTACCACTTCTATACTCAGGCTGCAGAACTTCCTCAAACCACGGCTCTGTACACTCAGCATTCAGAACTCTTGTAAACTGCTACTCTCTACTCAAAGGCAACAGCACTACTGTATATGGCGTGTGAAAGCTCGTGAGCTACTGAACTCCCATATAGTGCGTATGCCTAATCCCAAGCTACAGAACTCCCGTAAGCTGTATCTTTTACCTAAAGTTACAAAATGCCCATTAACAGCACTTCTCTACACTGAAGCTACAGAACTCCCGCAAGCCATGGCTCTGTATGCTCAGCATACAGAACTCTTGTAACCTGCTTCTCTCTACTCCAGGCTACAGCATTCCCATACAGTGTGTTTCATACACTTGGGTTACAGAACTGCTGTATAGTGCGTAGGCCTAACCCCAAGCCACAGAACGACCGCTAACAGCGTCTCCTGCACTCAGGCTACAGAACGCAGGTATACTGCGTCTCGCTACACCCAGGTTACAGAACTGCCGTAAGCTACCACTTCTACACTCAGGCTGCAGAACTCCCGCAAATCATGGCTCTGTACACTCAGCATACAGAACTCTTGTAAACTGCTTCTCTCTACTCCAGGCTACAGCATTCCCATACAGTGTTTTTCATACACTTGGGTTACAGAACTGCCGTATACTGCATAGGCCTAACCCCAAGCCACAGAGGTACCGCTAACTGCGTCTCCCGCACTCAGGCTACAGAATGAAGGTATATTGTGATTGTCCACACCGAGGTTACAGAACTCCCAAACGCTGTGTCTCCTACACTCAGGCTGCAGAACTCCCACAAACCATGGCTCCCTACTCTCAGCATACAGAACTCTTGTAAACTGCTTTTCTCTACTCCCAGGCTACAGCACTGCTATATATGGCGTGTGAAAGCTCATGAGCTACTGAACTCCCATATGTGCGTATGCCTAACCCTAAGCTACAGAACTCCCGTAAGCTGTGTCTTTTACCTAAAGTTACAAAATGCCCATTAACAGCAGTACTCTACACTCAGGCTACAGAACTCCTTCTAACCGGGTCTCCTGAACTCAAGCTACAGATCGCAGTTATACTGCGTCTCTCTTCACCCAGGTTACAGAACTGCCCTAAGCTACCACTTCTACACTGAGGCTGCAGAACACCAGCAAACCATGGCTCTGTACACTCAGCATACAGAACTCTCGTAAACTAGTTCTCTATACTTCAAGGCTACAGCACTGCTGTATATGGCGTCTGCCAAGTCGTGAGCTACTGAACTCCCATATAGTGCGTAGGCCTAACGCCAAGCTACAGAACGACCGCTAACAGCATGTCCTGCACTCAGGTTACAGAACTCTTGTAAACTGCTTCTCTCTACTCCCAGGCAACAGCACTGCTGTATACTGCGTTTGACAACTCGTGAACTACTGAACTCCCATATAATGCGTATGCCTAACCCCAAGCTACAGAACTCCCGTAAGCTGTGTCTTTTACCTAAAGTTACAAAATTCCCTTTAACAGCACTTCTCTACACTCAAGCTGCAGAACTCCCGCAAGCCATGGCTCTGTACGCTCAGCATACAGAACTCTTGTAAACTGCTTCTCTCTACTCCCAGGCTACAGCACTCCCATACAGTGTGTTTCATACACTTGGGTTACAGAACTGCTGTATAGTGCGTAGGCCTAACCCCAAGCCACAGAACGACCGCTAACAGCGTCTCCTGCACTCAGGCTACAGAACGCAGGTATACTGCGTCTCGCTACACCCAGGTTACAGAACTGCCGTAAGCTACCACTTCTACACTCAGGCTGCAGAACTCCCTCAAACCATGGCTCTGTACACTCAGCATACAGAACTCTTGTAAACTGCTTCTCTCTACTCCCAGGCTGCAGCACTCCCATACAGTGTTTTTCATACACTTTGGTTACACAACTGCCATATACTGCATAGGCCTAACCCCAAGCCACAGAGGTACCGCTAACTGCGTCTCCCGCACTCAGGCTACAGAATGAAAGTATATTGTGATTGTCCACACCGAGGTTACAGAACTCCCAAACGCTGCGTCTCCTACACTCAGGCTGCAGAACTCCCACAAACCATGGCTCCCTACTCTCAGCATACAGAACTCTTGTAAACTGCTTCTTTCTACTACCAGGCTACAGCACTGCTGTATACTGCACTTGCCACCTCGTGAGCTACTGAACTCCCATATAGTGCGTAGTCCTAACCCCAAGCTACAGAACGACCGCTAACAGCGTCTCCTGCACTCAGGCTACAGAACGCAGGTATACTGCGTCTCTCTACACCCAGGTTACAGAACTGCCCTAAGCTACCACTTCTACACTCAGGCTGCAGAACTTCCTCAAACCACGGCTCTGTACACTCAGCATTCAGAACTCTTGTAAACTGCTACTCTCTACTCAAAGGCAACAGCACTACTGTATATGGCGTGTGAAAGCTCGTGAGCTACTGAACTCCCATATAGTGCGTATGCCTAATCCCAAGCTACAGAACTCCCGTAAGCTGTATCTTTTACCTAAAGTTACAAAATGCCCATTAACAGCACTTCTCTACACTGAAGCTACAGAACTCCCGCAAGCCATGGCTCTGTATGCTCAGCATACAGAACTCTTGTAACCTGCTTCTCTCTACTCCAGGCTACAGCATTCCCATACAGTGTGTTTCATACACTTGGGTTACAGAACTGCTGTATAGTGCGTAGGCCTAACCCCAAGCCACAGAACGACCGTTAACTGCGTCTCCCGCACTCAGGCTACAGAATGAAGGTATATTGTGATTGTCCACACCAAGGTTACAGAACTCCCAAACGCTGCGTCTCCTACACTCAGGCTGCAGAACTCCCACAAACAATGGCTCCCTACTCTCAGCATACAGAACTCTTGTAAACTGCTTCTCTCTACTCCCAGGCTGCAGCACTCCCATACAGTGTTTTTCATACACTTTGGTTACAGAACTGCCGTATAGTGCATAGGCCTAACCCCAAGCCACAGAGGTACCGCTAACTGCGTCTCCCGCACTCAGGCTACAGAATGAAAGTATATTGTGATTGTCCACACCGAGGTTACAGAACTCCCAAACGCTGCGTCTCCTACACTCAGGCTGCAGAACTCCCACAAACCATGGCTCCCTACTCTCAGCATACAGAACTCTTGAAAACTGCTTCTCTCTACTCCCAGGCTACAGCACTGCTGTATACTGCGCTTGCCACCTCGTGAGCTACTGAACTCCCATATAGTGCGTATGCCAAACCCCAAGCTTCAGAACTCCCGTAAGCTGTGTCTTTTACCTAAAGTTACAAAATGCCCATTAACAGCCCTTCTCTACACTCAAGCTACAGAACTCCCGCAAGCCATGGCTCTCTAAACTCAGCATACAGAACTCTTGTAAACTGCTTCTCTCTACTTCCAAGCTACAGCATTCCCATACAGTGTGTTTCATACACTTGGGTTACAGAACTGCTGTATAGTGCGTAGGCCTAACCCCAAGCCACAGAACGACCGCTAACAGCGTCTCCTGCACTCAGGCTACAGAACGCAGGTATACTGCGTCTCGCTACACCCAGGTTACAGAACTGCCGTAAGCTACCACTTCTACACTCAGGCTGCAGAACTCCCTCAAACCATGGCTCTGTACACTCAGCATACAGAACTCTTGTAAACTGCTTCTCTCTACTCCCAGGCTGCAGCACTCCCATACAGTGTTTTTCATACACTTTGGTTACAGAACTGCCGTATACTGCATAGGCCTAACCCCAAGCCACAGAGGTACCGCTAACTGCGTCTCCCGCACTCAGGCTACAGAATGAAAGTATATTGTGATTGTCCACACCGAGGTTACAGAACTCCCAAACGCTGCATCTCCTACACTCAGGCTGCAGAACTCCCACAAACCATGGCTCCCTACTCTCAGCATACAGAACTCTTGTAAACTGCTTCTTTCTGCTACCAGGCTACAGCACTGCTGTATACTGCACTTGCCACCTCGTGAGCTACTGAACTCCCATATAGTGCGTAGTCCTAACCCCAAGCTACAGAATGACCGCTAACAGCGTCTCCTGCACTCAGGCTACAGAACGCAGGTATACTGCGTCTCTCTACACCCAGGTTACAGAACTGCCCTAAGCTACCACTTCTATACTCAGGCTGCAGAACTTCCTCAAACCACGGCTCTGTACACTCAGCATTCAGAACTCTTGTAACCTGCTACTCTCTACTCAAAGGCAACAGCACTACTGTATATGGCGTGTGAAAGCTCGTGAGCTACTGAACTCCCATATAGTGCGTATGCCTAATCCCAAGCTACAGAACTCCCGTAAGCTGTATCTTTTACCTAAAGTTACAAAATGCCCATTAACAGCACTTCTCTACACTGAAGCTACAGAACTCCCGCAAGCCATGGCTCTGTATGCTCAGCATACAGAACTCTTGTAACCTGCTTCTCTCTACTCCAGGCTACAGCATTCCCATACAGTGTGTTTCATACACTTGGGTTACAGAACTGCTGTATAGTGCGTAGGCCTAACCCCAAGCCACAGAACGACCGCTAACAGCGTCTCCTGCACTCAGGCTACAGAACGCAGGTATACTGCGTCTCGCTACACCCAGGTTACAGAACTGCCGTAAGCTACCACTTCTACACTCAGGCTGCAGAACTCCCACAAACCATGGCTCCCTACTCTCAGCATACAGAACTCTTGTAAACTGCTTCTCTCTACTCCCAGGCTGCAGCACTCCCATACAGTGTTTTTCATACACTTGGGTTACAGAACTGCCGTATAGTGCATAGGCCTAACCCCAAGCCACAGAGGTACCGCTAACTGCGTCTCCCGCACTCAGGCTACAGAATGAAAGTATATTGTGATTGTCCACACCGAGGTTACAGAACTCCCAAACGCTGCGTCTCCTACACTCAGGCTGCAGAACTCCCACAAACCATGGCTCCCTACTCTCAGCATACAGAACTCTTGAAAACTGCTTCTCTCTACTCCCAGGCTACAGCACTGCTGTATACTGCGCTTGCCACCTCGTGAGCTACTGAACTCCCATATAGTGCGTATGCCAAACCCCAAGCTTCAGAACTCCCGTAAGCTGTGTCTTTTACCTAAAGTTACAAAATGCCCATTAACAGCCCTTCTCTACACTCAAGCTACAGAACTCCCGCAAGCCATGGCTCTCTAAACTCAGCATACAGAACTCTTGTAAACTGCTTCTCTCTACTTCCAAGCTACAGCATTCCCATACAGTGTGTTTCATACACTTGGGTTACAGAACTGCTGTATAGTGCGTAGGCCTAACCCCAAGCCACAGAACGACCGCTAACAGCGTCTCCTGCACTCAGGCTACAGAACGCAGGTATACTGCGTCTCGCTACACCCAGGTTACAGAACTGCCGTAAGCTACCACTTCTACACTCAGGCTGCAGAACTCCCTCAAACCATGGCTCTGTATGCTCAGCATACAGAACTCTTGTAAACTGCTTCTCTCTACTCCCAGGCTGCAGCACTCCCATACAGTGTTTTTCATACACTTTGGTTACAGAACTGCCGTATACTGCATAGGCCTAACCCCAAGCCACAGAGGTACCGCTAACTGCGTCTCCCGCACTCAGGCTACAGAATGAAAGTATATTGTGATTGTCCACACCGAGGTTACAGAACTCCCAAACGCTGCATCTCCTACACTCAGGCTGCAGAACTCCCACAAACCATGGCTCCCTACTCTCAGCATACAGAACTCTTGTAAACTGCTTCTTTCTGCTACCAGGCTACAGCACTGCTGTATACTGCACTTGCCACCTCGTGAGCTACTGAACTCCCATATAGTGCGTAGTCCTAACCCCAAGCTACAGAACGACCGCTAACAGCGTCTCCTGCACTCAGGCTACAGAACGCAGGTATACTGCGTCTCTCTACACCCAGGTTACAGAACTGCCCTAAGCTACCACTTCTATACTCAGGCTGCAGAACTTCCTCAAACCACGGCTCTGTACACTCAGCATTCAGAACTCTTGTAAACTGCTACTCTCTACTCAAAGGCAACAGCACTACTGTATATGGCGTGTGAAAGCTCGTGAGCTACTGAACTCCCATATAGTGCTTATGCCTAATCCCAAGCTACAGAACTCCCGTAAGCTGTATCTTTTACCTAAAGTTACAAAATGCCCATTAACAGCACTTCTCTACACTGAAGCTCCAGAACTCCCGCAAGCCATGGCTCTGTATGCTCAGCATACAGAACTCTTGTAACCTGCTTCTCTCTACTCCAGGCTACAGCATTCCCATACTAGTGTGTTTCATACACTTGGGTTACAGAACTGCTGTATAGTGCGTAGGCCTAACCCCAAGCCACAGAACGACCGCTAACAGCGTCTCCTGCACTCAGGCTACAGAACGCAGGTATAGTGCGTCTCGCTACACCCAGGTTACAGAACTGCCGTAAGCTACCACTTCTACACTCAGGCTGCAGAACTCCCGCAAATCATGGCTCTGTACACTCAGCATACAGAACTCTTGTAAACTGCTTCTCTCTACTCCAGGCTACAACATTCCCATACAGTGTTTTTCATACACTTGGGTTACAGAACTGCCGTATACTGCATAGGCCTAACCCCAAGCCACAGAGGTACCGCTAACTGCGTCTCCCGCACTCAGGCTACAGAATGAAGGTATATTGTGATTGTCCACACCGAGGTTACAGAACTCCCAAACGCTGTGTCTCCTACACTCAGGCTGCAGAACTCCCACAAACCATGGCTCCCTACTCTCAGCATACAGAACTCTTGTAAACTGCTTCTTTCTGCTACCAGGCTACAGCACTGCTGTATACTGCACTTGCCACCTCGTGAGCTACTGAACTCCCATATAGTGCGTAGTCCTAACCCCAAGCTACAGAACGACCGCTAACAGCGTCTCCTGCACTCAGGCTACAGAACGCAGGTATACTGCGTCTCTCTACACCCAGGTTACAGAACTGCCCTAAGCTACCACTTCTACACTCAGGCTGCAGAACTTCCTCAAACCACGGCTCTGTACACTCAGCATTCAGAACTCTTGTAAACTGCTACTCTCTACTCAAAGGCAACAGCACTACTGTATATGGCGTGTGAAAGCTCGTGAGCTACTGAACTCCCATATACTGCGTATGCCTAACCCCAAGCTACAGAACTCCCGTAAGCTGTATCTTTTACCTAAAGTTACAAAATGCCCATTAACAGCACTTCTCTACACTGAAGCTCCAGAACTCCCGCAAGCCATGGCTCTGTATGCTCAGCATACAGAACTCTTGTAACCTGCTTCTCTCTACTCCAGGCTACAGCATTCCCATACAGTGTGTTTCATACACTTGGGTTACAGAACTGCTGTATAGTGCGTAGGCCTAACCCCAAGCCACAGAACGACCGTTAACTGCGTCTCCCGCACTCAGGCTACAGAATGAAGGTATATTGTGATTGTCCACACCGAGGTTACAGAACTCCCAAACGCTGCGTCTCCTACACTCAGGCTGCAGAACTCCCACAAACCATGGCTCCCTACTCTCAGCATACAGAACTCTTGTAAACTGCTTCTCTCTACTCCCAGGCTGCAGCACTCCCATACAGTGTTTTTCATACACTTTGGTTACAGAACTGCCGTATAGTGCATAGGCCTAACCCCAAGCCACAGAGGTACCGCTAACTGCGTCTCCCGCACTCAGGCTACAGAATTAAAGTATATTGTGATTGTCCACACCGAGGTTACAGAACTCCCAAACGCTGCGTCTCCTACACTCAGGCTGCAGAACTCCCACAAACCATGGCTCCCTACTCTCAGCATACAGAACTCTTGAAAACTGCTTCTCTCTACTCCCAGGCTACAGCACTGCTGTATACTGCGCTTGCCACCTCGTGAGCTACTGAACTCCCATATAGTGCGTATGCCAAACCCCAAGCTTCAGAACTCCCGTAAGCTGTGTCTTTTACCTAAAGTTACAAAATGCCCATTAACAGCCCTTCTCTACACTCAAGCTACAGAACTCCCGCAAGCCATGGCTCTCTAAACTCAGCATACAGAACTCTTGTAAACTGCTTCTCTCTACTTCCAAGCTACAGCATTCCCATACAGTGTGTTTCATACACTTGGGTTACAGAACTGCTGTATAGTGCGTAGGCCTAACCCCAAGCCACAGAACGACCGCTAACAGCGTCTCCTGCACTCAGGCTACAGAACGCAGGTATACTGCGTCTCGCTACACCCAGGTTACAGAACTGCCGTAAGCTACCACTTCTACACTCAGGCTGCAGAACTCCCTCAAACCATGGCTCTGTACACTCAGCATACAGAACTCTTGTAAACTGCTTCTCTCTACTCCCAGGCTGCAGCACTCCCATACAGTGTGTTTCATACACTTTGGTTACAGAACTGCCGTATACTGCATAGGCCTAACCCCAAGCCACAGAGGTACCGCTAACTGCGTCTCCCGCACTCAGGCTACAGAATGAAAGTATATTGTGATTGTCCACACCGAGGTTACAGAACTCCCAAACGCTGCATCTCCTACACTCAGGCTGCAGAACTCCCACAAACCATGGCTCCCTACTCTCAGCATACAGAACTCTTGTAAACTGCTTCTTTCTGCTACCAGGCTACAGCACTGCTGTATACTGCACTTGCCACCTCGTGAGCTACTGAACTCCCATATAGTGCGTAGTCCTAACCCCAAGCTACAGAATGACCGCTAACAGCGTCTCCTGCACTCAGGCTACAGAACGCAGGTATACTGCGTCTCTCTACACCCAGGTTACAGAACTGCCCTAAGCTACCACTTCTATACTCAGGCTGCAGAACTTCCTCAAACCACGGCTCTGTACACTCAGCATTCAGAACTCTTGTAAACTGCTACTCTCTACTCAAAGGCAACAGCACTACTGTATATGGCGTGTGAAAGCTCGTGAGCTACTGAACTCCCATATAGTGCGTATGCCTAATCCCAAGCTACAGAACTCCCGTAAGCTGTATCTTTTACCTAAAGTTACAAAATGCCCATTAACAGCACTTCTCTACACTGAAGCTCCAGAACTCCCGCAAGCCATGGCTCTGTATGCTCAGCATACAGAACTCTTGTAACCTGCTTCTCTCTACTCCAGGCTACAGCATTCCCATACAGTGTGTTTCATACACTTGGGTTACAGAACTGCTGTATAGTGCGTAGGCCTAACCCCAAGCCACAGAACGACCGCTAACAGCGTCTCCTGCACTCAGGCTACAGAACGCAGGTATACTGCGTCTCGCTACACCCAGGTTACAGAACTGCCGTAAGCTACCACTTCTACACTCAGGCTGCAGAACTCCCGCAAATCATGGCTCTGTACACTCAGCATACAGAACTCTTGTAAACTGCTTCTCTCTACTCCAGGCTACAGCATTCCCATACAGTGTTTTTCATACACTTGGGTTACAGAACTGCCGTATACTGCATAGGCCTAACCCCAAGCCACAGAGGTACCGCTAACTGCGTCTCCCGCACTCAGGCTACAGAATGAAGGTATATTGTGATTGTCCACACCGAGGTTACAGAACTCCCAAACGCTGTGTCTCCTACACTCAGGCTGCAGAACTCCCACAAACCATGGCTCCCTACTCTCAGCATACAGAACTCTTGTAAACTGCTTTTCTCTACTCCCAGGCTACAGCACTGCTATATATGGCGTGTGAAAGCTCATGAGCTACTGAACTCCCATATGTGCGTATGCCTAACCCTAAGCTACAGAACTCCCGTAAGCTGTGTCTTTTACCTAAAGTTACAAAATGCCCATTAACAGCAGTACTCTACACTCAGGCTACAGAACTCCTTCTAACCGGGTCTCCTGAACTCAAGCTACAGATCGCAGTTATACTGCGTCTCTCTTCACCCAGGTTACAGAACTGCCCTAAGCTACCACTTCTACACTGAGGCTGCAGAACACCAGCAAACCATGGCTCTGTACACTCAGCATACAGAACTCTCGTAAACTAGTTCTCTATACTTCAAGGCTACAGCACTGCTGTATATGGCGTCTGCCAAGTCGTGAGCTACTGAACTCCCATATAGTGCGTAGGCCTAACGCCAAGCTACAGAACGACCGCTAACAGCATGTCCTGCACTCAGGTTACAGAACTCTTGTAAACTGCTTCTCTCTACTCCCAGGCAACAGCACTGCTGTATACTGTGTTTGACAACTCGTGAACTACTGAACTCCCATATAATGCGTATGCCTAACCCCAAGCTACAGAACTCCCGTAAGCTGTGTCTTTTACCTAAAGTTACAAAATGCCCATTAACAGCACTTCTCTACACTCAAGCTGCAGAACTCCCGCAAGCCATGGCTCTGTACGCTCAGCATACAGAACTCTTGTAAACTGCTTCTCTCTACTCCCAGGCTACAGCACTCCCATACAGTGTGTTTCATACACTTGGGTTACAGAACTGCTGTATAGTGCGTAGGCCTAACCCCAAGCCACAGAACGACCGCTAACAGCGTCTCCTGCACTCAGGCTACAGAACGCAGGTATACTGCGTCTCGCTACACCCAGGTTACAGAACTGCCCTAAGCTACCACTTCTACACTCAGGCTGCAGAACTCCCTCAAACCATGGCTCTGTACACTCAGCATACAGAACTCTTGTAACTGCTTCTCTCTACTCCCAGGCTGCAGCACTCCCATACAGTGTTTTTCATACACTTTGGTTACAGAACTGCCGTATACTGCATAGGCCTAACCCCAAGCCACAGAGGTACCGCTAACTGCGTCTCCCGCACTCAGGCTACAGAATGAAGGTATATTGTGATTGTCCACACCGAGGTTACAGAACTCCCAAACGCTGTGTCTCCTACACTCAGGCTGCAGAACTCCCACAAACCATGGCTCCCTACTCTCAGCATACAGAACTCTTGTAAACTGCTTCTTTCTGCTACCAGGCTACAGCACTGCTGTATACTGCACTTGCCACCTCGTGAGCTACTGAACTCCCATATAGTGCGTAGTCCTAACCCCAAGCTACAGAACGACCGCTAACAGCGTCTCCTGCACTCAGGCTACAGAACGCAGGTATACTGCGTCTCTCTACACCCAGGTTACAGAACTGCCCTAAGCTACCACTTCTACACTCAGGCTGCAGAACTTCCTCAAACCACGGCTCTGTACACTCAGCATTCAGAACTCTTGTAAACTGCTACTCTCTACTCAAAGGCAACAGCACTACTGTATATGGCGTGTGAAAGCTCGTGAGCTACTGAACTCCCATATACTGCGTATGCCTAACCCCAAGCTACAGAACTCCCGTAAGCTGTATCTTTTACCTAAAGTTACAAAATGCCCATTAACAGCACTTCTCTACACTGAAGCTCCAGAACTCCCGCAAGCCATGGCTCTGTATGCTCAGCATACAGAACTCTTGTAACCTGCTTCTCTCTACTCCAGGCTACAGCATTCCCATACAGTGTGTTTCATACACTTGGGTTACAGAACTGCTGTATAGTGCGTAGGCCTAACCCCAAGCCACAGAACGACCGTTAACTGCGTCTCCCGCACTCAGGCTACAGAATGAAGGTATATTGTGATTGTCCACACCGAGGTTACAGAACTCCCAAACGCTGCGTCTCCTACACTCAGGCTGCAGAACTCCCACAAACCATGGCTCCCTACTCTCAGCATACAGAACTCTTGTAAACTGCTTCTCTCTACTCCCAGGCTGCAGCACTCCCATACAGTGTTTTTCATACACTTTGGTTACAGAACTGCCGTATAGTGCATAGGCCTAACCCCAAGCCACAGAGGTACCGCTAACTGCGTCTCCCGCACTCAGGCTACAGAATGAAAGTATATTGTGATTGTCCACACCGAGGTTACAGAACTCCCAAACGCTGCGTCTCCTACACTCAGGCTGCAGAACTCCCACAAACCATGGCTCCCTACTCTCAGCATACAGAACTCTTGAAAACTGCTTCTCTCTACTCCCAGGCTACAGCACTGCTGTATACTGCGCTTGCCACCTCGTGAGCTACTGAACTCCCATATAGTGCGTATGCCAAACCCCAAGCTTCAGAACTCCCGTAAGCTGTGTCTTTTACCTAAAGTTACAAAATGCCCATTAACAGCCCTTCTCTACACTCAAGCTACAGAACTCCCGCAAGCCATGGCTCTCTAAACTCAGCATACAGAACTCTTGTAAACTGCTTCTCTCTACTTCCAAGCTACAGCATTCCCATACAGTGTGTTTCATACACTTGGGTTACAGAACTGCTGTATAGTGCGTAGGCCTAACCCCAAGCCACAGAACGACCGCTAACAGCGTCTCCTGCACTCAGGCTACAGAACGCAGGTATACTGCGTCTCGCTACACCCAGGTTACAGAACTGCCGTAAGCTACCACTTCTACACTCAGGCTGCAGAACTCCCTCAAACCATGGCTCTGTACACTCAGCATACAGAACTCTTGTAAACTGCTTCTCTCTACTCCCAGGCTGCAGCACTCCCATACAGTGTGTTTCATACACTTTGATTACAGAACTGCCGTATAGTGCATAGGCCTAACCCCAAGCCACAGAGGTACCGCTAACTGCGTCTCCCGCACTCAGGCTACAGAATGAAAGTATATTGTGATTGTCCACACCGAGGTTACAGAACTCCCAAACGCTGCATCTCCTACACTCAGGCTGCAGAACTCCCACAAACCATGGCTCCCTACTCTCAGCATACAGAACTCTTGTAAACTGCTTCTTTCTGCTACCAGGCTACAGCACTGCTGTATACTGCACTTGCCACCTCGTGAGCTACTGAACTCCCATATAGTGCGTAGTCCTAACCCCAAGCTACAGAATGACCGCTAACAGCGTCTCCTGCACTCAGGCTACAGAACGCAGGTATACTGCGTCTCTCTACACCCAGGTTACAGAACTGCCCTAAGCTACCACTTCTATACTCAGGCTGCAGAACTTCCTCAAACCACGGCTCTGTACACTCAGCATTCAGAACTCTTGTAAACTGCTACTCTCTACTCAAAGGCAACAGCACTACTGTATATGGCGTGTGAAAGCTCGTGAGCTACTGAACTCCCATATAGTGCGTATGCCTAATCCCAAGCTACAGAACTCCCGTAAGCTGTATCTTTTACCTAAAGTTACAAAATGCCCATTAACAGCACTTCTCTACACTGAAGCTCCAGAACTCCCGCAAGCCATGGCTCTGTATGCTCAGCATACAGAACTCTTGTAACCTGCTTCTCTCTACTCCAGGCTACAGCATTCCCATACAGTGTGTTTCATACACTTGGGTTACAGAACTGCTGTATAGTGCGTAGGCCTAACCCCAAGCCACAGAACGACCGCTAACAGCGTCTCCTGCACTCAGGCTACAGAACGCAGGTATACTGCGTCTCGCTACACCCAGGTTACAGAACTGCCGTAAGCTACCACTTCTACACTCAGGCTGCAGAACTCCCGCAAATCATGGCTCTGTACACTCAGCATACAGAACTCTTGTAAACTGCTTCTCTCTACTCCAGGCTACAGCATTCCCATACAGTGTTTTTCATACACTTGGGTTACAGAACTGCCGTATACTGCATAGGCCTAACCCCAAGCCACAGAGGTACCGCTAACTGCGTCTCCCGCACTCAGGCTACAGAATGAAGGTATATTGTGATTGTCCACACCGAGGTTACAGAACTCCCAAACGCTGTGTCTCCTACACTCAGGCTGCAGAACTCCCACAAACCATGGCTCCCTACTCTCAGCATACAGAACTCTTGTAAACTGCTTTTCTCTACTCCCAGGCTACAGCACTGCTATATATGGCGTGTGAAAGCTCATGAGCTACTGAACTCCCATATGTGCGTATGCCTAACCCTAAGCTACAGAACTCCCGTAAGCTGTGTCTTTTACCTAAAGTTACAAAATGCCCATTAACAGCAGTACTCTACACTCAGGCTACAGAACTCCTTCTAACCGGGTCTCCTGAACTCAAGCTACAGATCGCAGTTATACTGCGTCTCTCTTCACCCAGGTTACAGAACTGCCCTAAGCTACCACTTCTACACTGAGGCTGCAGAACACCAGCAAACCATGGCTCTGTACACTCAGCATACAGAACTCTCGTAAACTAGTTCTCTATACTTCAAGGCTACAGCACTGCTGTATATGGCGTCTGCCAAGTCGTGAGCTACTGAACTCCCATATAGTGCGTAGGCCTAACGCCAAGCTACAGAACGACCGCTAACAGCATGTCCTGCACTCAGGTTACAGAACTCTTGTAAACTGCTTCTCTCTACTCCCAGGCAACAGCACTGCTGTATACTGCGTTTGACAACTCGTGAACTACTGAACTCCCATATAATGCGTATGCCTAACCCCAAGCTACAGAACTCCCGTAAGCTGTGTCTTTTACCTAAAGTTACAAAATGCCCATTAACAGCACTTCTCTACACTCAAGCTGCAGAACTCCCGCAAGCCATGGCTCTGTACGCTCAGCATACAGAACTCTTGTAAACTGCTTCTCTCTACTCCCAGGCTACAGCACTCCCATACAGTGTGTTTCATACACTTGGGTTACAGAACTGCTGTATAGTGCGTAGGCCTAACCCCAAGCCACAGAACGACCGCTAACAGCGTCTCCTGCACTCAGGCTACAGAACGCAGGTATACTGCGTCTCGCTACACCCAGGTTACAGAACTGCCCTAAGCTACCACTTCTACACTCAGGCTGCAGAACTCCCTCAAACCATGGCTCTGTACACTCAGCATACAGAACTCTTGTAACTGCTTCTCTCTACTCCCAGGCTGCAGCACTCCCATACAGTGTTTTTCATACACTTTGGTTACAGAACTGCCGTATACTGCATAGGCCTAACCCCAAGCCACAGAGGTACCGCTAACTGCGTCTCCCGCACTCAGGCTACAGAATGAAAGTATATTGTGATTGTCCACACCGAGGTTACAGAACTCCCAAACGCTGCGTCTCCTACACTCAGGCTGCAGAACTCCCACAAACCATGGCTCCCTACTCTCAGCATACAGAACTCTTGTAAACTGCTTCTTTCTACTACCAGGCTACAGCACTGCTGTATACTGCACTTGCCACCTCGTGAGCTACTGAACTCCCATATAGTGCGTAGTCCTAACCCCAAGCTACAGAACGACCGCTAACAGCGTCTCCTGCACTCAGGCTACAGAACGCAGGTATACTGCGTCTCTCTACACCCAGGTTACAGAACTGCCCTAAGCTACCACTTCTACACTCAGGCTGCAGAACTTCCTCAAACCACGGCTCTGTACACTCAGCATTCAGAACTCTTGTAAACTGCTACTCTCTACTCAAAGGCAACAGCACTACTGTATATGGCGTGTGAAAGCTCGTGAGCTACTGAACTCCCATATAGTGCGTATGCCTAATCCCAAGCTACAGAACTCCCGTAAGCTGTATCTTTTACCTAAAGTTACAAAATGCCCATTAACAGCACTTCTCTACACTGAAGCTACAGAACTCCCGCAAGCCATGGCTCTGTATGCTCAGCATACAGAACTCTTGTAACCTGCTTCTCTCTACTCCAGGCTACAGCATTCCCATACAGTGTGTTTCATACACTTGGGTTACAGAACTGCTGTATAGTGCGTAGGCCTAACCCCAAGCCACAGAACGACCGCTAACAGCGTCTCCTGCACTCAGGCTACAGAACGCAGGTATACTGCGTCTCGCTACACCCAGGTTACAGAACTGCCGTAAGCTACCACTTCTACACTCAGGCTGCAGAACTCCCGCAAATCATGGCTCTGTACACTCAGCATACAGAACTCTTGTAAACTGCTTCTCTCTACTCCAGGCTACAGCATTCCCATACAGTGTTTTTCATACACTTGGGTTACAGAACTGCCGTATACTGCATAGGCCTAACCCCAAGCCACAGAGGTACCGCTAACTGCGTCTCCCGCACTCAGGCTACAGAATGAAGGTATATTGTGATTGTCCACACCGAGGTTACAGAACTCCCAAACGCTGTGTCTCCTACACTCAGGCTGCAGAACTCCCACAAACCATGGCTCCCTACTCTCAGCATACAGAACTCTTGTAAACTGCTTTTCTCTACTCCCAGGCTACAGCACTGCTATATATGGCGTGTGAAAGCTCATGAGCTACTGAACTCCCATATGTGCGTATGCCTAACCCTAAGCTACAGAACTCCCGTAAGCTGTGTCTTTTACCTAAAGTTACAAAATGCCCATTAACAGCAGTACTCTACACTCAGGCTACAGAACTCCTTCTAACCGGGTCTCCTGAACTCAAGCTACAGATCGCAGTTATACTGCGTCTCTCTTCACCCAGGTTACAGAACTGCCCTAAGCTACCACTTCTACACTGAGGCTGCAGAACTCCAGCAAACCATGGCTCTGTACACTCAGCATACAGAACTCTCGTAAACTAGTTCTCTATACTTCAAGGCTACAGCACTGCTGTATATGGCGTCTGCCAAGTCGTGAGCTACTGAACTCCCATATAGTGCGTAGGCCTAACGCCAAGCTACAGAACGACCGCTAACAGCATGTCCTGCACTCAGGTTACAGAACTCTTGTAAACTGCTTCTCTCTACTCCCAGGCAACAGCACTGCTGTATACTGCGTTTGACAACTCGTGAACTACTGAACTCCCATATAATGCGTATGCCTAACCCCAAGCTACAGAACTCCCGTAAGCTGTGTCTTTTACCTAAAGTTACAAAATGCCCATTAACAGCACTTCTCTACACTCAAGCTGCAGAACTCCCGCAAGCCATGGCTCTGTAGGCTCAGCATACAGAACTCTTGTAAACTGCTTCTCTCTACTCCCAGGCTACAGCACTCCCATACAGTGTGTTTCATACACTTGGGTTACAGAACTGCTGTATAGTGCGTAGGCCTAACCCCAAGCCACAGAACGACCGCTAACAGCGTCTCCTGCACTCAGGCTACAGAACGCAGGTATACTGCGTCTCGCTACACCCAGGTTACAGAACTGCCGTAAGCTACCACTTCTACACTCAGGCTGCAGAACTCCCTCAAACCATGGCTCTGTACACTCAGCATACAGAACTCTTGTAAACTGCTTCTCTCTACTCCCAGGCTGCAGCACTCCCATACAGTGTTTTTCATACACTTTGGTTACAGAACTGCCATATACTGCATAGGCCTAACCCCAAGCCACAGAGGTACCGCTAACTGCGTCTCCCGCACTCAGGCTACAGAATGAAAGTATATTGTGATTGTCCACACCGAGGTTACAGAACTCCCAAACGCTGCATCTCCTACACTCAGGCTGCAGAACTCCCACAAACCATGGCTCCCTACTCTCAGCATACAGAACTCTTGTAAACTGCTTCTTTCTACTACCAGGCTACAGCACTGCTGTATACTGCACTTGCCACCTCGTGAGCTACTGAACTCCCATATAGTGCGTAGTCCTAACCCCAAGCTACAGAACGACCGCTAACAGCGTCTCCTGCACTCAGGCTACAGAACGCAGGTATACTGCGTCTCTCTACACCCAGGTTACAGAACTGCCCTAAGCTACCACTTCTACACTCAGGCTGCAGAACTTCCTCAAACCACGGCTCTGTACACTCAGCATTCAGAACTCTTGTAAACTGCTACTCTCTACTCAAAGGCAACAGCACTACTGTATATGGCGTGTGAAAGCTCGTGAGCTACTGAACTCCCATATAGTGCGTATGCCTAATCCCAAGCTACAGAACTCCCGTAAGCTGTATCTTTTACCTAAAGTTACAAAATGCCCATTAACAGCACTTCTCTACACTGAAGCTACAGAACTCCCGCAAGCCATGGCTCTGTATGCTCAGCATACAGAACTCTTGTAACCTGCTTCTCTCTACTCCAGGCTACAGCATTCCCATACAGTGTGTTTCATACACTTGGGTTACAGAACTGCTGTATAGTGCGTAGGCCTAACCCCAAGCCACAGAACGACCGCTAACAGCGTCTCCTGCACTCAGGCTACAGAACGCAGGTATACTGCGTCTCGCTACACCCAGGTTACAGAACTGCCGTAAGCAACCACTTCTACACTCAGGCTGCAGAACTCCCGCAAATCATGGCTCTGTACACTCAGCATACAGAACTCTTGTAAACTGCTTCTCTCTACTCCAGGCTACAGCATTCCCATACAGTGTTTTTCATACACTTGGGTTACAGAACTGCCGTATACTGCATAGGCCTAACCCCAAGCCACAGAGGTACCGCTAACTGCGTCTCCCGCACTCAGGCTACAGAATGAAGGTATATTGTGATTGTCCACACCGAGGTTACAGAACTCCCAAACGCTGTGTCTCCTACACTCAGGCTGCAGAACTCCCACAAACCATGGCTCCCTACTCTCAGCATACAGAACTCTTGTAAACTGCTTTTCTCTACTCCCAGGCTACAGCACTGCTATATATGGCGTGTGAAAGCTCATGAGCTACTGAACTCCCATATGTGCGTATGCCTAACCCTAAGCTACAGAACTCCCGTAAGCTGTGTCTTTTACCTAAAGTTACAAAATGCCCATTAACAGCAGTACTCTACACTCAGGCTACAGAACTCCTTCTAACCGGGTCTCCTGAACTCAAGCTACAGATCGCAGTTATACTGCGTCTCTCTTCACCCAGGTTACAGAACTGCCCTAAGCTACCACTTCTACACTGAGGCTGCAGAACTCCAGCAAACCATGGCTCTGTACACTCAGCATACAGAACTCTCGTAAACTAGTTCTCTATACTTCAAGGCTACAGCACTGCTGTATATGGCGTCTGCCAAGTCGTGAGCTACTGAACTCCCATATAGTGCGTAGGCCTAACGCCAAGCTACAGAACGACCGCTAACAGCATGTCCTGCACTCAGGTTACAGAACTCTTGTAAACTGCTTCTCTCTACTCCCAGGCAACAGCACTGCTGTATACTGCGTTTGACAACTCGTGAACTACTGAACTCCCATATAATGCGTATGCCTAACCCCAAGCTACAGAACTCCCGTAAGCTGTGTCTTTTACCTAAAGTTACAAAATGCCCATTAACAGCACTTCTCTACACTCAAGCTGCAGAACTCCCGCAAGCCATGGCTCTGTACGCTCAGCATACAGAACTCTTGTAAACTGCTTCTCTCTACTCCCAGGCTACAGCACTCCCATACAGTGTGTTTCATACACTTGGGTTACAGAACTGCTGTATAGTGCGTAGGCCTAACCCCAAGCCACAGAACGACCGCTAACAGCGTCTCCTGCACTCAGGCTACAGAACGCAGGTATACTGCGTCTCGCTACACCCAGGTTACAGAACTGCCGTAAGCTACCACTTCTACACTCAGGCTGCAGAACTCCCTCAAACCATGGCTCTGTACACTCAGCATACAGAACTCTTGTAAACTGCTTCTCTCTACTCCCAGGCTGCAGCACTCCCATACAGTGTTTTTCATACACTTTGGTTACAGAACTGCCATATACTGCATAGGCCTAACCCCAAGCCACAGAGGTACCGCTAACTGCGTCTCCCGCACTCAGGCTACAGAATGAAAGTATATTGTGATTGTCCACACCGAGGTTACAGAACTCCCAAACGCTGCGTCTCCTACACTCAGGCTGCAGAACTCCCACAAACCATGGCTCCCTACTCTCAGCATACAGAACTCTTGTAAACTGCTTCTTTCTACTACCAGGCTACAGCACTGCTGTATACTGCACTTGCCACCTCGTGAGCTACTGAACTCCCATATAGTGCGTAGTCCTAACCCCAAGCTACAGAACGACCGCTAACAGCGTCTCCTGCACTCAGGCTACAGAACGCAGGTATACTGCGTCTCTCTACACCCAGGTTACAGAACTGCCCTAAGCTACCACTTCTACACTCAGGCTGCAGAACTTCCTCAAACCACGGCTCTGTACACTCAGCATTCAGAACTCTTGTAAACTGCTACTCTCTACTCAAAGGCAACAGCACTACTGTATATGGCGTGTGAAAGCTCGTGAGCTACTGAACTCCCATATAGTGCGTATGCCTAATCCCAAGCTACAGAACTCCCGTAAGCTGTATCTTTTACCTAAAGTTACAAAATGCCCATTAACAGCACTTCTCTACACTGAAGCTACAGAACTCCCGCAAGCCATGGCTCTGTATGCTCAGCATACAGAACTCTTGTAACCTGCTTCTCTCTACTCCAGGCTACAGCATTCCCATACAGTGTGTTTCATACACTTGGGTTACAGAACTGCTGTATAGTGCGTAGGCCTAACCCCAAGCCACAGAACGACCGTTAACTGCGTCTCCCGCACTCAGGCTACAGAATGAAGGTATATTGTGATTGTCCACACCAAGGTTACAGAACTCCCAAACGCTGCGTCTCCTACACTCAGGCTGCAGAACTCCCACAAACCATGGCTCCCTACTCTCAGCATACAGAACTCTTGTAAACTGCTTCTCTCTACTCCCAGGCTGCAGCACTCCCATACAGTGTTTTTCATACACTTTGGTTACAGAACTGCCGTATAGTGCATAGGCCTAACCCCAAGCCACAGAGGTACCGCTAACTGCGTCTCCCGCACTCAGGCTACAGAATGAAAGTATATTGTGATTGTCCACACCGAGGTTACAGAACTCCCAAACGCTGCGTCTCCTACACTCAGGCTGCAGAACTCCCACAAACCATGGCTCCCTACTCTCAGCATACAGAACTCTTGAAAACTGCTTCTCTCTACTCCCAGGCTACAGCACTGCTGTATACTGCGCTTGCCACCTCGTGAGCTACTGAACTCCCATATAGTGCGTATGCCAAACCCCAAGCTTCAGAACTCCCGTAAGCTGTGTCTTTTACCTAAAGTTACAAAATGCCCATTAACAGCCCTTCTCTACACTCAAGCTACAGAACTCCCGCAAGCCATGGCTCTCTAAACTCAGCATACAGAACTCTTGTAAACTGCTTCTCTCTACTTCCAAGCTACAGCATTCCCATACAGTGTGTTTCATACACTTGGGTTACAGAACTGCTGTATAGTGCGTAGGCCTAACCCCAAGCCACAGAACGACCGCTAACAGCGTCTCCTGCACTCAGGCTACAGAACGCAGGTATACTGCGTCTCGCTACACCCAGGTTACAGAACTGCCGTAAGCTACCACTTCTACACTCAGGCTGCAGAACTCCCTCAAACCATGGCTCTGTACACTCAGCATTCAGAACTCTTGTAAACTGCTACTCTCTACTCAAAGGCAACAGCACTACTGTATATGGCGTGTGAAAGCTCGTGAGCTACTGAACTCCTATATAGTGCGTATGCCTAATCCCAAGCTACAGAACTCCCGTAAGCTGTATCTTTTACCTAAAGTTACAAAATGCCCATTAACAGCACTTCTCTACACTGAAGCTCCAGAACTCCCGCAAGCCATGGCTCTGTATGCTCAGCATACAGAACTCTTGTAACCTGCTTCTCTCTACTCCAGGCTACAGCATTCCCATACAGTGTGTTTCATACACTTGGGTTACAGAACTGCTGTATAGTGCGTAGGCCTAACCCCAAGCCACAGAACGACCGCTAACAGCGTCTCCTGCACTCAGGCTACAGAACGCAGGTATACTGCGTCTCGCTACACCCAGGTTACAGAACTGCCGTAAGCTACCACTTCTACACTCAGGCTGCAGAACTCCCGCAAATCATGGCTCTGTACACTCAGCATACAGAACTCTTGTAAACTGCTTCTCTCTACTCCAGGCTACAGCATTCCCATACAGTGTTTTTCATACACTTGGGTTACAGAACTGCCGTATACTGCATAGGCCTAACCCCAAGCCACAGAGGTACCGCTAACTGCGTCTCCCGCACTCAGGCTACAGAATGAAGGTATATTGTGATTGTCCACACCGAGGTTACAGAACTCCCAAACGCTGTGTCTCCTACACTCAGGCTGCAGAACTCCCACAAACCATGGCTCCCTACTCTCAGCATACAGAACTCTTGTAAACTGCTTTTCTCTACTCCCAGGCTACAGCACTGCTATATATGGCGTGTGAAAGCTCATGAGCTACTGAACTCCCATATGTGCGTATGCCTAACCCTAAGCTACAGAACTCCCGTAAGCTGTGTCTTTTACCTAAAGTTACAAAATGCCCATTAACAGCAGTACTCTACACTCAGGCTACAGAACTCCTTCTAACCGGGTCTCCTGAACTCAAGCTACAGATCGCAGTTATACTGCGTCTCTCTTCACCCAGGTTACAGAACTGCCCTAAGCTACCACTTCTACACTGAGGCTGCAGAACACCAGCAAACCATGGCTCTGTACACTCAGCATACAGAACTCTCGTAAACTAGTTCTCTATACTTCAAGGCTACAGCACTGCTGTATATGGCGTCTGCCAAGTCGTGAGCTACTGAACTCCCATATAGTGCGTAGGCCTAACGCCAAGCTACAGAACGACCGCTAACAGCATGTCCTGCACTCAGGTTACAGAACTCTTGTAAACTGCTTCTCTCTACTCCCAGGCAACAGCACTGCTGTATACTGCGTTTGACAACTCGTGAACTACTGAACTCCCATATAATGCGTATGCCTAACCCCAAGCTACAGAACTCCCGTAAGCTGTGTCTTTTACCTAAAGTTACAAAATGCCCATTAACAGCACTTCTCTACACTCAAGCTGCAGAACTCCCGCAAGCCATGGCTCTGTACGCTCAGCATACAGAACTCTTGTAAACTGCTTCTCTCTACTCCCAGGCTACAGCACTCCCATACAGTGTGTTTCATACACTTGGGTTACAGAACTGCTGTATAGTGCGTAGGCCTAACCCCAAGCCACAGAACGACCGCTAACAGCGTCTCCTGCACTCAGGCTACAGAACGCAGGTATACTGCGTCTCGCTACACCCAGGTTACAGAACTGCCCTAAGCTACCACTTCTACACTCAGGCTGCAGAACTCCCTCAAACCATGGCTCTGTACACTCAGCATACAGAACTCTTGTAAACTGCTTCTCTCTACTCCCAGGCTGCAGCACTCCCATACAGTGTTTTTCATACACTTTGGTTACAGAACTGCCGTATACTGCATAGGCCTAACCCCAAGCCACAGAGGTACCGCTAACTGCGTCTCCCGCACTCAGGCTACAGAATGAAAGTATATTGTGATTGTCCACACCGAGGTTACAGAACTCCCAAACGCTGCGTCTCCTACACTCAGGCTGCAGAACTCCCACAAACCATGGCTCCCTACTCTCAGCATACAGAACTCTTGTAAACTGCTTCTTTCTACTACCAGGCTACAGCACTGCTGTATACTGCACTTGCCACCTCGTGAGCTACTGAACTCCCATATAGTGCGTAGTCCTAACCCCAAGCTACAGAACGACCGCTAACAGCGTCTCCTGCACTCAGGCTACAGAACGCAGGTATACTGCGTCTCTCTACACCCAGGTTACAGAACTGCCCTAAGCTACCACTTCTACACTCAGGCTGCAGAACTTCCTCAAACCACGGCTCTGTACACTCAGCATTCAGAACTCTTGTAAACTGCTACTCTCTACTCAAAGGCAACAGCACTACTGTATATGGCGTGTGAAAGCTCGTGAGCTACTGAACTCCCATATAGTGCGTATGCCTAATCCCAAGCTACAGAACTCCCGTAAGCTGTATCTTTTACCTAAAGTTACAAAATGCCCATTAACAGCACTTCTCTACACTGAAGCTACAGAACTCCCGCAAGCCATGGCTCTGTATGCTCAGCATACAGAACTCTTGTAACCTGCTTCTCTCTACTCCAGGCTACAGCATTCCCATACAGTGTGTTTCATACACTTGGGTTACAGAACTGCTGTATAGTGCGTAGGCCTAACCCCAAGCCACAGAACGACCGCTAACAGCGTCTCCTGCACTCAGGCTACAGAACGCAGGTATACTGCGTCTCGCTACACCCAGGTTACAGAACTGCCGTAAGCTACCACTTCTACACTCAGGCTGCAGAACTCCCGCAAATCATGGCTCTGTACACTCAGCATACAGAACTCTTGTAAACTGCTTCTCTCTACTCCAGGCTACAGCATTCCCATACAGTGTTTTTCATACACTTGGGTTACAGAACTGCCGTATACTGCATAGGCCTAACCCCAAGCCACAGAGGTACCGCTAACTGCGTCTCCCGCACTCAGGCTACAGAATGAAGGTATATTGTGATTGTCCACACCGAGGTTACAGAACTCCCAAACGCTGCGTCTCCTACACTCAGGCTGCAGAACTCCCACAAACCATGGCTCCCTACTCTCAGCATACAGAACTCTTGTAAACTGCTTTTCTCTACTCCCAGGCTACAGCACTGCTATATATGGCGTGTGAAAGCTCATGAGCTACTGAACTCCCATATGTGCGTATGCCTAACCCTAAGCTACAGAACTCCCGTAAGCTGTGTCTTTTACCTAAAGTTACAAAATGCCCATTAACAGCAGTACTCTACACTCAGGCTACAGAACTCCTTCTAACCGGGTCTCCTGAACTCAAGCTACAGATCGCAGTTATACTGCGTCTCTCTTCACCCAGGTTACAGAACTGCCCTAAGCTACCACTTCTACACTGAGGCTGCAGAACTCCAGCAAACCATGGCTCTGTACACTCAGCATACAGAACTCTCGTAAACTAGTTCTCTATACTTCAAGGCTACAGCACTGCTGTATATGGCGTCTGCCAAGTCGTGAGCTACTGAACTCCCATATAGTGCGTAGGCCTAACGCCAAGCTACAGAACGACCGCTAACAGCATGTCCTGCACTCAGGTTACAGAACTCTTGTAAACTGCTTCTCTCTACTCCCAGGCAACAGCACTGCTGTATACTGCGTTTGACAACTCGTGAACTACTGAACTCCCATATAATGCGTATGCCTAACCCCAAGCTACAGAACTCCCGTAAGCTGTGTCTTTTACCTAAAGTTACAAAATGCCCATTAACAGCACTTCTCTACACTCAAGCTGCAGAACTCCCGCAAGCCATGGCTCTGTAGGCTCAGCATACAGAACTCTTGTAAACTGCTTCTCTCTACTCCCAGGCTACAGCACTCCCATACAGTGTGTTTCATACACTTGGGTTACAGAACTGCTGTATAGTGCGTAGGCCTAACCCCAAGCCACAGAACGACCGCTAACAGCGTCTCCTGCACTCAGGCTACAGAACGCAGGTATACTGCGTCTCGCTACACCCAGGTTACAGAACTGCCGTAAGCTACCACTTCTACACTCAGGCTGCAGAACTCCCTCAAACCATGGCTCTGTACACTCAGCATACAGAACTCTTGTAAACTGCTTCTCTCTACTCCCAGGCTGCAGCACTCCCATACAGTGTTTTTCATACACTTTGGTTACAGAACTGCCATATACTGCATAGGCCTAACCCCAAGCCACAGAGGTACCGCTAACTGCGTCTCCCGCACTCAGGCTACAGAATGAAAGTATATTGTGATTGTCCACACCGAGGTTACAGAACTCCCAAACGCTGCATCTCCTACACTCAGGCTGCAGAACTCCCACAAACCATGGCTCCCTACTCTCAGCATACAGAACTCTTGTAAACTGCTTCTTTCTACTACCAGGCTACAGCACTGCTGTATACTGCACTTGCCACCTCGTGAGCTACTGAACTCCCATATAGTGCGTAGTCCTAACCCCAAGCTACAGAACGACCGCTAACAGCGTCTCCTGCACTCAGGCTACAGAACGCAGGTATACTGCGTCTCTCTACACCCAGGTTACAGAACTGCCCTAAGCTACCACTTCTACACTCAGGCTGCAGAACTTCCTCAAACCACGGCTCTGTACACTCAGCATTCAGAACTCTTGTAAACTGCTACTCTCTACTCAAAGGCAACAGCACTACTGTATATGGCGTGTGAAAGCTCGTGAGCTACTGAACTCCCATATAGTGCGTATGCCTAATCCCAAGCTACAGAACTCCCGTAAGCTGTATCTTTTACCTAAAGTTACAAAATGCCCATTAACAGCACTTCTCTACACTGAAGCTACAGAACTCCCGCAAGCCATGGCTCTGTATGCTCAGCATACAGAACTCTTGTAACCTGCTTCTCTCTACTCCAGGCTACAGCATTCCCATACAGTGTGTTTCATACACTTGGGTTACAGAACTGCTGTATAGTGCGTAGGCCTAACCCCAAGCCACAGAACGACCGCTAACAGCGTCTCCTGCACTCAGGCTACAGAACGCAGGTATACTGCGTCTCGCTACACCCAGGTTACAGAACTGCCGTAAGCAACCACTTCTACACTCAGGCTGCAGAACTCCCGCAAATCATGGCTCTGTACACTCAGCATACAGAACTCTTGTAAACTGCTTCTCTCTACTCCAGGCTACAGCATTCCCATACAGTGTTTTTCATACACTTGGGTTACAGAACTGCCGTATACTGCATAGGCCTAACCCCAAGCCACAGAGGTACCGCTAACTGCGTCTCCCGCACTCAGGCTACAGAATGAAGGTATATTGTGATTGTCCACACCGAGGTTACAGAACTCCCAAACGCTGTGTCTCCTACACTCAGGCTGCAGAACTCCCACAAACCATGGCTCCCTACTCTCAGCATACAGAACTCTTGTAAACTGCTTTTCTCTACTCCCAGGCTACAGCACTGCTATATATGGCGTGTGAAAGCTCATGAGCTACTGAACTCCCATATGTGCGTATGCCTAACCCTAAGCTACAGAACTCCCGTAAGCTGTGTCTTTTACCTAAAGTTACAAAATGCCCATTAACAGCAGTACTCTACACTCAGGCTACAGAACTCCTTCTAACCGGGTCTCCTGAACTCAAGCTACAGATCGCAGTTATACTGCGTCTCTCTTCACCCAGGTTACAGAACTGCCCTAAGCTACCACTTCTACACTGAGGCTGCAGAACTCCAGCAAACCATGGCTCTGTACACTCAGCATACAGAACTCTCGTAAACTAGTTCTCTATACTTCAAGGCTACAGCACTGCTGTATATGGCGTCTGCCAAGTCGTGAGCTACTGAACTCCCATATAGTGCGTAGGCCTAACGCCAAGCTACAGAACGACCGCTAACAGCATGTCCTGCACTCAGGTTACAGAACTCTTGTAAACTGCTTCTCTCTACTCCCAGGCAACAGCACTGCTGTATACTGCGTTTGACAACTCGTGAACTACTGAACTCCCATATAATGCGTATGCCTAACCCCAAGCTACAGAACTCCCGTAAGCTGTGTCTTTTACCTAAAGTTACAAAATGCCCATTAACAGCACTTCTCTACACTCAAGCTGCAGAACTCCCGCAAGCCATGGCTCTGTACGCTCAGCATACAGAACTCTTGTAAACTGCTTCTCTCTACTCCCAGGCTACAGCACTCCCATACAGTGTGTTTCATACACTTGGGTTACAGAACTGCTGTATAGTGCGTAGGCCTAACCCCAAGCCACAGAACGACCGCTAACAGCGTCTCCTGCACTCAGGCTACAGAACGCAGGTATACTGCGTCTCGCTACACCCAGGTTACAGAACTGCCGTAAGCTACCACTTCTACACTCAGGCTGCAGAACTCCCTCAAACCATGGCTCTGTACACTCAGCATACAGAACTCTTGTAAACTGCTTCTCTCTACTCCCAGGCTGCAGCACTCCCATACAGTGTTTTTCATACACTTTGGTTACAGAACTGCCATATACTGCATAGGCCTAACCCCAAGCCACAGAGGTACCGCTAACTGCGTCTCCCGCACTCAGGCTACAGAATGAAAGTATATTGTGATTGTCCACACCGAGGTTACAGAACTCCCAAACGCTGCGTCTCCTACACTCAGGCTGCAGAACTCCCACAAACCATGGCTCCCTACTCTCAGCATACAGAACTCTTGTAAACTGCTTCTTTCTACTACCAGGCTACAGCACTGCTGTATACTGCACTTGCCACCTCGTGAGCTACTGAACTCCCATATAGTGCGTAGTCCTAACCCCAAGCTACAGAACGACCGCTAACAGCGTCTCCTGCACTCAGGCTACAGAACGCAGGTATACTGCGTCTCTCTACACCCAGGTTACAGAACTGCCCTAAGCTACCACTTCTACACTCAGGCTGCAGAACTTCCTCAAACCACGGCTCTGTACACTCAGCATTCAGAACTCTTGTAAACTGCTACTCTCTACTCAAAGGCAACAGCACTACTGTATATGGCGTGTGAAAGCTCGTGAGCTACTGAACTCCCATATAGTGCGTATGCCTAATCCCAAGCTACAGAACTCCCGTAAGCTGTATCTTTTACCTAAAGTTACAAAATGCCCATTAACAGCACTTCTCTACACTGAAGCTACAGAAATCCCGCAAGCCATGGCTCTGTATGCTCAGCATACAGAACTCTTGTAACCTGCTTCTCTCTACTCCAGGCTACAGCATTCCCATACAGTGTGTTTCATACACTTGGGTTACAGAACTGCTGTATAGTGCGTAGGCCTAACCCCAAGCCACAGAACGACCGTTAACTGCGTCTCCCGCACTCAGGCTACAGAATGAAGGTATATTGTGATTGTCCACACCAAGGTTACAGAACTCCCAAACGCTGCGTCTCCTACACTCAGGCTGCAGAACTCCCACAAACCATGGCTCCCTACTCTCAGCATACAGAACTCTTGTAAACTGCTTCTCTCTACTCCCAGGCTGCAGCACTCCCATACAGTGTTTTTCATACACTTTGGTTACAGAACTGCCGTATAGTGCATAGGCCTAACCCCAAGCCACAGAGGTACCGCTAACTGCGTCTCCCGCACTCAGGCTACAGAATGAAAGTATATTGTGATTGTCCACACCGAGGTTACAGAACTCCCAAACGCTGCGTCTCCTACACTCAGGCTGCAGAACTCCCACAAACCATGGCTCCCTACTCTCAGCATACAGAACTCTTGAAAACTGCTTCTCTCTACTCCCAGGCTACAGCACTGCTGTATACTGCGCTTGC
This sequence comes from Lepus europaeus, assembly GCF_033115175.1. Classification (NCBI taxonomy): domain Eukaryota; kingdom Metazoa; phylum Chordata; class Mammalia; order Lagomorpha; family Leporidae; genus Lepus; species Lepus europaeus. Next base: position 7,327,767 of record NW_026909177.1, read on the forward strand.
CACCTCGTGAGCTACTGAACTCCCATATAGTGCGTATGCCAAACCCCAAGCTTCAGAACTCCCGTAAGCTGTGTCTTTTACCTAAAGTTACAAAATGCCCATTAACAGCCCTTCTCTACACTCAAGCTACAGAACTCCCGCAAGCCATGGCTCTCTAAACTCAGCATACAGAACTCTTGTAAACTGCTTCTCTCTACTTCCAAGCTACAGCATTCCCATACAGTGTGTTTCATACACTTGGGTTACAGAACTGCTGTATAGTGCGTAGGCCTAACCCCAAGCCACAGAACGACCGCTAACAGCGTCTCCTGCACTCAGGCTACAGAACGCAGGTATACTGCGTCTCGCTACACCCAGGTTACAGAACTGCCGTAAGCTACCACTTCTACACTCAGGCTGCAGAACTCCCTCAAACCATGGCTCTGTACACTCAGCATTCAGAACTCTTGTAAACTGCTACTCTCTACTCAAAGGCAACAGCACTACTGTATATGGCGTGTGAAAGCTCGTGAGCTACTGAACTCCTATATAGTGCGTATGCCTAATCCCAAGCTACAGAACTCCCGTAAGCTGTATCTTTTACCTAAAGTTACAAAATGCCCATTAACAGCACTTCTCTACACTGAAGCTCCAGAACTCCCGCAAGCCATGGCTCTGTATGCTCAGCATACAGAACTCTTGTAACCTGCTTCTCTCTACTCCAGGCTACAGCATTCCCATACAGTGTGTTTCATACACTTGGGTTACAGAACTGCTGTATAGTGCGTAGGCCTAACCCCAAGCCACAGAACGACCGCTAACAGCGTCTCCTGCACTCAGGCTACAGAACGCAGGTATACTGCGTCTCGCTACACCCAGGTTACAGAACTGCCGTAAGCTACCACTTCTACACTCAGGCTGCAGAACTCCCGCAAATCATGGCTCTGTACACTCAGCATACAGAACTCTTGTAAACTGCTTCTCTCTACTCCAGGCTACAGCATTCCCATACAGTGTTTTTCATACACTTGGGTTACAGAACTGCCGTATACTGCATAGGCCTAACCCCAAGCCACAGAGGTACCGCTAACTGCGTCTCCCGCACTCAGGCTACAGAATGAAGGTATATTGTGATTGTCCACACCGAGGTTACAGAACTCCCAAACGCTGTGTCTCCTACACTCAGGCTGCAGAACTCCCACAAACCATGGCTCCCTACTCTCAGCATACAGAACTCTTGTAAACTGCTTTTCTCTACTCCCAGGCTACAGCACTGCTATATATGGCGTGTGAAAGCTCATGAGCTACTGAACTCCCATATGTGCGTATGCCTAACCCTAAGCTACAGAACTCCCGTAAGCTGTGTCTTTTACCTAAAGTTACAAAATGCCCATTAACAGCAGTACTCTACACTCAGGCTACAGAACTCCTTCTAACCGGGTCTCCTGAACTCAAGCTACAGATCGCAGTTATACTGCGTCTCTCTTCACCCAGGTTACAGAACTGCCCTAAGCTACCACTTCTACACTGAGGCTGCAGAACACCAGCAAACCATGGCTCTGTACACTCAGCATACAGAACTCTCGTAAACTAGTTCTCTATACTTCAAGGCTACAGCACTGCTGTATATGGCGTCTGCCAAGTCGTGAGCTACTGAACTCCCATATAGTGCGTAGGCCTAACGCCAAGCTACAGAACGACCGCTAACAGCATGTCCTGCACTCAGGTTACAGAACTCTTGTAAACTGCTTCTCTCTACTCCCAGGCAACAGCACTGCTGTATACTGCGTTTGACAACTCGTGAACTACTGAACTCCCATATAATGCGTATGCCTAACCCCAAGCTACAGAACTCCCGTAAGCTGTGTCTTTTACCTAAAGTTACAAAATGCCCATTAACAGCACTTCTCTACACTCAAGCTGCAGAACTCCCGCAAGCCATGGCTCTGTACGCTCAGCATACAGAACTCTTGTAAACTGCTTCTCTCTACTCCCAGGCTACAGCACTCCCATACAGTGTGTTTCATACACTTGGGTTACAGAACTGCTGTATAGTGCGTAGGCCTAACCCCAAGCCACAGAACGACCGCTAACAGCGTCTCCTGCACTCAGGCTACAGAACGCAGGTATACTGCGTCTCGCTACACCCAGGTTACAGAACTGCCCTAAGCTACCACTTCTACACTCAGGCTGCAGAACTCCCTCAAACCATGGCTCTGTACACTCAGCATACAGAACTCTTGTAAACTGCTTCTCTCTACTCCCAGGCTGCAGCACTCCCATACAGTGTTTTTCATACACTTTGGTTACAGAACTGCCGTATACTGCATAGGCCTAACCCCAAGCCACAGAGGTACCGCTAACTGCGTCTCCCGCACTCAGGCTACAGAATGAAAGTATATTGTGATTGTCCACACCGAGGTTACAGAACTCCCAAACGCTGCGTCTCCTACACTCAGGCTGCAGAACTCCCACAAACCATGGCTCCCTACTCTCAGCATACAGAACTCTTGTAAACTGCTTCTTTCTACTACCAGGCTACAGCACTGCTGTATACTGCACTTGCCACCTCGTGAGCTACTGAACTCCCATATAGTGCGTAGTCCTAACCCCAAGCTACAGAACGACCGCTAACAGCGTCTCCTGCACTCAGGCTACAGAACGCAGGTATACTGCGTCTCTCTACACCCAGGTTACAGAACTGCCCTAAGCTACCACTTCTACACTCAGGCTGCAGAACTTCCTCAAACCACGGCTCTGTACACTCAGCATTCAGAACTCTTGTAAACTGCTACTCTCTACTCAAAGGCAACAGCACTACTGTATATGGCGTGTGAAAGCTCGTGAGCTACTGAACTCCCATATAGTGCGTATGCCTAATCCCAAGCTACAGAACTCCCGTAAGCTGTATCTTTTACCTAAAGTTACAAAATGCCCATTAACAGCACTTCTCTACACTGAAGCTACAGAACTCCCGCAAGCCATGGCTCTGTATGCTCAGCATACAGAACTCTTGTAACCTGCTTCTCTCTACTCCAGGCTACAGCATTCCCATACAGTGTGTTTCATACACTTGGGTTACAGAACTGCTGTATAGTGCGTAGGCCTAACCCCAAGCCACAGAACGACCGCTAACAGCGTCTCCTGCACTCAGGCTACAGAACGCAGGTATACTGCGTCTCGCTACACCCAGGTTACAGAACTGCCGTAAGCTACCACTTCTACACTCAGGCTGCAGAACTCCCGCAAATCATGGCTCTGTACACTCAGCATACAGAACTCTTGTAAACTGCTTCTCTCTACTCCAGGCTACAGCATTCCCATACAGTGTTTTTCATACACTTGGGTTACAGAACTGCCGTATACTGCATAGGCCTAACCCCAAGCCACAGAGGTACCGCTAACTGCGTCTCCCGCACTCAGGCTACAGAATGAAGGTATATTGTGATTGTCCACACCGAGGTTACAGAACTCCCAAACGCTGTGTCTCCTACACTCAGGCTGCAGAACTCCCACAAACCATGGCTCCCTACTCTCAGCATACAGAACTCTTGTAAACTGCTTTTCTCTACTCCCAGGCTACAGCACTGCTATATATGGCGTGTGAAAGCTCATGAGCTACTGAACTCCCATATGTGCGTATGCCTAACCCTAAGCTACAGAACTCCCGTAAGCTGTGTCTTTTACCTAAAGTTACAAAATGCCCATTAACAGCAGTACTCTACACTCAGGCTACAGAACTCCTTCTAACCGGGTCTCCTGAACTCAAGCTACAGATCGCAGTTATACTGCGTCTCTCTTCACCCAGGTTACAGAACTGCCCTAAGCTACCACTTCTACACTGAGGCTGCAGAACACCAGCAAACCATGGCTCTGTACACTCAGCATACAGAACTCTCGTAAACTAGTTCTCTATACTTCAAGGCTACAGCACTGCTGTATATGGCGTCTGCCAAGTCGTGAGCTACTGAACTCCCATATAGTGCGTAGGCCTAACGCCAAGCTACAGAACGACCGCTAACAGCATGTCCTGCACTCAGGTTACAGAACTCTTGTAAACTGCTTCTCTCTACTCCCAGGCAACAGCACTGCTGTATACTGCGTTTGACAACTCGTGAACTACTGAACTCCCATATAATGCGTATGCCTAACCCCAAGCTACAGAACTCCCGTAAGCTGTGTCTTTTACCTAAAGTTACAAAATGCCCATTAACAGCACTTCTCTACACTCAAGCTGCAGAACTCCCGCAAGCCATGGCTCTGTACGCTCAGCATACAGAACTCTTGTAAACTGCTTCTCTCTACTCCCAGGCTACAGCACTCCCATACAGTGTGTTTCATACACTTGGGTTACAGAACTGCTGTATAGTGCGTAGGCCTAACCCCAAGCCACAGAACGACCGCTAACAGCGTCTCCTGCACTCAGGCTACAGAACGCAGGTATACTGCGTCTCGCTACACCCAGGTTACAGAACTGCCGTAAGCTACCACTTCTACACTCAGGCTGCAGAACTCCCTCAAACCATGGCTCTGTACACTCAGCATACAGAACTCTTGTAAACTGCTTCTCTCTACTCCCAGGCTGCAGCACTCCCATACAGTGTTTTTCATACACTTTGGTTACAGAACTGCCATATACTGCATAGGCCTAACCCCAAGCCACAGAGGTACCGCTAACTGCGTCTCCCGCACTCAGGCTACAGAATGAAAGTATATTGTGATTGTCCACACCGAGGTTACAGAACTCCCAAACGCTGCGTCTCCTACACTCAGGCTGCAGAACTCCCACAAACCATGGCTCCCTACTCTCAGCATACAGAACTCTTGTAAACTGCTTCTTTCTACTACCAGGCTACAGCACTGCTGTATACTGCACTTGCCACCTCGTGAGCTACTGAACTCCCATATAGTGCGTAGTCCTAACCCCAAGCTACAGAACGACCGCTAACAGCGTCTCCTGCACTCAGGCTACAGAACGCAGGTATACTGCGTCTCTCTACACCCAGGTTACAGAACTGCCCTAAGCTACCACTTCTACACTCAGGCTGCAGAACTTCCTCAAACCACGGCTCTGTACACTCAGCATTCAGAACTCTTGTAAACTGCTACTCTCTACTCAAAGGCAACAGCACTACTGTATATGGCGTGTGAAAGCTCGTGAGCTACTGAACTCCCATATAGTGCGTATGCCTAATCCCAAGCTACAGAACTCCCGTAAGCTGTATCTTTTACCTAAAGTTACAAAATGCCCATTAACAGCACTTCTCTACACTGAAGCTACAGAACTCCCGCAAGCCATGGCTCTGTATGCTCAGCATACAGAACTCTTGTAACCTGCTTCTCTCTACTCCAGGCTACAGCATTCCCATACAGTGTGTTTCATACACTTGGGTTACAGAACTGCTGTATAGTGCGTAGGCCTAACCCCAAGCCACAGAACGACCGTTAACTGCGTCTCCCGCACTCAGGCTACAGAATGAAGGTATATTGTGATTGTCCACACCAAGGTTACAGAACTCCCAAACGCTGCGTCTCCTACACTCAGGCTGCAGAACTCCCACAAACCATGGCTCCCTACTCTCAGCATACAGAACTCTTGTAAACTGCTTCTCTCTACTCCCAGGCTGCAGCACTCCCATACAGTGTTTTTCATACACTTTGGTTACAGAACTGCCGTATAGTGCATAGGCCTAACCCCAAGCCACAGAGGTACCGCTAACTGCGTCTCCCGCACTCAGGCTACAGAATGAAAGTATATTGTGATTGTCCACACCGAGGTTACAGAACTCCCAAACGCTGCGTCTCCTACACTCAGGCTGCAGAACTCCCACAAACCATGGCTCCCTACTCTCAGCATACAGAACTCTTGAAAACTGCTTCTCTCTACTCCCAGGCTACAGCACTGCTGTATACTGCGCTTGCCACCTCGTGAGCTACTGAACTCCCATATAGTGCGTATGCCAAACCCCAAGCTTCAGAACTCCCGTAAGCTGTGTCTTTTACCTAAAGTTACAAAATGCCCATTAACAGCCCTTCTCTACACTCAAGCTACAGAACTCCCGCAAGCCATGGCTCTCTAAACTCAGCATACAGAACTCTTGTAAACTGCTTCTCTCTACTTCCAAGCTACAGCATTCCCATACAGTGTGTTTCATACACTTGGGTTACAGAACTGCTGTATAGTGCGTAGGCCTAACCCCAAGCCACAGAACGACCGCTAACAGCGTCTCCTGCACTCAGGCTACAGAACGCAGGTATACTGCGTCTCGCTACACCCAGGTTACAGAACTGCCGTAAGCTACCACTTCTACACTCAGGCTGCAGAACTCCCTCAAACCATGGCTCTGTACACTCAGCATACAGAACTCTTGTAAACTGCTTCTCTCTACTCCCAGGCTGCAGCACTCCCATACAGTGTTTTTCATACACTTTGGTTACAGAACTGCCGTATACTGCATAGGCCTAACCCCAAGCCACAGAGGTACCGCTAACTGCGTCTCCCGCACTCAGGCTACAGAATGAAAGTATATTGTGATTGTCCACACCGAGGTTACAGAACTCCCAAACGCTGCATCTCCTACACTCAGGCTGCAGAACTCCCACAAACCATGGCTCCCTACTCTCAGCATACAGAACTCTTGTAAACTGCTTCTTTCTACTACCAGGCTACAGCACTGCTGTATACTGCACTTGCCACCTCGTGAGCTACTGAACTCCCATATAGTGCGTAGTCCTAACCCCAAGCTACAGAACGACCGCTAACAGCGTCTCCTGCACTCAGGCTACAGAACGCAGGTATACTGCGTCTCTCTACACCCAGGTTACAGAACTGCCCTAAGCTACCACTTCTACACTCAGGCTGCAGAACTTCCTCAAACCACGGCTCTGTACACTCAGCATTCAGAACTCTTGTAAACTGCTACTCTCTACTCAAAGGCAACAGCACTACTGTATATGGCGTGTGAAAGCTCGTGAGCTACTGAACTCCCATATAGTGCGTATGCCTAATCCCAAGCTACAGAACTCCCGTAAGCTGTATCTTTTACCTAAAGTTACAAAATGCCCATTAACAGCACTTCTCTACACTGAAGCTACAGAACTCCCGCAAGCCATGGCTCTGTATGCTCAGCATACAGAACTCTTGTAACCTGCTTCTCTCTACTCCAGGCTACAGCATTCCCATACAGTGTGTTTCATACACTTGGGTTACAGAACTGCTGTATAGTGCGTAGGCCTAACCCCAAGCCACAGAACGACCGCTAACAGCGTCTCCTGCACTCAGGCTACAGAACGCAGGTATACTGCGTCTCGCTACACCCAGGTTACAGAACTGCCGTAAGCTACCACTTCTACACTCAGGCTGCAGAACTCCCGCAAATCATGGCTCTGTACACTCAGCATACAGAACTCTTGTAAACTGCTTCTCTCTACTCCAGGCTACAGCATTCCCATACAGTGTTTTTCATACACTTGGGTTACAGAACTGCCGTATACTGCATAGGCCTAACCCCAAGCCACAGAGGTACCGCTAACTGCGTCTCCCGCACTCAGGCTACAGAATGAAGGTATATTGTGATTGTCCACACCGAGGTTACAGAACTCCCAAACGCTGTGTCTCCTACACTCAGGCTGCAGAACTCCCACAAACCATGGCTCCCTACTCTCAGCATACAGAACTCTTGTAAACTGCTTTTCTCTACTCCCAGGCTACAGCACTGCTATATATGGCGTGTGAAAGCTCATGAGCTACTGAACTCCCATATGTGCGTATGCCTAACCCTAAGCTACAGAACTCCCGTAAGCTGTGTCTTTTACCTAAAGTTACAAAATGCCCATTAACAGCAGTACTCTACACTCAGGCTACAGAACTCCTTCTAACCGGGTCTCCTGAACTCAAGCTACAGATCGCAGTTATACTGCGTCTCTCTTCACCCAGGTTACAGAACTGCCCTAAGCTACCACTTCTACACTGAGGCTGCAGAACACCAGCAAACCATGGCTCTGTACACTCAGCATACAGAACTCTCGTAAACTAGTTCTCTATACTTCAAGGCTACAGCACTGCTGTATATGGCGTCTGCCAAGTCGTGAGCTACTGAACTCCCATATAGTGCGTAGGCCTAACGCCAAGCTACAGAACGACCGCTAACAGCATGTCCTGCACTCAGGTTACAGAACTCTTGTAAACTGCTTCTCTCTACTCCCAGGCAACAGCACTGCTGTATACTGCGTTTGACAACTCGTGAACTACTGAACTCCCATATAATGCGTATGCCTAACCCCAAGCTACAGAACTCCCGTAAGCTGTGTCTTTTACCTAAAGTTACAAAATGCCCATTAACAGCACTTCTCTACACTCAAGCTGCAGAACTCCCGCAAGCCATGGCTCTGTACGCTCAGCATACAGAACTCTTGTAAACTGCTTCTCTCTACTCCCAGGCTACAGCACTCCCATACAGTGTGTTTCATACACTTGGGTTACAGAACTGCTGTATAGTGCGTAGGCCTAACCCCAAGCCACAGAACGACCGCTAACAGCGTCTCCTGCACTCAGGCTACAGAACGCAGGTATACTGCGTCTCGCTACACCCAGGTTACAGAACTGCCGTAAGCTACCACTTCTACACTCAGGCTGCAGAACTCCCTCAAACCATGGCTCTGTACACTCAGCATACAGAACTCTTGTAAACTGCTTCTCTCTACTCCCAGGCTGCAGCACTCCCATACAGTGTTTTTCATACACTTTGGTTACAGAACTGCCATATACTGCATAGGCCTAACCCCAAGCCACAGAGGTACCGCTAACTGCGTCTCCCGCACTCAGGCTACAGAATGAAAGTATATTGTGATTGTCCACACCGAGGTTACAGAACTCCCAAACGCTGCGTCTCCTACACTCAGGCTGCAGAACTCCCACAAACCATGGCTCCCTACTCTCAGCATACAGAACTCTTGTAAACTGCTTCTTTCTACTACCAGGCTACAGCACTGCTGTATACTGCACTTGCCACCTCGTGAGCTACTGAACTCCCATATAGTGCGTAGTCCTAACCCCAAGCTACAGAACGACCGCTAACAGCGTCTCCTGCACTCAGGCTACAGAACGCAGGTATACTGCGTCTCTCTACACCCAGGTTACAGAACTGCCCTAAGCTACCACTTCTACACTCAGGCTGCAGAACTTCCTCAAACCACGGCTCTGTACACTCAGCATTCAGAACTCTTGTAAACTGCTACTCTCTACTCAAAGGCAACAGCACTACTGTATATGGCGTGTGAAAGCTCGTGAGCTACTGAACTCCCATATAGTGCGTATGCCTAATCCCAAGCTACAGAACTCCCGTAAGCTGTATCTTTTACCTAAAGTTACAAAATGCCCATTAACAGCACTTCTCTACACTGAAGCTACAGAACTCCCGCAAGCCATGGCTCTGTATGCTCAGCATACAGAACTCTTGTAACCTGCTTCTCTCTACTCCAGGCTACAGCATTCCCATACAGTGTGTTTCATACACTTGGGTTACAGAACTGCTGTATAGTGCGTAGGCCTAACCCCAAGCCACAGAACGACCGTTAACTGCATCTCCCGCACTCAGGCTACAGAATGAAGGTATATTGTGATTGTCCACACCAAGGTTACAGAACTCCCAAACGCTGCGTCTCCTACACTCAGGCTGCAGAACTCCCACAAACCATGGCTCCCTACTCTCAGCATACAGAACTCTTGTAAACTGCTTCTCTCTACTCCCAGGCTGCAGCACTCCCATACAGTGTTTTTCATACACTTTGGTTACAGAACTGCCGTATAGTGCATAGGCCTAACCCCAAGCCACAGAGGTACCGCTAACTGCGTCTCCCGCACTCAGGCTACAGAATGAAAGTATATTGTGATTGTCCACACCGAGGTTACAGAACTCCCAAACGCTGCGTCTCCTACACTCAGGCTGCAGAACTCCCACAAACCATGGCTCCCTACTCTCAGCATACAGAACTCTTGAAAACTGCTTCTCTCTACTCCCAGGCTACAGCACTGCTGTATACTGCGCTTGCCACCTCGTGAGCTACTGAACTCCCATATAGTGCGTATGCCAAACCCCAAGCTTCAGAACTCCCGTAAGCTGTGTCTTTTACCTAAAGTTACAAAATGCCCATTAACAGCCCTTCTCTACACTCAAGCTACAGAACTCCCGCAAGCCATGGCTCTCTAAACTCAGCATACAGAACTCTTGTAAACTGCTTCTCTCTACTTCCAAGCTACAGCATTCCCATACAGTGTGTTTCATACACTTGGGTTACAGAACTGCTGTATAGTGCGTAGGCCTAACCCCAAGCCACAGAACGACCGCTAACAGCGTCTCCTGCACTCAGGCTACAGAACGCAGGTATACTGCGTCTCGCTACACCCAGGTTACAGAACTGCCGTAAGCTACCACTTCTACACTCAGGCTGCAGAACTCCCTCAAACCATGGCTCTGTACACTCAGCATACAGAACTCTTGTAAACTGCTTCTCTCTACTCCCAGGCTGCAGCACTCCCATACAGTGTTTTTCATACACTTTGGTTACAGAACTGCCGTATACTGCATAGGCCTAACCCCAAGCCACAGAGGTACCGCTAACTGCGTCTCCCGCACTCAGGCTACAGAATGAAAGTATATTGTGATTGTCCACACCGAGGTTACAGAACTCCCAAACGCTGCATCTCCTACACTCAGGCTGCAGAACTCCCACAAACCATGGCTCCCTACTCTCAGCATACAGAACTCTTGTAAACTGCTTCTTTCTACTACCAGGCTACAGCACTGCTGTATACTGCACTTGCCACCTCGTGAGCTACTGAACTCCCATATAGTGCGTAGTCCTAACCCCAAGCTACAGAACGACCGCTAACAGCGTCTCCTGCACTCAGGCTACAGAACGCAGGTATACTGCGTCTCTCTACACCCAGGTTACAGAACTGCCCTAAGCTACCACTTCTATACTCAGGCTGCAGAACTTCCTCAAACCACGGCTCTGTACACTCAGCATTCAGAACTCTTGTAAACTGCTACTCTCTACTCAAAGGCAACAGCACTACTGTATATGGCGTGTGAAAGCTCGTGAGCTACTGAACTCCCATATAGTGCGTATGCCTAATCCCAAGCTACAGAACTCCCGTAAGCTGTATCTTTTACCTAAAGTTACAAAATGCCCATTAACAGCACTTCTCTACACTGAAGCTACAGAACTCCCGCAAGCCATGGCTCTGTATGCTCAGCATACAGAACTCTTGTAACCTGCTTCTCTCTACTCCAGGCTACAGCATTCCCATACAGTGTGTTTCATACACTTGGGTTACAGAACTGCTGTATAGTGCGTAGGCCTAACCCCAAGCCACAGAACGACCGCTAACAGCGTCTCCTGCACTCAGGCTACAGAACGCAGGTATACTGCGTCTCGCTACACCCAGGTTACAGAACTGCCGTAAGCTACCACTTCTACACTCAGGCTGCAGAACTCCCGCAAATCATGGCTCTGTACACTCAGCATACAGAACTCTTGTAAACTGCTTCTCTCTACTCCAGGCTACAGCATTCCCATACAGTGTTTTTCATACACTTGGGTTACAGAACTGCCGTATACTGCATAGGCCTAACCCCAAGCCACAGAGGTACCGCTAACTGCGTCTCCCGCACTCAGGCTACAGAATGAAAGTATATTGTGATTGTCCACACCGAGGTTACAGAACTCCCAAACGCTGCGTCTCCTACACTCAGGCTGCAGAACTCCCACAAACCATGGCTCCCTACTCTCAGCATACAGAACTCTTGTAAACTGCTTCTTTCTACTACCAGGCTACAGCACTGCTGTATACTGCACTTGCCACCTCGTGAGCTACTGAACTCCCATATAGTGCGTAGTCCTAACCCCAAGCTACAGAACGACCGCTAACAGCGTCTCCTGCACTCAGGCTACAGAACGCAGGTATACTGCGTCTCTCTACACCCAGGTTACAGAACTGCCCTAAGCTACCACTTCTACACTCAGGCTGCAGAACTTCCTCAAACCACGGCTCTGTACACTCAGCATTCAGAACTCTTGTAAACTGCTACTCTCTACTCAAAGGCAACAGCACTACTGTATATGGCGTGTGAAAGCTCGTGAGCTACTGAACTCCCATATAGTGCGTATGCCTAATCCTAAGCTACAGAACTCCCGTAAGCTGTATCTTTTACCTAAAGTTACAAAATGCCCATTAACAGCACTTCTCTACACTGAAGCTACAGAACTCCCGCAAGCCATGGCTCTGTATGCTCAGCATACAGAACTCTTGTAACCTGCTTCTCTCTACTCCAGGCTACAGCATTCCCATACAGTGTGTTTCATACACTTGGGTTACAGAACTGCTGTATAGTGCGTAGGCCTAACCCCAAGCCACAGAACGACCGTTAACTGCGTCTCCCGCACTCAGGCTACAGAATGAAGGTATATTGTGATTGTCCACACCAAGGTTACAGAACTCCCAAACGCTGCGTCTCCTACACTCAGGCTGCAGAACTCCCACAAACCATGGCTCCCTACTCTCAGCATACAGAACTCTTGTAAACTGCTTCTCTCTACTCCCAGGCTGCAGCACTCCCATACAGTGTTTTTCATACACTTTGGTTACAGAACTGCCGTATAGTGCATAGGCCTAACCCCAAGCCACAGAGGTACCGCTAACTGCGTCTCCCGCACTCAGGCTACAGAATGAAAGTATATTGTGATTGTCCACACCGAGGTTACAGAACTCCCAAACGCTGCGTCTCCTACACTCAGGCTGCAGAACTCCCACAAACCATGGCTCCCTACTCTCAGCATACAGAACTCTTGAAAACTGCTTCTCTCTACTCCCAGGCTACAGCACTGCTGTATACTGCGCTTGCCACCTCGTGAGCTACTGAACTCCCATATAGTGCGTATGCCAAACCCCAAGCTTCAGAACTCCCGTAAGCTGTGTCTTTTACCTAAAGTTACAAAATGCCCATTAACAGCCCTTCTCTACACTCAAGCTACAGAACTCCCGCAAGCCATGGCTCTCTAAACTCAGCATACAGAACTCTTGTAAACTGCTTCTCTCTACTTCCAAGCTACAGCATTCCCATACAGTGTGTTTCATACACTTGGGTTACAGAACTGCTGTATAGTGCGTAGGCCTAACCCCAAGCCACAGAACGACCGCTAACAGCGTCTCCTGCACTCAGGCTACAGAACGCAGGTATACTGCGTCTCGCTACACCCAGGTTACAGAACTGCCGTAAGCTACCACTTCTACACTCAGGCTGCAGAACTCCCTCAAACCATGGCTCTGTACACTCAGCATACAGAACTCTTGTAAACTGCTTCTCTCTACTCCCAGGCTGCAGCACTCCCATACAGTGTTTTTCATACACTTTGGTTACAGAACTGCCGTATACTGCATAGGCCTAACCCCAAGCCACAGAGGTACCGCTAACTGCGTCTCCCGCACTCAGGCTACAGAATGAAAGTATATTGTGATTGTCCACACCGAGGTTACAGAACTCCCAAACGCTGCATCTCCTACACTCAGGCTGCAGAACTCCCACAAACCATGGCTCCCTACTCTCAGCATACAGAACTCTTGTAAACTGCTTCTTTCTACTACCAGGCTACAGCACTGCTGTATACTGCACTTGCCACCTCGTGAGCTACTGAACTCCCATATAGTGCGTAGTCCTAACCCCAAGCTACAGAACGACCGCTAACAGCGTCTCCTGCACTCAGGCTACAGAACGCAGGTATACTGCGTCTCTCTACACCCAGGTTACAGAACTGCCCTAAGCTACCACTTCTATACTCAGGCTGCAGAACTTCCTCAAACCACGGCTCTGTACACTCAGCATTCAGAACTCTTGTAAACTGCTACTCTCTACTCAAAGGCAACAGCACTACTGTATATGGCGTGTGAAAGCTCGTGAGCTACTGAACTCCCATATAGTGCGTATGCCTAATCCCAAGCTACAGAACTCCCGTAAGCTGTATCTTTTACCTAAAGTTACAAAATGCCCATTAACAGCACTTCTCTACACTGAAGCTACAGAACTCCCGCAAGCCATGGCTCTGTATGCTCAGCATACAGAACTCTTGTAACCTGCTTCTCTCTACTCCAGGCTACAGCATTCCCATACAGTGTGTTTCATACACTTGGGTTACAGAACTGCTGTATAGTGCGTAGGCCTAACCCCAAGCCACAGAACGACCGCTAACAGCGTCTCCTGCACTCAGGCTACAGAACGCAGGTATACTGCGTCTCGCTACACCCAGGTTACAGAACTGCCGTAAGCTACCACTTCTACACTCAGGCTGCAGAACTCCCGCAAATCATGGCTCTGTACACTCAGCATACAGAACTCTTGTAAACTGCTTCTCTCTACTCCAGGCTACAGCATTCCCATACAGTGTTTTTCATACACTTGGGTTACAGAACTGCCGTATACTGCATAGGCCTAACCCCAAGCCACAGAGGTACCGCTAACTGCGTCTCCCGCACTCAGGCTACAGAATGAAGGTATATTGTGATTGTCCACACCGAGGTTACAGAACTCCCAAACGCTGTGTCTCCTACACTCAGGCTGCAGAACTCCCACAAACCATGGCTCCCTACTCTCAGCATACAGAACTCTTGTAAACTGCTTCTCTCTACTACCTGTCTACAGCACTCCCATACAGTGTGTTTCATACACTTGGGTTACAGAACTGCTGTATAGTGCGTAGGCCTAACCCCAAGCCACAGAACGACCGCTAACAGCGTCTCCTGCACTCAGGCTACAGAACGCATTTTTACTGCGTCTCTCTACACCCAGGTTACAGAGCTGCCGTAAGCTACCACTTCTACACTCAGGCTGCAGAACTCCCGCAAACCATGGCTCTCTAAACTCAGCATACAGAACTCTTGTAAACTGCTTCTCTCTACTTCCAGGCTACAGCATTCCCATACAGTGTGTTTCATACACTTGGGTTACAGAACTGCTGTATAGTGCGTAGGCCTAACCCCAAGCCACAGAACGACCGCTAACTCCATTTAGTGCATATGCCTAACCCCAAGCTACAGAACTCCCAGCAGCTGCCTCTTATGCCCTATGGCTACAGAACGCCCATTAACAGCACTTCTCTGCACTCAGGATACAGAACTCCTTCTAAACAGGTCTCCAGAACTCAAGCTACAGAACGCAGGTATACTGTCTTTCTCTACACACAGGTTACAGAATTGCCCTAAGCTACCACTTCTACACTCAGGCTGCAGAACTCCCGCAAACCATGGCTCTGTACACTCAGCATACAGAACTCTTGTAAACTCTTCTATCTACTCCCAGGCTGCAGCACTCCCATACAGTGTTTTTCATACACTTTGGTTACAGAACTGCCGTATAGTGCATAGGCCTAACCCCAAGCCACAGAGGTACCGCTAACTGCGTCTCCCGCACTCAGGCTACAGAATGAAGGTATATTGTGATTGTGCACACCAAGGTTACAGAACTCCCAAACGCTGCGTCTCCTACACTCAGGCTGCAGAACTCCCACAAACCATGGCTCCCTACTCTCAGCATACAGAACTCTTGTAAACTGCTTCTCTCTACTCCCAGGCAACAGCACTGCTGTATACTGCGTTTGACAACTCGTGAATACTGAACTCCCATATAATGCGTATGCCTAACCCCAAGCTACAGAACTCCCGTAAGCTGTGTCTTTTACCTAAAGTTACAAAATGCCCATTAACAGCACTTCTCTACACTCAAGCTGCAGAACTCCCGCAAGCCATGGCTCTGTACGCTCAGCATACAGAACTCTTGTAAACTGCTTCTCTCTACTCCCAGGCTACAGCACTCCCATACAGTGTGTTTCATACACTTGGGTTACAGAACTGCTGTATAGTGCGTAGGCCTAACCCCAAGCCACAGAACGACCGCTAACAGCGTCTCCTGCACTCAGGCTACAGAACGCAGGTATACTGCGTCTCGCTACACCCAGGTTACAGAACTGCCGTAAGCTACCACTTCTACACTCAGGCTGCAGAACTCCCTCAAACCATGGCTCTGTACACTCAGCATACAGAACTCTTGTAAACTGCTTCTCTCTACTCCCAGGCTGCAGCACTCCCATACAGTGTTTTTCATACACTTTGGTTACAGAACTGCCATATACTGCATAGGCCTAACCCCAAGCCACAGAGGTACCGCTAACTGCGTCTCCCGCACTCAGGCTACAGAATGAAAGTATATTGTGATTGTCCACACCGAGGTTACAGAACTCCCAAACGCTGCGTCTCCTACACTCAGGCTGCAGAACTCCCACAAACCATGGCTCCCTACTCTCAGCATACAGAACTCTTGTAAACTGCTTCTTTCTACTACCAGGCTACAGCACTGCTGTATACTGCACTTGCCACCTCGTGAGCTACTGAACTCCCATATAGTGCGTAGTCCTAACCCCAAGCTACAGAACGACCGCTAACAGCGTCTCCTGCACTCAGGCTACAGAACGCAGGTATACTGCGTCTCTCTACACCCAGGTTACAGAACTGCCCTAAGCTACCACTTCTACACTCAGGCTGCAGAACTTCCTCAAACCACGGCTCTGTACACTCAGCATTCAGAACTCTTGTAAACTGCTACTCTCTACTCAAAGGCAACAGCACTACTGTATATGGCGTGTGAAAGCTCGTGAGCTACTGAACTCCCATATAGTGCGTATGCCTAATCCCAAGCTACAGAACTCCCGTAAGCTGTATCTTTTACCTAAAGTTACAAAATGCCCATTAACAGCACTTCTCTACACTGAAGCTACAGAACTCCCGCAAGCCATGGCTCTGTATGCTCAGCATACAGAACTCTTGTAACCTGCTTCTCTCTACTCCAGGCTACAGCATTCCCATACAGTGTGTTTCATACACTTGGGTTACAGAACTGCTGTATAGTGCGTAGGCCTAACCCCAAGCCACAGAACGACCGTTAACTGCGTCTCCCGCACTCAGGCTACAGAATGAAGGTATATTGTGATTGTCCACACCAAGGTTACAGAACTCCCAAACGCTGCGTCTCCTACACTCAGGCTGCAGAACTCCCACAAACCATGGCTCCCTACTCTCAGCATACAGAACTCTTGTAAACTGCTTCTCTCTACTCCCAGGCTGCAGCACTCCCATACAGTGTTTTTCATACACTTTGGTTACAGAACTGCCGTATACTGCATAGGCCTAACCCCAAGCCACAGAGGTACCGCTAACTGCGTCTCCCGCACTCAGGCTACAGAATGAAAGTATATTGTGATTGTCCACACCGAGGTTACAGAACTCCCAAACGCTGCGTCTCCTACACTCAGGCTGCAGAACTCCCACAAACCATGGCTCCCTACTCTCAGCATACAGAACTCTTGAAAACTGCTTCTCTCTACTCCCAGGCTACAGCACTGCTGTATACTGCGCTTGCCACCTCGTGAGCTACTGAACTCCCATATAGTGCGTATGCCAAACCCCAAGCTTCAGAACTCCCGTAAGCTGTGTCTTTTACCTAAAGTTACAAAATGCCCATTAACAGCCCTTCTCTACACTCAAGCTACAGAACTCCCGCAAGCCATGGCTCTCTAAACTCAGCATACAGAACTCTTGTAAACTGCTTCTCTCTACTTCCAAGCTACAGCATTCCCATACAGTGTGTTTCATACACTTGGGTTACAGAACTGCTGTATAGTGCGTAGGCCTAACCCCAAGCCACAGAACGACCGCTAACAGCGTCTCCTGCACTCAGGCTACAGAACGCAGGTATACTGCGTCTCGCTACACCCAGGTTACAGAACTGCCGTAAGCTACCACTTCTACACTCAGGCTGCAGAACTCCCTCAAACCATGGCTCTGTACACTCAGCATACAGAACTCTTGTAAACTGCTTCTCTCTACTCCCAGGCTGCAGCACTCCCATACAGTGTTTTTCATACACTTTGGTTACAGAACTGCCGTATACTGCATAGGCCTAACCCCAAGCCACAGAGGTACCGCTAACTGCGTCTCCCGCACTCAGGCTACAGAATGAAAGTATATTGTGATTGTCCACACCGAGGTTACAGAACTCCCAAACGCTGCATCTCCTACACTCAGGCTGCAGAACTCCCACAAACCATGGCTCCCTACTCTCAGCATACAGAACTCTTGTAAACTGCTTCTTTCTACTACCAGGCTACAGCACTGCTGTATACTGCACTTGCCACCTCGTGAGCTACTGAACTCCCATATAGTGCGTAGTCCTAACCCCAAGCTACAGAACGACCGCTAACAGCGTCTCCTGCACTCAGGCTACAGAACGCAGGTATACTGCGTCTCTCTACACCCAGGTTACAGAACTGCCCTAAGCTACCACTTCTATACTCAGGCTGCAGAACTTCCTCAAACCACGGCTCTGTACACTCAGCATTCAGAACTCTTGTAAACTGCTACTCTCTACTCAAAGGCAACAGCACTACTGTATATGGCGTGTGAAAGCTCGTGAGCTACTGAACTCCCATATAGTGCGTATGCCTAATCCCAAGCTACAGAACTCCCGTAAGCTGTATCTTTTACCTAAAGTTACAAAATGCCCATTAACAGCACTTCTCTACACTGAAGCTACAGAACTCCCGCAAGCCATGGCTCTGTATGCTCAGCATACAGAACTCTTGTAACCTGCTTCTCTCTACTCCAGGCTACAGCATTCCCATACAGTGTGTTTCATACACTTGGGTTACAGAACTGCTGTATAGTGCGTAGGCCTAACCCCAAGCCACAGAACGACCGCTAACAGCGTCTCCTGCACTCAGGCTACAGAACGCAGGTATACTGCGTCTCGCTACACCCAGGTTACAGAACTGCCGTAAGCTACCACTTCTACACTCAGGCTGCAGAACTCCCGCAAATCATGGCTCTGTACACTCAGCATACAGAACTCTTGTAAACTGCTTCTCTCTACTCCAGGCTACAGCATTCCCATACAGTGTTTTTCATACACTTGGGTTACAGAACTGCCGTATACTGCATAGGCCTAACCCCAAGCCACAGAGGTACCGCTAACTGCGTCTCCCGCACTCAGGCTACAGAATGAAAGTATATTGTGATTGTCCACACCGAGGTTACAGAACTCCCAAACGCTGCGTCTCCTACACTCAGGCTGCAGAACTCCCACAAACCATGGCTCCCTACTCTCAGCATACAGAACTCTTGTAAACTGCTTCTTTCTACTACCAGGCTACAGCACTGCTGTATACTGCACTTGCCACCTCGTGAGCTACTGAACTCCCATATAGTGCGTAGTCCTAACCCCAAGCTACAGAACGACCGCTAACAGCGTCTCCTGCACTCAGGCTACAGAACGCAGGTATACTGCGTCTCTCTACACCCAGGTTACAGAACTGCCCTAAGCTACCACTTCTACACTCAGGCTGCAGAACTTCCTCAAACCACGGCTCTGTACACTCAGCATTCAGAACTCTTGTAAACTGCTACTCTCTACTCAAAGGCAACAGCACTACTGTATATGGCGTGTGAAAGCTCGTGAGCTACTGAACTCCCATATAGTGCGTATGCCTAATCCCAAGCTACAGAACTCCCGTAAGCTGTATCTTTTACCTAAAGTTACAAAATGCCCATTAACAGCACTTCTCTACACTGAAGCTACAGAACTCCCGCAAGCCATGGCTCTGTATGCTCAGCATACAGAACTCTTGTAACCTGCTTCTCTCTACTCCAGGCTACAGCATTCCCATACAGTGTGTTTCATACACTTGGGTTACAGAACTGCTGTATAGTGCGTAGGCCTAACCCCAAGCCACAGAACGACCGTTAACTGCGTCTCCCGCACTCAGGCTACAGAATGAAGGTATATTGTGATTGTCCACACCAAGGTTACAGAACTCCCAAACGCTGCGTCTCCTACACTCAGGCTGCAGAACTCCCACAAACCATGGCTCCCTACTCTCAGCATACAGAACTCTTGTAAACTGCTTCTCTCTACTCCCAGGCTGCAGCACTCCCATACAGTGTTTTTCATACACTTTGGTTACAGAACTGCCGTATAGTGCATAGGCCTAACCCCAAGCCACAGAGGTACCGCTAACTGCGTCTCCCGCACTCAGGCTACAGAATGAAAGTATATTGTGATTGTCCACACCGAGGTTACAGAACTCCCAAACGCTGCGTCTCCTACACTCAGGCTGCAGAACTCCCACAAACCATGGCTCCCTACTCTCAGCATACAGAACTCTTGAAAACTGCTTCTCTCTACTCCCAGGCTACAGCACTGCTGTATACTGCGCTTGCCACCTCGTGAGCTACTGAACTCCCATATAGTGCGTATGCCAAACCCCAAGCTTCAGAACTCCCGTAAGCTGTGTCTTTTACCTAAAGTTACAAAATGCCCATTAACAGCCCTTCTCTACACTCAAGCTACAGAACTCCCGCAAGCCATGGCTCTCTAAACTCAGCATACAGAACTCTTGTAAACTGCTTCTCTCTACTTCCAAGCTACAGCATTCCCATACAGTGTGTTTCATACACTTGGGTTACAGAACTGCTGTATAGTGCGTAGGCCTAACCCCAAGCCACAGAACGACCGCTAACAGCGTCTCCTGCACTCAGGCTACAGAACGCAGGTATACTGCGTCTCGCTACACCCAGGTTACAGAACTGCCGTAAGCTACCACTTCTACACTCAGGCTGCAGAACTCCCTCAAACCATGGCTCTGTACACTCAGCATACAGAACTCTTGTAAACTGCTTCTCTCTACTCCCAGGCTGCAGCACTCCCATACAGTGTTTTTCATACACTTTGGTTACAGAACTGCCGTATACTGCATAGGCCTAACCCCAAGCCACAGAGGTACCGCTAACTGCGTCTCCCGCACTCAGGCTACAGAATGAAAGTATATTGTGATTGTCCACACCGAGGTTACAGAACTCCCAAACGCTGCATCTCCTACACTCAGGCTGCAGAACTCCCACAAACCATGGCTCCCTACTCTCAGCATACAGAACTCTTGTAAACTGCTTCTTTCTACTACCAGGCTACAGCACTGCTGTATACTGCACTTGCCACCTCGTGAGCTACTGAACTCCCATATAGTGCGTAGTCCTAACCCCAAGCTACAGAACGACCGCTAACAGCGTCTCCTGCACTCAGGCTACAGAACGCAGGTATACTGCGTCTCTCTACACCCAGGTTACAGAACTGCCCTAAGCTACCACTTCTATACTCAGGCTGCAGAACTTCCTCAAACCACGGCTCTGTACACTCAGCATTCAGAACTCTTGTAAACTGCTACTCTCTACTCAAAGGCAACAGCACTACTGTATATGGCGTGTGAAAGCTCGTGAGCTACTGAACTCCCATATAGTGCGTATGCCTAATCCCAAGCTACAGAACTCCCGTAAGCTGTATCTTTTACCTAAAGTTACAAAATGCCCATTAACAGCACTTCTCTACACTGAAGCTACAGAACTCCCGCAAGCCATGGCTCTGTATGCTCAGCATACAGAACTCTTGTAACCTGCTTCTCTCTACTCCAGGCTACAGCATTCCCATACAGTGTGTTTCATACACTTGGGTTACAGAACTGCTGTATAGTGCGTAGGCCTAACCCCAAGCCACAGAACGACCGCTAACAGCGTCTCCTGCACTCAGGCTACAGAACGCAGGTATACTGCGTCTCGCTACACCCAGGTTACAGAACTGCCGTAAGCTACCACTTCTACACTCAGGCTGCAGAACTCCCGCAAATCATGGCTCTGTACACTCAGCATACAGAACTCTTGTAAACTGCTTCTCTCTACTCCAGGCTACAGCATTCCCATACAGTGTGTTTCATACACTTGGGTTACAGAACTGCCGTATACTGCATAGGCCTAACCCCAAGCCACAGAGGTACCGCTAACTGCGTCTCCCGCACTCAGGCTACAGAATGAAGGTATATTGTGATTGTCCACACCGAGGTTACAGAACTCCCAAACGCTGTGTCTCCTACACTCAGGCTGCAGAACTCCCACAAACCATGGCTCCCTACTCTCAGCATACAGAACTCTTGTAAACTGCTTCTCTCTACTACCTGTCTACAGCACTCCCATACAGTGTGTTTCATACACTTGGGTTACAGAACTGCTGTATAGTGCGTAGGCCTAACCCCAAGCCACAGAACGACCGCTAACAGCGTCTCCTGCACTCAGGCTACAGAACGCATTTTTACTGCGTCTCTCTACACCCAGGTTACAGAGCTGCCGTAAGCTACCACTTCTACACTCAGGCTGCAGAACTCCCGCAAACCATGGCTCTCTAAACTCAGCATACAGAACTCTTGTAAACTGCTTCTCTCTACTTCCAGGCTACAGCATTCCCATACAGTGTGTTTCATACACTTGGGTTACAGAACTGCTGTATAGTGCGTAGGCCTAACCCCAAGCCACAGAACGACCGCTAACTCCATTTAGTGCATATGCCTAACCCCAAGCTACAGAACTCCCAGCAGCTGCCTCTTATGCCCTATGGCTACAGAACACCCATTAACAGCACTTCTCTGCACTCAGGATACAGAACTCCTTCTAAACAGGTCTCCAGAACTCAAGCTACAGAACGCAGGTATACTGTCTTTCTCTACACACAGGTTACAGAATTGCCCTAAGCTACCACTTCTACACTCAGGCTGCAGAACTCCCGCAAACCATGGCTCTGTACACTCAGCATACAGAACTCTTGTAAACTCTTCTATCTACTCCCAGGCTGCAGCACTCCCATACAGTGTTTTTCATACACTTTGGTTACAGAACTGCCGTATAGTGCATAGGCCTAACCCCAAGCCACAGAGGTACCGCTAACTGCGTCTCCCGCACTCAGGCTACAGAATGAAGGTATATTGTGATTGTGCACACCAAGGTTACAGAACTCCCAAACGCTGCGTCTCCTACACTCAGGCTGCAGAACTCCCACAAACCATGGCTCCCTACTCTCAGCATACAGAACTCTTGTAAACTGCTTCTCTCTACTCCCAGGCAACAGCACTGCTGTATACTGCGTTTGACAACTCGTGAATACTGAACTCCCATATAATGCGTATGCCTAACCCCAAGCTACAGAACTCCCGTAAGCTGTGTCTTTTACCTAAAGTTACAAAATGCCCATTAACAGCACTTCTCTACACTCAAGCTGCAGAACTCCCGCAAGCCATGGCTCTGTACGCTCAGCATACAGAACTCTTGTAAACTGCTTCTCTCTACTCCCAGGCTACAGCACTCCCATACAGTGTGTTTCATACACTTGGGTTACAGAACTGCTGTATAGTGCGTAGGCCTAACCCCAAGCCACAGAACGACCGCTAACAACGTCTCCTGCACTCAGGCTACAGAACGCAGGTATACTGCGTCTCGCTACACCCAGGTTACAGAACTGCCGTAAGCTACCACTTCTACACTCAGGCTGCAGAACTCCCTCAAACCATGGCTCTGTACACTCAGCATACAGAACTCTTGTAAACTGCTTCTCTCTACTCCCAGGCTGCAGCACTCCCATACAGTGTTTTTCATACACTTTGGTTACAGAACTGCCATATACTGCATAGGCCTAACCCCAAGCCACAGAGGTACCGCTAACTGCGTCTCCCGCACTCAGGCTACAGAATGAAAGTATATTGTGATTGTCCACACCGAGGTTACAGAACTCCCAAACGCTGCGTCTCCTACACTCAGGCTGCAGAACTCCCACAAACCATGGCTCCCTACTCTCAGCATACAGAACTCTTGTAAACTGCTTCTTTCTACTACCAGGCTACAGCACTGCTGTATACTGCACTTGCCACCTCGTGAGCTACTGAACTCCCATATAGTGCGTAGTCCTAACCCCAAGCTACAGAACGACCGCTAACAGCGTCTCCTGCACTCAGGCTACAGAACGCAGGTATACTGCGTCTCTCTACACCCAGGTTACAGAACTGCCCTAAGCTACCACTTCTACACTCAGGCTGCAGAACTTCCTCAAACCACGGCTCTGTACACTCAGCATTCAGAACTCTTGTAAACTGCTACTCTCTACTCAAAGGCAACAGCACTACTGTATATGGCGTGTGAAAGCTCGTGAGCTACTGAACTCCCATATAGTGCGTATGCCTAATCCCAAGCTACAGAACTCCCGTAAGCTGTATCTTTTACCTAAAGTTACAAAATGCCCATTAACAGCACTTCTCTACACTGAAGCTACAGAACTCCCGCAAGCCATGGCTCTGTATGCTCAGCATACAGAACTCTTGTAACCTGCTTCTCTCTACTCCAGGCTACAGCATTCCCATACAGTGTGTTTCATACACTTGGGTTACAGAACTGCTGTATAGTGCGTAGGCCTAACCCCAAGCCACAGAACGACCGTTAACTGCGTCTCCCGCACTCAGGCTACAGAATGAAGGTATATTGTGATTGTCCACACCAAGGTTACAGAACTCCCAAACGCTGCGTCTCCTACACTCAGGCTGCAGAACTCCCACAAACCATGGCTCCCTACTCTCAGCATACAGAACTCTTGTAAACTGCTTCTCTCTACTCCCAGGCTGCAGCACTCCCATACAGTGTTTTTCATACACTTTGGTTACAGAACTGCCGTATAGTGCATAGGCCTAACCCCAAGCCACAGAGGTACCGCTAACTGCGTCTCCCGCACTCAGGCTACAGAATGAAAGTATATTGTGATTGTCCACACCGAGGTTACAGAACTCCCAAACGCTGCGTCTCCTACACTCAGGCTGCAGAACTCCCACAAACCATGGCTCCCTACTCTCAGCATACAGAACTCTTGAAAACTGCTTCTCTCTACTCCCAGGCTACAGCACTGCTGTATACTGCGCTTGCCACCTCGTGAGCTACTGAACTCCCATATAGTGCGTATGCCAAACCCCAAGCTTCAGAACTCCCGTAAGCTGTGTCTTTTACCTAAAGTTACAAAATGCCCATTAACAGCCCTTCTCTACACTCAAGCTACAGAACTCCCGCAAGCCATGGCTCTCTAAACTCAGCATACAGAACTCTTGTAAACTGCTTCTCTCTACTTCCAAGCTACAGCATTCCCATACAGTGTGTTTCATACACTTGGGTTACAGAACTGCTGTATAGTGCGTAGGCCTAACCCCAAGCCACAGAACGACCGCTAACAGCGTCTCCTGCACTCAGGCTACAGAACGCAGGTATACTGCGTCTCGCTACACCCAGGTTACAGAACTGCCGTAAGCTACCACTTCTACACTCAGGCTGCAGAACTCCCTCAAACCATGGCTCTGTACACTCAGCATACAGAACTCTTGTAAACTGCTTCTCTCTACTCCCAGGCTGCAGCACTCCCATACAGTGTTTTTCATACACTTTGGTTACAGAACTGCCGTATACTGCATAGGCCTAACCCCAAGCCACAGAGGTACCGCTAACTGCGTCTCCCGCACTCAGGCTACAGAATGAAAGTATATTGTGATTGTCCACACCGAGGTTACAGAACTCCCAAACGCTGCATCTCCTACACTCAGGCTGCAGAACTCCCACAAACCATGGCTCCCTACTCTCAGCATACAGAACTCTTGTAAACTGCTTCTTTCTACTACCAGGCTACAGCACTGCTGTATACTGCACTTGCCACCTCGTGAGCTACTGAACTCCCATATAGTGCGTAGTCCTAACCCCAAGCTACAGAACGACCGCTAACAGCGTCTCCTGCACTCAGGCTACAGAACGCAGGTATACTGCGTCTCTCTACACCCAGGTTACAGAACTGCCCTAAGCTACCACTTCTATACTCAGGCTGCAGAACTTCCTCAAACCACGGCTCTGTACACTCAGCATTCAGAACTCTTGTAAACTGCTACTCTCTACTCAAAGGCAACAGCACTACTGTATATGGCGTGTGAAAGCTCGTGAGCTACTGAACTCCCATATACTGCGTATGCCTAATCCCAAGCTACAGAACTCCCGTAAGCTGTATCTTTTACCTAAAGTTACAAAATGCCCATTAACAGCACTTCTCTACACTGAAGCTACAGAACTCCCGCAAGCCATGGCTCTGTATGCTCAGCATACAGAACTCTTGTAACCTGCTTCTCTCTACTCCAGGCTACAGCATTCCCATACAGTGTGTTTCATACACTTGGGTTACAGAACTGCTGTATAGTGCGTAGGCCTAACCCCAAGCCACAGAACGACCGCTAACAGCGTCTCCTGCACTCAGGCTACAGAACGCAGGTATACTGCGTCTCGCTACACCCAGGTTACAGAACTGCCGTAAGCTACCACTTCTACACTCAGGCTGCAGAACTCCCGCAAATCATGGCTCTGTACACTCAGCATACAGAACTCTTGTAAACTGCTTCTCTCTACTCCAGGCTACAGCATTCCCATACAGTGTTTTTCATACACTTGGTTACAGAACTGCCGTAACTGCATAGGCCTAACCCCAAGCCACAGAGGTACCGCTAACTGCGTCTCCCGCACTCAGGCTACAGAATGAAGGTATATTGTGATTGTCCACACCGAGGTTACAGAACTCCCAAACGCTGTGTCTCCTACACTCAGGCTGCAGAACTCCCACAAACCATGGCTCCCTACTCTCAGCATACAGAACTCTTGTAAACTGCTTCTCTCTACTACCTGTCTACAGCACTCCCATACAGTGTGTTTCATACACTTGGGTTACAGAACTGCTGTATAGTGCGTAGGCCTAACCCCAAGCCACAGAACGACCGCTAACAGCGTCTCCTGCACTCAGGCTACAGAACGCATTTTTACTGCGTCTCTCTACACCCAGGTTACAGAGCTGCCGTAAGCTACCACTTCTACACTCAGGCTGCAGAACTCCCGCAAACCATGGCTCTCTAAACTCAGCATACAGAACTCTTGTAAACTGCTTCTCTCTACTTCCAGGCTACAGCATTCCCATACAGTGTGTTTCATACACTTGGGTTACAGAACTGCTGTATAGTGCGTAGGCCTAACCCCAAGCCACAGAACGACCGCTAACTCCATTTAGTGCATATGCCTAACCCCAAGCTACAGAACTCCCAGCAGCTGCCTCTTATGCCCTATGGCTACAGAACGCCCATTAACAGCACTTCTCTGCACTCAGGATACAGAACTCCTTCTAAACAGGTCTCCAGAACTCAAGCTACAGAACGCAGGTATACTGTCTTTCTCTACACACAGGTTACAGAATTGCCCTAAGCTACCACTTCTACACTCAGGCTGCAGAACTCCCGCAAACCATGGCTCTGTACACTCAGCATACAGAACTCTTGTAAAATCTTCTATCTACTCCCAGGCTGCAGCACTCCCATACAGTGTTTTTCATACACTTTGGTTACAGAACTGCCGTATAGTGCATAGGCCTAACCCCAAGCCACAGAGGTACCGCTAACTGCGTCTCCCGCACTCAGGCTACAGAATGAAGGTATATTGTGATTGTGCACACCAAGGTTACAGAACTCCCAAACGCTGCGTCTCCTACACTCAGGCTGCAGAACTCCCACAAACCATGGCTCCCTACTCTCAGCATACAGAACTCTTGTAAACTGCTTCTCTCTACTCCCAGGCAACAGCACTGCTGTATACTGCGTTTGACAACTCGTGAATACTGAACTCCCATATAATGCGTATGCCTAACCCCAAGCTACAGAACTCCCGTAAGCTGTGTCTTTTACCTAAAGTTACAAAATGCCCATTAACAGCACTTCTCTACACTCAAGCT
The DNA here is from genome assembly GCF_033115175.1 of Lepus europaeus. Lineage (NCBI taxonomy): Eukaryota > Metazoa > Chordata > Mammalia > Lagomorpha > Leporidae > Lepus > Lepus europaeus. Next base: position 7,355,498 of record NW_026909177.1, read on the forward strand.
GCAGAACTCCCGCAAGCCATGGCTCTGTACGCTCAGCATACAGAACTCTTGTAAACTGCTTCTCTCTACTCCCAGGCTACAGCACTCCCATACAGTGTGTTTCATACACTTGGGTTACAGAACTGCTGTATAGTGCGTAGGCCTAACCCCAAGCCACAGAACGACCGCTAACAACGTCTCCTGCACTCAGGCTACAGAACGCAGGTATACTGCGTCTCGCTACACCCAGGTTACAGAACTGCCGTAAGCTACCACTTCTACACTCAGGCTGCAGAACTCCCGCAAATCATGGCTCTGTACACTCAGCATACAGAACTCTTGTAAACTGCTTCTCTCTACTCCCAGGCTGCAGCACTCCCATACAGTGTTTTTCATACACTTTGGTTACAGAACTGCCATATACTGCATAGGCCTAACCCCAAGCCACAGAGGTACCGCTAACTGCGTCTCCCGCACTCAGGCTACAGAATGAAAGTATATTGTGATTGTCCACACCGAGGTTACAGAACTCCCAAATGCTGCGTCTCCTACACTCAGGCTGCAGAACTCCCACAAACCATGGCTCCCTACTCTCAGCATACAGAACTCTTGTAAACTGCTTCTTTCTACTACCAGGCTACAGCACTGCTGTATACTGCACTTGCCACCTCGTGAGCTACTGAACTCCCATATAGTGCGTAGTCCTAACCCCAAGCTACAGAACGACCGCTAACAGCGTCTCCTGCACTCAGGCTACAGAACGCAGGTATACTGCGTCTCTCTACACCCAGGTTACAGAACTGCCCTAAGCTACCACTTCTACACTCAGGCTGCAGAACTTCCTCAAACCACGGCTCTGTACACTCAGCATTCAGAACTCTTGTAAACTGCTACTCTCTACTCAAAGGCAACAGCACTACTGTATATGGCGTGTGAAAGCTCGTGAGCTACTGAACTCCCATATAGTGCGTATGCCTAATCCCAAGCTACAGAACTCCCGTAAGCTGTATCTTTTACCTAAAGTTACAAAATGCCCATTAACAGCACTTCTCTACACTGAAGCTACAGAACTCCCGCAAGCCATGGCTCTGTATGCTCAGCATACAGAACTCTTGTAACCTGCTTCTCTCTACTCCAGGCTACAGCATTCCCATACAGTGTGTTTCATACACTTGGGTTACAGAACTGCTGTATAGTGCGTAGGCCTAACCCCAAGCCACAGAACGACCGTTAACTGCGTCTCCCGCACTCAGGCTACAGAATGAAGGTATATTGTGATTGTCCACACCAAGGTTACAGAACTCCCAAACGCTGCGTCTCCTACACTCAGGCTGCAGAACTCCCACAAACCATGGCTCCCTACTCTCAGCATACAGAACTCTTGTAAACTGCTTCTCTCTACTCCCAGGCTGCAGCACTCCCATACAGTGTTTTTCATACACTTTGGTTACAGAACTGCCGTATAGTGCATAGGCCTAACCCCAAGCCACAGAGGTACCGCTAACTGCGTCTCCCGCACTCAGGCTACAGAATGAAAGTATATTGTGATTGTCCACACCGAGGTTACAGAACTCCCAAACGCTGCGTCTCCTACACTCAGGCTGCAGAACTCCCACAAACCATGGCTCCCTACTCTCAGCATACAGAACTCTTGAAAACTGCTTCTCTCTACTCCCAGGCTACAGCACTGCTGTATACTGCGCTTGCCACCTCGTGAGCTACTGAACTCCCATATAGTGCGTATGCCAAACCCCAAGCTTCAGAACTCCCGTAAGCTGTGTCTTTTACCTAAAGTTACAAAATGCCCATTAACAGCCCTTCTCTACACTCAAGCTACAGAACTCCCGCAAGCCATGGCTCTCTAAACTCAGCATACAGAACTCTTGTAAACTGCTTCTCTCTACTTCCAAGCTACAGCATTCCCATACAGTGTGTTTCATACACTTGGGTTACAGAACTGCTGTATAGTGCGTAGGCCTAACCCCAAGCCACAGAACGACCGCTAACAGCGTCTCCTGCACTCAGGCTACAGAACGCAGGTATACTGCGTCTCGCTACACCCAGGTTACAGAACTGCCGTAAGCTACCACTTCTACACTCAGGCTGCAGAACTCCCTCAAACCATGGCTCTGTACACTCAGCATACAGAACTCTTGTAAACTGCTTCTCTCTACTCCCAGGCTGCAGCACTCCCATACAGTGTTTTTCATACACTTTGGTTACAGAACTGCCGTATACTGCATAGGCCTAACCCCAAGCCACAGAGGTACCGCTAACTGCGTCTCCCGCACTCAGGCTACAGAATGAAAGTATATTGTGATTGTCCACACCGAGGTTACAGAACTCCCAAACGCTGCATCTCCTACACTCAGGCTGCAGAACTCCCACAAACCATGGCTCCCTACTCTCAGCATACAGAACTCTTGTAAACTGCTTCTTTCTACTACCAGGCTACAGCACTGCTGTATACTGCACTTGCCACCTCGTGAGCTACTGAACTCCCATATAGTGCGTAGTCCTAACCCCAAGCTACAGAACGACCGCTAACAGCGTCTCCTGCACTCAGGCTACAGAACGCAGGTATACTGCGTCTCTCTACACCCAGGTTACAGAACTGCCCTAAGCTACCACTTCTATACTCAGGCTGCAGAACTTCCTCAAACCACGGCTCTGTACACTCAGCATTCAGAACTCTTGTAAACTGCTACTCTCTACTCAAAGGCAACAGCACTACTGTATATGGCGTGTGAAAGCTCGTGAGCTACTGAACTCCCATATAGTGCGTATGCCTAATCCCAAGCTACAGAACTCCCGTAAGCTGTATCTTTTACCTAAAGTTACAAAATGCCCATTAACAGCACTTCTCTACACTGAAGCTACAGAACTCCCGCAAGCCATGGCTCTGTATGCTCAGCATACAGAACTCTTGTAACCTGCTTCTCTCTACTCCAGGCTACAGCATTCCCATACAGTGTGTTTCATACACTTGGGTTACAGAACTGCTGTATAGTGCGTAGGCCTAACCCCAAGCCACAGAACGACCGCTAACAGCGTCTCCTGCACTCAGGCTACAGAACGCAGGTATACTGCGTCTCGCTACACCCAGGTTACAGAACTGCCGTAAGCTACCACTTCTACACTCAGGCTGCAGAACTCCCGCAAATCATGGCTCTGTACACTCAGCATACAGAACTCTTGTAAACTGCTTCTCTCTACTCCAGGCTACAGCATTCCCATACAGTGTTTTTCATACACTTGGGTTACAGAACTGCCGTATACTGCATAGGCCTAACCCCAAGCCACAGAGGTACCGCTAACTGCGTCTCCCGCACTCAGGCTACAGAATGAAGGTATATTGTGATTGTCCACACCGAGGTTACAGAACTCCCAAACGCTGTGTCTCCTACACTCAGGCTGCAGAACTCCCACAAACCATGGCTCCCTACTCTCAGCATACAGAACTCTTGTAAACTGCTTCTCTCTACTACCTGTCTACAGCACTCCCATACAGTGTGTTTCATACACTTGGGTTACAGAACTGCTGTATAGTGCGTAGGCCTAACCCCAAGCCACAGAACGACCGCTAACAGCGTCTCCTGCACTCAGGCTACAGAACGCATTTTTACTGCGTCTCTCTACACCCAGGTTACAGAGCTGCCGTAAGCTACCACTTCTACACTCAGGCTGCAGAACTCCCGCAAACCATGGCTCTCTAAACTCAGCATACAGACTCTTGTAAACTGCTTCTCTCTACTTCCAGGCTACAGCATTCCCATACAGTGTGTTTCATACACTTGGGTTACAGAACTGCTGTATAGTGCGTAGGCCTAACCCCAAGCCACAGAACGACCGCTAACTCCATTTAGTGCATATGCCTAACCCCAAGCTACAGAACTCCCAGCAGCTGCCTCTTATGCCCTATGGCTACAGAACGCCCATTAACAGCACTTCTCTGCACTCAGGATACAGAACTCCTTCTAAACAGGTCTCCAGAACTCAAGCTACAGAACGCAGGTATACTGTCTTTCTCTACACGCAGGTTACAGAATTGCCCTAAGCTACCACTTCTACACTCAGGCTGCAGAACTCCCGCAAACCATGGCTCTGTACACTCAGCATACAGAACTCTTGTAAACTCTTCTATCTACTCCCAGGCTGCAGCACTCCCATACAGTGTTTTTCATACACTTTGGTTACAGAACTGCCGTATACTGCATAGGCCTAACCCCAAGCCACAGAGGTACCGCTAACTGCGTCTCCCGCACTCAGGCTACAGAATGAAGGTATATTGTGATTGTGCACACCAAGGTTACAGAACTCCCAAACGCTGCGTCTCCTACACTCAGGCTGCAGAACTCCCACAAACCATGGCTCCCTACTCTCAGCATACAGAACTCTTGTAAACTGCTTCTCTCTACTCCCAGGCAACAGCACTGCTGTATACTGCGTTTGACAACTCGTGAACTACTGAACTCCCATATAATGCGTATGCCTAACCCCAAGCTACAGAACTCCCGTAAGCTGTGTCTTTTACCTAAAGTTACAAAATGCCCATTAACAGCACTTCTCTACACTCAAGCTGCAGAACTCCCGCAAGCCATGGCTCTGTACGCTCAGCATACAGAACTCTTGTAAACTGCTTCTCTCTACTCCCAGGCTACAGCACTCCCATACAGTGTGTTTCATACACTTGGGTTACAGAACTGCTGTATAGTGCGTAGGCCTAACCCCAAGCCACAGAACGACCGCTAACAGCGTCTCCTGCACTCAGGCTACAGAACGCAGGTATACTGCGTCTCGCTACACCCAGGTTACAGAACTGCTGTAAGCTACCACTTCTACACTCAGGCTGCAGAACTCCCGCAAATCATGGCTCTATACACTCAGCATACAGAACTCTTGTAAACTGCTTCTCTCTACTCCCAGGCTGCAGCACTCCCATACAGTGTTTTTCATACACTTTGGTTACAGAACTGCCGTATACTGCATAGGCCTAACCCCAAGCCACAGAGGTACCGCTAACTGCGTCTCCCGCACTCAGGCTACAGAATGAAAGTATATTGTGATTGTCCACACCGAGGTTACAGAACTCCCAAACGCTGCGTCTCCTACACTCAGGCTGCAGAACTCCCACAAACCATGGCTCCCTACTCTCAGCATACAGAACTCTTGTAAACTGCTTCTTTCTACTACCAGGCTACAGCACTGCTGTATCTGCACTTGCCACCTCGTGAGCTACTGAACTCCCATATAGTGCGTAGTCCTAACCCCAAGCTACAGAACGACCGCTAACAGCGTCTCCTGCACTCAGGCTACAGAACGCAGGTATACTGCGTCTCTCTACACCCAGGTTTCAGAACTGCCCTAAGCTACCACTTCTACACTCAGGCTGCAGAACTTCCTCAAACCACGGCTCTGTACACTCAGCATTCAGAACTCTTGTAAACTGCTACTCTCTACTCAAAGGCAACAGCACTACTGTATATGGCGTGTGAAAGCTCGTGAGCTACTGAACTCCCATATAGTGCGTATGCCTAATCCCAAGCTACAGAACTCCCGTAAGCTGTATCTTTTACCTAAAGTTACAAAATGCCCATTAACAGCACTTCTCTACACTGAAGCTACAGAACTCCCGCAAGCCATGGCTCTGTATGCTCAGCATACAGAACTCTTGTAACCTGCTTCTCTCTACTCCAGGCTACAGCATTCCCATACAGTGTGTTTCATACACTTGGGTTACAGAACTGCTGTATAGTGCGTAGGCCTAACCCCAAGCCACAGAACGACCGCTAACAGCGTCTCCTGCACTCAGGCTACAGAACGCAGGTATACTGCGTCTCGCTACACCCAGGTTACAGAACTGCCGTAAGCTACCACTTCTACACTCAGGCTGCAGAACTCCCGCAAATCATGGCTCTGTACACTCAGCATACAGAACTCTTGTAAACTGCTTCTCTCTACTCCAGGCTACAGCATTCCCATACAGTGTTTTTCATACACTTGGGTTACAGAACTGCCGTATACTGCATAGGCCTAACCCCAAGCCACAGAGGTACCGCTAACTGCGTCTCCCGCACTCAGGCTACAGAATGAAGGTATATTGTGATTGTCCACACCGAGGTTACAGAACTCCCAAACGCTGTGTCTCCTACACTCAGGCTGCAGAACTCCCACAAACCATGGCTCCCTACTCTCAGCATACAGAACTCTTGTAAACTGCTTCTCTCTACTACCTGTCTACAGCACTCCCATACAGTGTGTTTCATACACTTGGGTTACAGAACTGCTGTATAGTGCGTAGGCCTAACCCCAAGCCACAGAACGACCGCTAACAGCGTCTCCTGCACTCGGGCTACAGAACGCATTTTTACTGCGTCTCTCTACACCCAGGTTACAGAGCTGCCGTAAGCTACCACTTCTACACTCAGGCTGCAGAACTCCCGCAAACCATGGCTCTCTAAACTCAGCATACAGAACTCTTGTAAACTGCTTCTCTCTACTTCCAGGCTACAGCATTCCCATACAGTGTGTTTCATACACTTGGGTTACAGAACTGCTGTATAGTGCGTAGGCCTAACCCCAAGCCACAGAACGACCGCTAACTCCATTTAGTGCATATGCCTAACCCCAAGCTACAGAACTCCCAGCAGCTGCCTCTTATGCCCTATGGCTACAGAACGCCCATTAACAGCACTTCTCTGCACTCAGGATACAGAACTCCTTCTAAACAGGTCTCCAGAACTCAAGCTACAGAACGCAGGTATACTGTCTTTCTCTACACACAGGTTACAGAATTGCCCTAAGCTACCACTTCTACACTCAGGCTGCAGAACTCCCGCAAACCATGGCTCTGTACACTCAGCATACAGAACTCTTGTAAACTCTTCTATCTACTCCCAGGCTGCAGCACTCCCATACAGTGTTTTTCATACACTTTGGTTACAGAACTGCCGTATAGTGCATAGGCCTAACCCCAAGCCACAGAACGACCGCTAACTGCGTCTCCCGCACTCAGGCTACAGAATGAAGGTATATTGTGATTGTGCACACCAAGGTTACAGAACTCCCAAACGCTGCGTCTCCTACACTCAGGCTGCAGAACTCCCACAAACCATGGCTCCCTACTCTCAGCATACAGAACTCTTGTAAACTGCTTCTCTCTACTCCCAGGCAACAGCACTGCTGTATACTGCGTTTGACAACTCGTGAATACTGAACTCCCATATAATGCGTATGCCTAACCCCAAGCTACAGAACTCCCGTAAGCTGTGTCTTTTACCTAAAGTTACAAAATGCCCATTAACAGCACTTCTCTACACTCAAGCTGCAGAACTCCCGCAAGCCATGGCTCTGTACGCTCAGCATACAGAACTCTTGTAAACTGCTTCTCTCTACTCCCAGGCTACAGCACTCCCATACAGTGTGTTTCATACACTTGGGTTACAGAACTGCTGTATAGTGCGTAGGCCTAACCCCAAGCCACAGAACGACCGCTAACAGCGTCTCCTGCACTCAGGCTACAGAACGCAGGTATACTGCGTCTCGCTACACCCAGGTTACAGAACTGCTGTAAGCTACCACTTCTACACTCAGGCTGCAGAACTCCCTCAAATCATGGCTCTATACACTCAGCATACAGAACTCTTGTAAACTGCTTCTCTCTACTCCCAGGCTGCAGCACTCCCATACAGTGTTTTTCATACACTTTGGTTACAGAACTGCCGTATACTGCATAGGCCTAACCCCAAGCCACAGAGGTACCGCTAACTGCGTCTCCCGCACTCAGGCTACAGAATGAAAGTATATTGTGATTGTCCACACCGAGGTTACAGAACTCCCAAACGCTGCGTCTCCTACACTCAGGCTGCAGAACTCCCACAAACCATGGCTCCCTACTCTCAGCATACAGAACTCTTGTAAACTGCTTCTTTCTACTACCAGGCTACAGCACTGCTGTATCTGCACTTGCCACCTCGTGAGCTACTGAACTCCCATATAGTGCGTAGTCCTAACCCCAAGCTACAGAACGACCGCTAACAGCGTCTCCTGCACTCAGGCTACAGAACGCAGGTATACTGCGTCTCTCTACACCCAGGTTTCAGAACTGCCCTAAGCTACCACTTCTACACTCAGGCTGCAGAACTTCCTCAAACCACGGCTCTGTACACTCAGCATTCAGAACTCTTGTAAACTGCTACTCTCTACTCAAAGGCAACAGCACTACTGTATATGGCGTGTGAAAGCTCGTGAGCTACTGAACTCCCATATAGTGCGTATGCCTAATCCCAAGCTACAGAACTCCCGTAAGCTGTATCTTTTACCTAAAGTTACAAAATGCCCATTAACAGCACTTCTCTACACTGAAGCTACAGAACTCCCGCAAGCCATGGCTCTGTATGCTCAGCATACAGAACTCTTGTAACCTGCTTCTCTCTACTCCAGGCTACAGCATTCCCATACAGTGTGTTTCATACACTTGGGTTACAGAACTGCTGTATAGTGCGTAGGCCTAACCCCAAGCCACAGAACGACCGCTAACAGCGTCTCCTGCACTCAGGCTACAGAACGCAGGTATACTGCGTCTCGCTACACCCAGGTTACAGAACTGCCGTAAGCTACCACTTCTACACTCAGGCTGCAGAACTCCCGCAAATCATGGCTCTGTACACTCAGCATACAGAACTCTTGTAAACTGCTTCTCTCTACTCCAGGCTACAGCATTCCCATACAGTGTTTTTCATACACTTGGGTTACAGAACTGCCGTATACTGCATAGGCCTAACCCCAAGCCACAGAGGTACCGCTAACTGCGTCTCCCGCACTCAGGCTACAAAATGAAGGTATATTGTGATTGTCCACACCGAGGTTACAGAACTCCCAAACGCTGTGTCTCCTACACTCAGGCTGCAGAACTCCCACAAACCATGGCTCCCTACTCTCAGCATACAGAACTCTTGTAAACTGCTTCTCTCTACTACCTGTCTACAGCACTCCCATACAGTGTGTTTCATACACTTGGGTTACAGAACTGCTGTATAGTGCGTAGGCCTAACCCCAAGCCACAGAACGACCGCTAACAGCGTCTCCTGCACTCGGGCTACAGAACGCATTTTTACTGCGTCTCTCTACACCCAGGTTACAGAGCTGCCGTAAGCTACCACTTCTACACTCAGGCTGCAGAACTCCCGCAAACCATGGCTCTCTAAACTCAGCATACAGAACTCTTGTAAACTGCTTCTCTCTACTTCCAGGCTACAGCATTCCCATACAGTGTGTTTCATACACTTGGGTTACAGAACTGCTGTATAGTGCGTAGGCCTAACCCCAAGCCACAGAACGACCGCTAACTCCATTTAGTGCATATGCCTAACCCCAAGCTACAGAACTCCCAGCAGCTGCCTCTTATGCCCTATGGCTACAGAACGCCCATTAACAGCACTTCTCTGCACTCAGGATACAGAACTCCTTCTAAACAGGTCTCCAGAACTCAAGCTACAGAACGCAGGTATACTGTCTTTCTCTACACACAGGTTACAGAATTGCCCTAAGCTACCACTTCTACACTCAGGCTGCAGAACTCCCGCAAACCATGGCTCTGTACACTCAGCATACAGAACTCTTGTAAACTCTTCTATCTACTCCCAGGCTGCAGCACTCCCATACAGTGTTTTTCATACACTTTGGTTACAGAACTGCCGTATAGTGCATAGGCCTAACCCCAAGCCACAGAACGACCGCTAACTGCGTCTCCCGCACTCAGGCTACAGAATGAAGGTATATTGTGATTGTGCACACCAAGGTTACAGAACTCCCAAACGCTGCGTCTCCTACACTCAGGCTGCAGAACTCCCACAAACCATGGCTCCCTACTCTCAGCATACAGAACTCTTGTAAACTGCTTCTCTCTACTCCCAGGCAACAGCACTGCTGTATACTGCGTTTGACAACTCGTGAATACTGAACTCCCATATAATGCGTATGCCTAACCCCAAGCTACAGAACTCCCGTAAGCTGTGTCTTTTACCTAAAGTTACAAAATGCCCATTAACAGCACTTCTCTACACTCAAGCTGCAGAACTCCCGCAAGCCATGGCTCTGTACGCTCAGCATACAGAACTCTTGTAAACTGCTTCTCTCTACTCCCAGGCTACAGCACTCCCATACAGTGTGTTTCATACACTTGGGTTACAGAACTGCTGTATAGTGCGTAGGCCTAACCCCAAGCCACAGAACGACCGCTAACAGCGTCTCCTGCACTCAGGCTACAGAACGCAGGTATACTGCGTCTCGCTACACCCAGGTTACAGAACTGCTGTAAGCTACCACTTCTACACTCAGGCTGCAGAACTCCCTCAAATCATGGCTCTATACACTCAGCATACAGAACTCTTGTAAACTGCTTCTCTCTACTCCCAGGCTGCAGCACTCCCATACAGTGTTTTTCATACACTTTGGTTACAGAACTGCCGTATACTGCATAGGCCTAACCCCAAGCCACAGAGGTACCGCTAACTGCGTCTCCCGCACTCAGGCTACAGAATGAAAGTATATTGTGATTGTCCACACCGAGGTTACAGAACTCCCAAACGCTGCGTCTCCTACACTCAGGCTGCAGAACTCCCACAAACCATGGCTCCCTACTCTCAGCATACAGAACTCTTGTAAACTGCTTCTTTCTACTACCAGGCTACAGCACTGCTGTATCTGCACTTGCCACCTCGTGAGCTACTGAACTCCCATATAGTGCGTAGTCCTAACCCCAAGCTACAGAACGACCGCTAACAGCGTCTCCTGCACTCAGGCTACAGAACGCAGGTATACTGCGTCTCTCTACACCCAGGTTTCAGAACTGCCCTAAGCTACCACTTCTACACTCAGGCTGCAGAACTTCCTCAAACCACGGCTCTGTACACTCAGCATTCAGAACTCTTGTAAACTGCTACTCTCTACTCAAAGGCAACAGCACTACTGTATATGGCGTGTGAAAGCTCGTGAGCTACTGAACTCCCATATAGTGCGTATGCCTAATCCCAAGCTACAGAACTCCCGTAAGCTGTATCTTTTACCTAAAGTTACAAAATGCCCATTAACAGCACTTCTCTACACTGAAGCTACAGAACTCCCGCAAGCCATGGCTCTGTATGCTCAGCATACAGAACTCTTGTAACCTGCTTCTCTCTACTCCAGGCTACAGCATTCCCATACAGTGTGTTTCATACACTTGGGTTACAGAACTGCTGTATAGTGCGTAGGCCTAACCCCAAGCCACAGAACGACCGCTAACAGCGTCTCCTGCACTCAGGCTACAGAACGCAGGTATACTGCGTCTCGCTACACCCAGGTTTCAGAACTGCCGTAAGCTACCACTTCTACACTCAGGCTGCAGAACTCCCGCAAATCATGGCTCTGTACACTCAGCATACAGAACTCTTGTAAACTGCTTCTCTCTACTCCAGGCTACAGCATTCCCATACAGTGTTTTTCATACACTTGGGTTACAGAACTGCCGTATACTGCATAGGCCTAACCCCAAGCCACAGAGGTACCGCTAACTGCGTCTCCCGCACTCAGGCTACAGAATGAAGGTATATTGTGATTGTCCACACCGAGGTTACAGAACTCCCAAACGCTGTGTCTCCTACACTCAGGCTGCAGAACTCCCACAAACCATGGCTCCCTACTCTCAGCATACAGAACTCTTGTAAACTGCTTCTCTCTACTACCTGTCTACAGCACTCCCATACAGTGTGTTTCATACACTTGGGTTACAGAACTGCTGTATAGTGCGTAGGCCTAACCCCAAGCCACAGAACGACCGCTAACAGCGTCTCCTGCACTCGGGCTACAGAACGCATTTTTACTGCGTCTCTCTACACCCAGGTTACAGAGCTGCCGTAAGCTACCACTTCTACACTCAGGCTGCAGAACTCCCGCAAACCATGGCTCTCTAAACTCAGCATACAGAACTCTTGTAAACTGCTTCTCTCTACTTCCAGGCTACAGCATTCCCATACAGTGTGTTTCATACACTTGGGTTACAGAACTGCTGTATAGTGCGTAGGCCTAACCCCAAGCCACAGAACGACCGCTAACTCCATTTAGTGCATATGCCTAACCCCAAGCTACAGAACTCCCAGCAGCTGCCTCTTATGCCCTATGGCTACAGAACGCCCATTAACAGCACTTCTCTGCACTCAGGATACAGAACTCCTTCTAAACAGGTCTCCAGAACTCAAGCTACAGAACGCAGGTATACTGTCTTTCTCTACACACAGGTTACAGAATTGCCCTAAGCTACCACTTCTACACTCAGGCTGCAGAACTCCCGCAAACCATGGCTCTGTACACTCAGCATACAGAACTCTTGTAAACTCTTCTATCTACTCCCAGGCTGCAGCACTCCCATACAGTGTTTTTCATACACTTTGGTTACAGAACTGCCGTATAGTGCATAGGCCTAACCCCAAGCCACAGAACGACCGCTAACTGCGTCTCCCGCACTCAGGCTACAGAATGAAGGTATATTGTGATTGTGCACACCAAGGTTACAGAACTCCCAAACGCTGCGTCTCCTACACTCAGGCTGCAGAACTCCCACAAACCATGGCTCCCTACTCTCAGCATACAGAACTCTTGTAAACTGCTTCTCTCTACTCCCAGGCTGCAGCACTCCCATACAGTGTTTTTCATACACTTTGGTTACAGAACTGCCATATACTGCATAGGCCTAACCCCAAGCCACAGAGGTACCGCTAACTGCGTCTCCCGCACTCAGGCTACAGAATGAAAGTATATTGTGATTGTCCACACCGAGGTTACAGAACTCCCAAACGCTGCGTCTCCTACACTCAGGCTGCAGAACTCCCACAAACCATGGCTCCCTACTCTCAGCATACAGAACTCTTGTAAACTGCTTCTTTCTACTACCAGGCTACAGCACTGCTGTATACTGCACTTGCCACCTCGTGAGCTACTGAACTCCCATATAGTGCGTAGTCCTAACCCCAAGCTACAGAACGACCGCTAACAGCGTCTCCTGCACTCAGGCTACAGAACGCAGGTATACTGCGTCTCTCTACACCCAGGTTTCAGAACTGCCCTAAGCTACCACTTCTACACTCAGGCTGCAGAACTTCCTCAAACCACGGCTCTGTACACTCAGCATTCAGAACTCTTGTAAACTGCTACTCTCTACTCAAAGGCAACAGCACTACTGTATATGGTGTGTGAAAGCTCGTGAGCTACTGAACTCCCATATAGTGCGTATGCCTAATCCCAAGCTACAGAACTCCCGTAAGCTGTATCTTTTACCTAAAGTTACAAAATGCCCATTAACAGCACTTCTCTACACTGAAGCTACAGAACTCCCGCAAGCCATGGCTCTGTATGCTCAGCATACAGAACTCTTGTAACCTGCTTCTCTCTACTCCAGGCTACAGCATTCCCATACAGTGTGTTTCATACACTTGGGTTACAGAACTGCTGTATAGTGCGTAGGCCTAACCCCAAGCCACAGAACGACCGTTAACTGCGTCTCCCGCACTCAGGCTACAGAATGAAGGTATATTGTGATTGTCCACACCAAGGTTACAGAACTCCCAAACGCTGCGTCTCCTACACTCAGGCTGCAGAACTCCCACAAACCATGGCTCCCTACTCTCAGCATACAGAACTCTTGTAAACTGCTTCTCTCTACTCCCAGGCTGCAGCACTCCCATACAGTGTTTTTCATACACTTTGGTTACAGAACTGCCGTATAGTGCATAGGCCTAACCCCAAGCCACAGAGGTACCGCTAACTGCGTCTCCCGCACTCAGGCTACAGAATTAAAGTATATTGTGATTGTCCACACCGAGGTTACAGAACTCCCAAACGCTGCGTCTCCTACACTCAGGCTGCAGAACTCCCAAAACCATGGCTCCCTACTCTCAGCATACAGAACTCTTGAAAACTGCTTCTCTCTACTCCCAGGCTACAGCACTGCTGTATACTGCGCTTGCCACCTCGTGAGCTACTGAACTCCCATATAGTGCGTATGCCAAACCCCAAGCTTCAGAACTCCCGTAAGCTGTGTCTTTTACCTAAAGTTACAAAATGCCCATTAACAGCCCTTCTCTACACTCAAGCTACAGAACTCCCGCAAGCCATGGCTCTCTAAACTCAGCAAACAGAACTCTTGTAAACTGCTTCTCTCTACTTCCAGGCTACAGCATTCCCATACAGTGTGTTTCATACACTTGGGTTACAGAACTGCTGTATAGTGCGTAGGCCTAACCCCAAGCCACAGAACGACCGCTAACAGCGTCTCCTGCACTCAGGCTACAGAACGCAGGTATACTGCGTCTCGCTACACCCAGGTTACAGAACTGCCGTAAGCTACCACTTCTACACTCAGGCTGCAGAACTCCCTCAAACCATGGCTCTGTACACTCAGCATACAGAACTCTTGTAAACTGCTTCTCTCTACTCCCAGGCTGCAGCACTCCCATACAGTGTTTTTCATACACTTTGGTTACAGAACTGCCGTATACTGCATAGGCCTAACCCCAAGCCACAGAGGTACCGCTAACTGCGTCTCCCGCACTCAGGCTACAGAATGAAAGTATATTGTGATTGTCCACACCGAGGTTACAGAACTCCCAAACGCTGCATCTCCTACACTCAGGCTGCAGAACTCCCACAAACCATGGCTCCCTACTCTCAGCATACAGAACTCTTGTAAACTGCTTCTTTCTACTACCAGGCTACAGCACTGCTGTATACTGCACTTGCCACCTCGTGAGCTACTGAACTCCCATATAGTGCGTAGTCCTAACCCCAAGCTACAGAACGACCGCTAACAGCGTCTCCTGCACTCAGGCTACAGAACGCAGGTATACTGCGTCTCTCTACACCCAGGTTACAGAACTGCCCTAAGCTACCACTTCTATACTCAGGCTGCAGAACTTCCTCAAACCACGGCTCTGTACACTCAGCATTCAGAACTCTTGTAAACTGCTACTCTCTACTCAAAGGCAACAGCACTACTGTATATGGCGTGTGAAAGCTCGTGAGCTACTGAACTCCCATATAGTGCGTATGCCTAATCCCAAGCTACAGAACTCCCGTAAGCTGTATCTTTTACCTAAAGTTACAAAATGCCCATTAACAGCACTTCTCTACACTGAAGCTACAGAACTCCCGCAAGCCATGGCTCTGTATGCTCAGCATACAGAACTCTTGTAACCTGCTTCTCTCTACTCCAGGCTACAGCATTCCCATACAGTGTGTTTCATACACTTGGGTTACAGAACTGCTGTATAGTGCGTAGGCCTAACCCCAAGCCACAGAACGACCGCTAACAGCGTCTCCTGCACTCAGGCTACAGAACGCAGGTATACTGCGTCTCGCTACACCCAGGTTACAGAACTGCCGTAAGCTACCACTTCTACACTCAGGCTGCAGAACTCCCGCAAATCATGGCTCTGTACACTCAGCATACAGAACTCTTGTAAACTGCTTCTCTCTACTCCAGGCTACAGCATTCCCATACAGTGTTTTTCATACACTTGGGTTACAGAACTGCCGTATACTGCATAGGCCTAACCCCAAGCCACAGAGGTACCGCTAACTGCGTCTCCCGCACTCAGGCTACAGAATGAAGGTATATTGTGATTGTCCACACCGAGGTTACAGAACTCCCAAACGCTGTGTCTCCTACACTCAGGCTGCAGAACTCCCACAAACCATGGCTCCCTACTCTCAGCATACAGAACTCTTGTAAACTGCTTCTCTCTACTACCTGTCTACAGCACTCCCATACAGTGTGTTTCATACACTTGGGTTACAGAACTGCTGTATAGTGCGTAGGCCTAACCCCAAGCCACAGAACGACCGCTAACAGCGTCTCCTGCACTCAGGCTACAGAACGCATTTTTACTGCGTCTCTCTACACCCAGGTTACAGAGCTGCCGTAAGCTACCACTTCTACACTCAGGCTGCAGAACTCCCGCAAACCATGGCTCTCTAAACTCAGCATACAGACTCTTGTAAACTGCTTCTCTCTACTTCCAGGCTACAGCATTCCCATACAGTGTGTTTCATACACTTGGGTTACAGAACTGCTGTATAGTGCGTAGGCCTAACCCCAAGCCACAGAACGACTGCTAACTCCATTTAGTGCATATGCCTAACCCCAAGCTACAGAACTCCCAGCAGCTGCCTCTTATGCCCTATGGCTACAGAACGCCCATTAACAGCACTTCTCTGCACTCAGGATACAGAACTCCTTCTAAACAGGTCTCCAGAACTCAAGCTACAGAACGCAGGTATACTGTCTTTCTCTACACGCAGGTTACAGAATTGCCCTAAGCTACCACTTCTACACTCAGGCTGCAGAACTCCCGCAAACCATGGCTCTGTACACTCAGCATACAGAACTCTTGTAAACTCTTCTATCTACTCCCAGGCTGCAGCACTCCCATACAGTGTTTTTCATACACTTTGGTTACAGAACTGCCGTATACTGCATAGGCCTAACCCCAAGCCACAGAGGTACCGCTAACTGCGTCTCCCGCACTCAGGCTACAGAATGAAGGTATATTGTGATTGTGCACACCAAGGTTACAGAACTCCCAAACGCTGCGTCTCCTACACTCAGGCTGCAGAACTCCCACAAACCATGGCTCCCTACTCTCAGCATACAGAACTCTTGTAAACTGCTTCTCTCTACTCCCAGGCAACAGCACTGCTGTATACTGCGTTTGACAACTCGTGAATACTGAACTCCCATATAATGCGTATGCCTAACCCCAAGCTACAGAACTCCCGTAAGCTGTGTCTTTTACCTAAAGTTACAAAATGCCCATTAACAGCACTTCTCTACACTCAAGCTGCAGAACTCCCGCAAGCCATGGCTCTGTACGCTCAGCATACAGAACTCTTGTAAACTGCTTCTCTCTACTCCCAGGCTACAGCACTCCCATACAGTGTGTTTCATACACTTGGGTTACAGAACTGCTGTATAGTGCGTAGGCCTAACCCCAAGCCACAGAACGACCGCTAACAGCGTCTCCTGCACTCAGGCTACAGAACGCAGGTATACTGCGTCTCGCTACACCCAGGTTACAGAACTGCTGTAAGCTACCACTTCTACACTCAGGCTGCAGAACTCCCGCAAATCATGGCTCTATACACTCAGCATACAGAACTCTTGTAAACTGCTTCTCTCTACTCCCAGGCTGCAGCACTCCCATACAGTGTTTTTCATACACTTTGGTTACAGAACTGCCGTATACTGCATAGGCCTAACCCCAAGCCACAGAGGTACCGCTAACTGCGTCTCCCGCACTCAGGCTACAGAATGAAAGTATATTGTGATTGTCCACACCGAGGTTACAGAACTCCCAAACGCTGCGTCTCCTACACTCAGGCTGCAGAACTCCCACAAACCATGGCTCCCTACTCTCAGCATACAGAACTCTTGTAAACTGCTTCTTTCTACTACCAGGCTACAGCACTGCTGTATCTGCACTTGCCACCTCGTGAGCTACTGAACTCCCATATAGTGCGTAGTCCTAACCCCAAGCTACAGAACGACCGCTAACAGCGTCTCCTGCACTCAGGCTACAGAACGCAGGTATACTGCGTCTCTCTACACCCAGGTTTCAGAACTGCCCTAAGCTACCACTTCTACACTCAGGCTGCAGAACTTCCTCAAACCACGGCTCTGTACACTCAGCATTCAGAACTCTTGTAAACTGCTACTCTCTACTCAAAGGCAACAGCACTACTGTATATGGCGTGTGAAAGCTCGTGAGCTACTGAACTCCCATATAGTGCGTATGCCTAATCCCAAGCTACAGAACTCCCGTAAGCTGTATCTTTTACCTAAAGTTACAAAATGCCCATTAACAGCACTTCTCTACACTGAAGCTACAGAACTCCCGCAAGCCATGGCTCTGTATGCTCAGCATACAGAACTCTTGTAACCTGCTTCTCTCTACTCCAGGCTACAGCATTCCCATACAGTGTGTTTCATACACTTGGGTTACAGAACTGCTGTATAGTGCGTAGGCCTAACCCCAAGCCACAGAACGACCGCTAACAGCGTCTCCTGCACTCAGGCTACAGAACGCAGGTATACTGCGTCTCGCTACACCCAGGTTTCAGAACTGCCGTAAGCTACCACTTCTACACTCAGGCTGCAGAACTCCCGCAAATCATGGCTCTGTACACTCAGCATACAGAACTCTTGTAAACTGCTTCTCTCTACTCCAGGCTACAGCATTCCCATACAGTGTTTTTCATACACTTGGGTTACAGAACTGCCGTATACTGCATAGGCCTAACCCCAAGCCACAGAGGTACCGCTAACTGCGTCTCCCGCACTCAGGCTACAGAATGAAGGTATATTGTGATTGTCCACACCGAGGTTACAGAACTCCCAAACGCTGTGTCTCCTACACTCAGGCTGCAGAACTCCCACAAACCATGGCTCCCTACTCTCAGCATACAGAACTCTTGTAAACTGCTTCTCTCTACTACCTGTCTACAGCACTCCCATACAGTGTGTTTCATACACTTGGGTTACAGAACTGCTGTATAGTGCGTAGGCCTAACCCCAAGCCACAGAACGACCGCTAACAGCGTCTCCTGCACTCGGGCTACAGAACGCATTTTTACTGCGTCTCTCTACACCCAGGTTACAGAGCTGCCGTAAGCTACCACTTCTACACTCAGGCTGCAGAACTCCCGCAAACCATGGCTCTCTAAACTCAGCATACAGAACTCTTGTAAACTGCTTCTCTCTACTTCCAGGCTACAGCATTCCCATACAGTGTGTTTCATACACTTGGGTTACAGAACTGCTGTATAGTGCGTAGGCCTAACCCCAAGCCACAGAACGACCGCTAACTCCATTTAGTGCATATGCCTAACCCCAAGCTACAGAACTCCCAGCAGCTGCCTCTTATGCCCTATGGCTACAGAACGCCCATTAACAGCACTTCTCTGCACTCAGGATACAGAACTCCTTCTAAACAGGTCTCCAGAACTCAAGCTACAGAACGCAGGTATACTGTCTTTCTCTACACACAGGTTACAGAATTGCCCTAAGCTACCACTTCTACACTCAGGCTGCAGAACTCCCGCAAACCATGGCTCTGTACACTCAGCATACAGAACTCTTGTAAACTCTTCTATCTACTCCCAGGCTGCAGCACTCCCATACAGTGTTTTTCATACACTTTGGTTACAGAACTGCCGTATAGTGCATAGGCCTAACCCCAAGCCACAGAACGACCGCTAACTGCGTCTCCCGCACTCAGGCTACAGAATGAAGGTATATTGTGATTGTGCACACCAAGGTTACAGAACTCCCAAACGCTGCGTCTCCTACACTCAGGCTGCAGAACTCCCACAAACCATGGCTCCCTACTCTCAGCATACAGAACTCTTGTAAACTGCTTCTCTCTACTCCCAGGCAACAGCACTGCTGTATACTGCGTTTGACAACTCGTGAATACTGAACTCCCATATAATGCGTATGCCTAACCCCAAGCTACAGAACTCCCGTAAGCTGTGTCTTTTACCTAAAGTTACAAAATGCCCATTAACAGCACTTCTCTACACTCAAGCTGCAGAACTCCCGCAAGCCATGGCTCTGTACGCTCAGCATACAGAACTCTTGTAAACTGCTTCTCTCTACTCCCAGGCTACAGCACTCCCATACAGTGTGTTTCATACACTTGGGTTACAGAACTGCTGTATAGTGCGTAGGCCTAACCCCAAGCCACAGAACGACCGCTAACAGCGTCTCCTGCACTCAGGCTACAGAACGCATTTTTACTGCGTCTCTCTACACCCAGGTTACAGAACTGCCGTAAGCTACCACTTCTACACTCAGGCTGCAGAACTCCCGCAAATCATGGCTCTGTACACTCAGCATACAGAACTCTTGTAAACTGCTTCTCTCTACTCCCAGGCTGCAGCACTCCCATACAGTGTTTTTCATACACTTTGGTTACAGAACTGCCATATACTGCATAGGCCTAACCCCAAGCCACAGAGGTACCGCTAACTGCGTCTCCCGCACTCAGGCTACAGAATGAAAGTATATTGTGATTGTCCACACCGAGGTTACAGAACTCCCAAACGCTGCGTCTCCTACACTCAGGCTGCAGAACTCCCACAAACCATGGCTCCCTACTCTCAGCATACAGAACTCTTGTAAACTGCTTCTTTCTACTACCAGGCTACAGCACTGCTGTATACTGCACTTGCCACCTCGTGAGCTACTGAACTCCCATATAGTGCGTAGTCCTAACCCCAAGCTACAGAACGACCGCTAACAGCGTCTCCTGCACTCAGGCTACAGAACGCAGGTATACTGCGTCTCTCTACACCCAGGTTTCAGAACTGCCCTAAGCTACCACTTCTACACTCAGGCTGCAGAACTTCCTCAAACCACGGCTCTGTACACTCAGCATTCAGAACTCTTGTAAACTGCTACTCTCTACTCAAAGGCAACAGCACTACTGTATATGGTGTGTGAAAGCTCGTGAGCTACTGAACTCCCATATAGTGCGTATGCCTAATCCCAAGCTACAGAACTCCCGTAAGCTGTATCTTTTACCTAAAGTTACAAAATGCCCATTAACAGCACTTCTCTACACTGAAGCTACAGAACTCCCGCAAGCCATGGCTCTGTATGCTCAGCATACAGAACTCTTGTAACCTGCTTCTCTCTACTCCAGGCTACAGCATTCCCATACAGTGTGTTTCATACACTTGGGTTACAGAACTGCTGTATAGTGCGTAGGCCTAACCCCAAGCCACAGAACGACCGTTAACTGCGTCTCCCGCACTCAGGCTACAGAATGAAGGTATATTGTGATTGTCCACACCAAGGTTACAGAACTCCCAAACGCTGCGTCTCCTACACTCAGGCTGCAGAACTCCCACAAACCATGGCTCCCTACTCTCAGCATACAGAACTCTTGTAAACTGCTTCTCTCTACTCCCAGGCTGCAGCACTCCCATACAGTGTTTTTCATACACTTTGGTTACAGAACTGCCGTATAGTGCATAGGCCTAACCCCAAGCCACAGAGGTACCGCTAACTGCGTCTCCCGCACTCAGGCTACAGAATTAAAGTATATTGTGATTGTCCACACCGAGGTTACAGAACTCCCAAACGCTGCGTCTCCTACACTCAGGCTGCAGAACTCCCAAAACCATGGCTCCCTACTCTCAGCATACAGAACTCTTGAAAACTGCTTCTCTCTACTCCCAGGCTACAGCACTGCTGTATACTGCGCTTGCCACCTCGTGAGCTACTGAACTCCCATATAGTGCGTATGCCAAACCCCAAGCTTCAGAACTCCCGTAAGCTGTGTCTTTTACCTAAAGTTACAAAATGCCCATTAACAGCACTTCTCTACACTCAAGCTACAGAACTCCCGCAAGCCATGGCTCTCTAAACTCAGCAAACAGAACTCTTGTAAACTGCTTCTCTCTACTTCCAGGCTACAGCATTCCCATACAGTGTGTTTCATACACTTGGGTTACAGAACTGCTGTATAGTGCGTAGGCCTAACCCCAAGCCACAGAACGACCGCTAACAGCGTCTCCTGCACTCAGGCTACAGAACGCAGGTATACTGCGTCTCGCTACACCCAGGTTACAGAACTGCCGTAAGCTACCACTTCTACACTCAGGCTGCAGAACTCCCTCAAACCATGGCTCTGTACACTCAGCATACAGAACTCTTGTAAACTGCTTCTCTCTACTCCCAGGCTGCAGCACTCCCATACAGTGTTTTTCATACACTTTGGTTACAGAACTGCCGTATACTGCATAGGCCTAACCCCAAGCCACAGAGGTACCGCTAACTGCGTCTCCCGCACTCAGGCTACAGAATGAAAGTATATTGTGATTGTCCACACCGAGGTTACAGAACTCCCAAACGCTGCATCTCCTACACTCAGGCTGCAGAACTCCCACAAACCATGGCTCCCTACTCTCAGCATACAGAACTCTTGTAAACTGCTTCTTTCTACTACCAGGCTACAGCACTGCTGTATACTGCACTTGCCACCTCGTGAGCTACTGAACTCCCATATAGTGCGTAGTCCTAACCCCAAGCTACAGAACGACCGCTAACAGCGTCTCCTGCACTCAGGCTACAGAACGCAGGTATACTGCGTCTCTCTACACCCAGGTTACAGAACTGCCCTAAGCTACCACTTCTATACTCAGGCTGCAGAACTTCCTCAAACCACGGCTCTGTACACTCAGCATTCAGAACTCTTGTAAACTGCTACTCTCTACTCAAAGGCAACAGCACTACTGTATATGGCGTGTGAAAGCTCGTGAGCTACTGAACTCCCATATAGTGCGTATGCCTAATCCCAAGCTACAGAACTCCCGTAAGCTGTATCTTTTACCTAAAGTTACAAAATGCCCATTAACAGCACTTCTCTACACTGAAGCTACAGAACTCCCGCAAGCCATGGCTCTGTATGCTCAGCATACAGAACTCTTGTAACCTGCTTCTCTCTACTTCCAGGCTACAGCATTCCCATACAGTGTGTTTCATACACTTGGGTTACAGAACTGCTGTATAGTGCGTAGGCCTAACCCCAAGCCACAGAACGACCGCTAACAGCGTCTCCTGCACTCAGGCTACAGAACGCAGGTATACTGCGTCTCGCTACACCCAGGTTACAGAACTGCCGTAAGCTACCACTTCTACACTCAGGCTGCAGAACTCCCTCAAACCATGGCTCTGTACACTCAGCATACAGAACTCTTGTAAACTGCTTCTCTCTACTCCCAGGCTGCAGCACTCCCATACAGTGTTTTTCATACACTTTGGTTACAGAACTGCCGTATACTGCATAGGCCTAACCCCAAGCCACAGAGGTACCGCTAACTGCGTCTCCCGCACTCAGGCTACAGAATGAAAGTATATTGTGATTGTCCACACCGAGGTTACAGAACTCCCAAACGCTGCATCTC
Organism: Lepus europaeus; assembly: GCF_033115175.1. Classification (NCBI taxonomy): domain Eukaryota; kingdom Metazoa; phylum Chordata; class Mammalia; order Lagomorpha; family Leporidae; genus Lepus; species Lepus europaeus. The sequence continues at coordinate 7,378,478 of NW_026909177.1, forward strand.
CTACACTCAGGCTGCAGAACTCCCACAAACCATGGCTCCCTACTCTCAGCATACAGAACTCTTGTAAACTGCTTCTTTCTACTACCAGGCTACAGCACTGCTGTATACTGCACTTGCCACCTCGTGAGCTACTGAACTCCCATATAGTGCGTAGTCCTAACCCCAAGCTACAGAACGACCGCTAACAGCGTCTCCTGCACTCAGGCTACAGAACGCAGGTATACTGCGTCTCTCTACACCCAGGTTACAGAACTGCCCTAAGCTACCACTTCTATACTCAGGCTGCAGAACTTCCTCAAACCACGGCTCTGTACACTCAGCATTCAGAACTCTTGTAAACTGCTACTCTCTACTCAAAGGCAACAGCACTACTGTATATGGCGTGTGAAAGCTCGTGAGCTACTGAACTCCCATATAGTGCGTATGCCTAATCCCAAGCTACAGAACTCCCGTAAGCTGTATCTTTTACCTAAAGTTACAAAATGCCCATTAACAGCACTTCTCTACACTGAAGCTACAGAACTCCCGCAAGCCATGGCTCTGTATGCTCAGCATACAGAACTCTTGTAACCTGCTTCTCTCTACTCCAGGCTACAGCATTCCCATACAGTGTGTTTCATACACTTGGGTTACAGAACTGCTGTATAGTGCGTAGGCCTAACCCCAAGCCACAGAACGACCGCTAACAGCGTCTCCTGCACTCAGGCTACAGAACGCAGGTATACTGCGTCTCGCTACACCCAGGTTACAGAACTGCCGTAAGCTACCACTTCTACACTCAGGCTGCAGAACTCCCGCAAATCATGGCTCTGTACACTCAGCATACAGAACTCTTGTAAACTGCTTCTCTCTACTCCAGGCTACAGCATTCCCATACAGTGTTTTTCATACACTTGGGTTACAGAACTGCCGTATACTGCATAGGCCTAACCCCAAGCCACAGAGGTACCGCTAACTGCGTCTCCCGCACTCAGGCTACAGAATGAAGGTATATTGTGATTGTCCACACCGAGGTTACAGAACTCCCAAACGCTGTGTCTCCTACACTCAGGCTGCAGAACTCCCACAAACCATGGCTCCCTACTCTCAGCATACAGAACTCTTGTAAACTGCTTCTCTCTACTACCTGTCTACAGCACTCCCATACAGTGTGTTTCATACACTTGGGTTACAGAACTGCTGTATAGTGCGTAGGCCTAACCCCAAGCCACAGAACGACCGCTAACAGCGTCTCCTGCACTCAGGCTACAGAACGCATTTTTACTGCGTCTCTCTACACCCAGGTTACAGAGCTGCCGTAAGCTACCACTTCTACACTCAGGCTGCAGAACTCCCGCAAACCATGGCTCTCTAAACTCAGCATACAGACTCTTGTAAACTGCTTCTCTCTACTTCCAGGCTACAGCATTCCCATACAGTGTGTTTCATACACTTGGGTTACAGAACTGCTGTATAGTGCGTAGGCCTAACCCCAAGCCACAGAACGACTGCTAACTCCATTTAGTGCATATGCCTAACCCCAAGCTACAGAACTCCCAGCAGCTGCCTCTTATGCCCTATGGCTACAGAACGCCCATTAACAGCACTTCTCTGCACTCAGGATACAGAACTCCTTCTAAACAGGTCTCCAGAACTCAAGCTACAGAACGCAGGTATACTGTCTTTCTCTACACGCAGGTTACAGAATTGCCCTAAGCTACCACTTCTACACTCAGGCTGCAGAACTCCCGCAAACCATGGCTCTGTACACTCAGCATACAGAACTCTTGTAAACTCTTCTATCTACTCCCAGGCTGCAGCACTCCCATACAGTGTTTTTCATACACTTTGGTTACAGAACTGCCGTATACTGCATAGGCCTAACCCCAAGCCACAGAGGTACCGCTAACTGCGTCTCCCGCACTCAGGCTACAGAATGAAGGTATATTGTGATTGTGCACACCAAGGTTACAGAACTCCCAAACGCTGCGTCTCCTACACTCAGGCTGCAGAACTCCCACAAACCATGGCTCCCTACTCTCAGCATACAGAACTCTTGTAAACTGCTTCTCTCTACTCCCAGGCAACAGCACTGCTGTATACTGCGTTTGACAACTCGTGAACTACTGAACTCCCATATAATGCGTATGCCTAACCCCAAGCTACAGAACTCCCGTAAGCTGTGTCTTTTACCTAAAGTTACAAAATGCCCATTAACAGCACTTCTCTACACTCAAGCTCCAGAACTCCCGCAAGCCATGGCTCTGTACGCTCAGCATACAGAACTCTTGTAAACTGCTTCTCTCTACTCCCAGGCTACAGCACTCCCATACAGTGTGTTTCATACACTTGGGTTACAGAACTGCTGTATAGTGCGTAGGCCTAACCCCAAGCCACAGAACGACCGCTAACAGCGTCTCCTGCACTCAGGCTACAGAACGCAGGTATACTGCGTCTCGCTACACCCAGGTTACAGAACTGCTGTAAGCTACCACTTCTACACTCAGGCTGCAGAACTCCCGCAAATCATGGCTCTATACACTCAGCATACAGAACTCTTGTAAACTGCTTCTCTCTACTCCCAGGCTGCAGCACTCCCATACAGTGTTTTTCATACACTTTGGTTACAGAACTGCCGTATACTGCATAGGCCTAACCCCAAGCCACAGAGGTACCGCTAACTGCGTCTCCCGCACTCAGGCTACAGAATGAAAGTATATTGTGATTGTCCACACCGAGGTTACAGAACTCCCAAACGCTGCGTCTCCTACACTCAGGCTGCAGAACTCCCACAAACCATGGCTCCCTACTCTCAGCATACAGAACTCTTGTAAACTGCTTCTTTCTACTACCAGGCTACAGCACTGCTGTATACTGCACTTGCCACCTCGTGAGCTACTGAACTCCCATATAGTGCGTAGTCCTAACCCCAAGCTACAGAACGACCGCTAACAGCGTCTCCTGCACTCAGGCTACAGAACGCAGGTATACTGCGTCTCTCTACACCCAGGTTTCAGAACTGCCCTAAGCTACCACTTCTACACTCAGGCTGCAGAACTTCCTCAAACCACGGCTCTGTACACTCAGCATTCAGAACTCTTGTAAACTGCTACTCTCTACTCAAAGGCAACAGCACTACTGTATATGGCGTGTGAAAGCTCGTGAGCTACTGAACTCTCATATAGTGCGTATGCCTAATCCCAAGCTACAGAACTCCCGTAAGCTGTATCTTTTACCTAAAGTTACAAAATGCCCATTAACAGCACTTCTCTACACTGAAGCTACAGAACTCCCGCAAGCCATGGCTCTGTATGCTCAGCATACAGAACTCTTGTAACCTGCTTCTCTCTACTCCAGGCTACAGCATTCCCATACAGTGTGTTTCATACACTTGGGTTACAGAACTGCTGTATAGTGCGTAGGCCTAACCCCAAGCCACAGAACGACCGTTAACTGCGTCTCCCGCACTCAGGCTACAGAATGAAGGTATATTGTGATTGTCCACACCAAGGTTACAGAACTCCCAAACGCTGCGTCTCCTACACTCAGGCTGCAGAACTCCCACAAACCATGGCTCCCTACTCTCAGCATACAGAACTCTTGTAACCTGCTTCTCTCTACTCCCAGGCTGCAGCACTCCTATACAGTGTTTTTCATACACTTTGGTTACAGAACTGCCGTATAGTGCATAGGCCTAACCCCAAGCCACAGAGGTACCGCTAACTGCGTCTCCCGCACTCAGGCTACAGAATGAAGGTATATTGTGATTGTCCACACCGAGGTTACAGAACTCCCAAACGCTGCGTCTCCTACACTCAGGCTGCAGAACTCCCACAAATCATGGCTCCCTACTCTCAGCATACAGAACTCTTGAAAACTGCTTCTCTCTACTCCCAGGCTGCAGCACTGCTGTATACTGCGCTTGCCACCTCGTGAGCTACTGAACGCCCATATAGTGCGTATGCCAAACCCCAAGCTTCAGAACTCCCGTAAGCTGTGTCTTTTACCTAAAGTTACAAAATGCCCATTAACAGCCCTTCTCTACACTCAAGCTACAGAACTCCCGCAAGCCATGGCTCTCTAAACTCAGCATACAGAACTCTTGTAAACTGCTTCTCTCTACTTCCAGGCTACAGCATTCCCATACAGTGTGTTTCATACACTTGGGTTACAGAACTGCTGTATAGTGCGTAGGCCTAACCCCAAGCCACAGAACGACCGCTAACAGCGTCTCCTGCACTCAGGCTACAGAACGCAGGTATACTGCGTCTCGCTACACCCAGGTTACAGAACTGCCCTAAGCTACCACTTCTACACTCAGGCTGCAGAACTCCCTCAAACCATGGCTCTGTACACTCAGCATACAGAACTCTTGTAAACTCTTCTATCTACTCCCAGGCTACAGCACTCCCATACAGTGTTTTTCATACACTTTGGTTACAGAACTGCCGTATACTGCATAGGCCTAACCCCAAGCCACTGAGGTACCGCTAACTGCGTCTCCCGCACTCAGGCTACAGAATGAAAGTATATTGTGATTGTCCACACCGAGGTTACAGAACTCCCAAACGCTGCGTCTCCTACACTCAGGCTGCAGAACTCCCACAAACCATGGCTCCCTACTCTCAGCATACAGAACTCTTGTAAACTGCTTCTTTCTACTACCAGGCTACAGCACTGCTGTATACTGCACTTGCCACCTCGTGAGCTACTGAACTCCCATATAGTGCGTAGGCCTAACCCCAAGCTACAGAACGACCGCTAACAGCGTCTCCTGCACTCAGGCTACAGAACGCAGGTATACTGCGTCTCTCTACACCCAGGTTACAGAACTGCCCTAAGCTACCACTTCTATACTCAGGCTGCAGAACTTCCTCAAACCACGGCTCTGTACACTCAGCATTCAGAACTCTTGTAAACTGCTACTCTCTACTCAAAGGCAACAGCACTACTGTATATGGCGTGTGAAAGCTCGTGAGCTACTGAACTCCCATATACTGCGTATGCCTAATCCCAAGCTACAGAACTCCCGTAAGCTGTATCTTTTACCTAAAGTTACAAAATGCCCATTAACAGCACTTCTCTACACTGAAGCTACAGAACTCCCGCAAGCCATGGCTCTGTATGCTCAGCATACAGAACTCTTGTAACCTGCTTCTCTCTACTCCAGGCTACAGCATTCCCATACAGTGTTTTTCATACACTTGGGTTACAGAACTGCCGTATACTGCATAGGCCTAACCCCAAGCCACAGAGGTACCGCTAACTGCGTCTCCCGCACTCAGGCTACAGAATGAAGGTATATTGTGATTGTCCACACCGAGGTTACAGAACTCCCAAACGCTGCGTCTCCTACACTCAGGCTGCAGAACTCCCACAAACCATGGCTCCCTACTCTCAGCATACAGAACTCTTGTAAACTGCTTTTCTCTACTCCCAGGCTACAGCACTGCTATATATGGCGTGTGAAAGCTCATGAGCTACTGAACTCCCATATGTGCGTATGCCTAACCCTAAGCTACAGAACTCCCGTAAGCTGTGTCTTTTACCTAAAGTTACAAAATGCCCATTAACAGCAGTACTCTACACTCAGGCTACAGAACTCCTTCTAACCGGGTCTCCTGAACTCAAGCTACAGATCGCAGTTATACTGCGTCTCTCTTCACCCAGGTTACAGAACTGCCCTAAGCTACCACTTCTACACTGAGGCTGCAGAACTCCAGCAAACCATGGCTCTGTACACTCAGCATACAGAACTCTCGTAAACTAGTTCTCTCTACTTCAAGGCTACAGCACTGCTGTATATGGCGTCTGCCAAGTCGTGAGCTACTGAACTCCATATAGTGCATATGCCTAACCCCAAGCTACAGCACTCACATAAGCTGACTCTTATGCCCTATGGCTACAGAATGCCCATTAACAGCACTTCTCTGAACTCAGGATACAGAACTACTGCTAACTGCGTCTGTTGCACTCAGCTACAGAACGCAGTTATACTGCGTCTCGCTACACCCAGGTTACAGAACTGCCCTAAGCTACCACTTCTACACTCAGGCTGCAGAACTCCCTCAAACCATGGCTCTGTACACTCAGCATACAGAACTCTTGTAAACTGCTTCTCTCTACTCCCAGGCTGCAGCACTCCCATACAGTGTTTTTCATACACTTTGGTTACAGAACTGCCGTATAGTGCATACACTTTGGTTACAGAACTGCCGTATAGTGCATAGGCCTAACCCCAAGCCACAGAGGTACCGCTAACTGTGTCTCCCGCACTCAGGCTACAGAATGAACGTATATTGTGATTGTGAAACCGAGGTTACAGAACTCCCAAAAATGCATCTCCTACACTCAGGCTGCAGAACTCCCGCAAACCATGATTCTGTACACTCAGCATACAGAACTCTTGTAAACTGCTTCTCTCTACTCCCAGGCAACAGCACTGCTGTATACTGCGTTTGACAACTCGTGAACTACTGAACTCCCATATAATGCGTATGCCTAACCCCAAGCTACAGAACTCCCGTAAGCTGTATCTTTTACCTAAAGTTACAAAATGCCCATTAACAGCACTTCTCTACACTCAAGCTCCAGAACTCCCGCAAGCCATGGCTCTGTACGCTCAGCATACAGAACTCTTGTAAACTGCTTCTCTCTACTCCCAGGCTACAGCACTCCCATACAGTGTGTTTCATACACTTGGGTTACAGAACTGCTGTATAGTGCGTAGGCCTAACCCCAAGCCACAGAACGACCGCTAACAGCGTCTCCTGCACTCAGGCTACAGAACGCAGGTATACTGCGTCTCTCTACACCCAGGTTACAGAACTGCCGTAAGCTACCACTTCTACACTCAGGCTGCAGAACTTCCTCAAACCACGGCTCTGTACACTCAGCATTCAGAACTCTTGTAAACTGCTACTCTCTACTCAAAGGCAACAGCACTACTGTATATGGCATGTGAAAGCTCGTGAGCTACTGAACTCCCATATACTGCGTATGCCTAATCCCAAGCTACAGAACTCCCGTAAGCTGTATCTTTTACCTAAAGTTACAAAATGCCCATTAACAGCACTTCTCTACACTGAAGCTACAGAACTCCCGCAAGCCATGGCTCTGTACGCTCAGCATACAGAACTCTTGTAACCTGCTTCTCTCTACTCCCAGGCTACAGCACTCCCATACAGTGTGTTTCATACACTTGGGTTACAGAACTGCTGTATAGTGCGTAGGCCTAACCCCAAGCCACAGAACGACCGCTAACAGCGTCTCCTGCACTCAGGCTACAGAACGCAGGTATACTGCGTCTCTCTACACCCAGGTTACAGAACTGCCCTAAGCTACCACTTCTACACTCAGGCTGCAGAACTTCCTCAAACCACGGCTCTGTACACTCAGCATACAGAACTCTTGTAAACTGCTACTCTCTACTCAAAGGCAACAGCACTACTGTATATGGCGTGTGAAACTCGTGAGCTACTGAACTCCCATATACTGCGTATGCCTAATCCCAAGCTACAGAACTCCCGTAAGCTGTATCTTTTACCTAAAGTTACAAAATGCCGATTAACAGCACTTCTCTACACTGAAGCTACAGAACTCCCGCAAGCCATGGCTCTGTACGCTAGGCATACAGAACTCTTGTAACCTGCTTCTCTCTACTCCAGGCTACAGCATTCCCATACAGTGTGTTTCATACACTTGGGTTACAGAACTGCTGTATAGTGCGTAGGCCTAACCCCAAGCCACAGAACGACCGTTAACTGCATCTCCCGCACTCAGGCTACAGAATGAAGGTATATTGTGATTGTCCACACCAAGGTTACAGAACTCCCAAACGCTGCGTCTCCTACACTCAGGCTGCAGAACTCCCACAAACCATGGCTCCCTACTCTCAGCATACAGAACTCTTGTAACCTGCTTCTCTCTACTCCCAGGCTGCAGCACTCCTATACAGTGTTTTTCATACACTTTGGTTACAGAACTGCCGTATAGTGCATAGGCCTAACCCCAAGCCACAGAGGTACCGCTAACTGCGTCTCCCGCACTCAGGCTACAGAATGAAGGTATATTGTGATTGTCCACACCGAGGTTACAGAACTCCCAAACGCTGCGTCTCCTACACTCAGTCTGCAGAACTCCCACAAATCATGGCTCCCTACTCTCAGCATACAGAACTCTTGAAAACTGCTTCTCTCTACTCCCAGGCTGCAGCACTGCTGTATACTGCGCTTGCCACCTCGTGAGCTACTGAACGCCCATATAGTGCGTATGCCAAACCCCAAGCTTCAGAACTCCCGTAAGCTGTGTCTTTTACCTAAAGTTACAAAATGCCCATTAACAGCCCTTCTCTACACTCAAGCTACAGAACTCCCGCAAGCCATGGCTCTCTAAACTCAGCATACAGAACTCTTGTAAACTGCTTCTCTCTACTTCCAGGCTACAGCATTCCCATACAGTGTGTTTCATACACTTGGGTTACAGAACTGCTGTATAGTGCGTAGGCCTAACCCCAAGCCACAGAACGACCGCTAACAGCGTCTCCTGCACTCAGGCTACAGAACGCAGGTATACTGCGTCTCGCTACACCCAGGTTACAGAACTGCCCTAAGCTACCACTTCTACACTCAGGCTGCAGAACTCCCTCAAACCATGGCTCTGTACACTCAGCATACAGAACTCTTGTAAACTCTTCTATCTACTCCCAGGCTACAGCACTCCCATACAGTGTTTTTCATACACTTTGGTTACAGAACTGCCGTATACTGCATAGGCCTAACCCCAAGCCACTGAGGTACCGCTAACTGCGTCTCCCGCACTCAGGCTACAGAATGAAAGTATATTGTGATTGTGCACACCAAGGTTACAGAACTCCCAAACGCTGCGTCTCCTACACTCAGGCTGCAGAACTCCCACAAACCATGGCTCCCTACTCTCAGCATACAGAACTCTTGTAAACTGCTTCTTTCTACCAGGCTACAGCACTGCTGTATACTGCACTTGCCACCTCGTGAGCTACTGAACTCCCATATAGTGCGTAGGCCTAACCCCAAGCTACAGAACGACCGCTAACAGCGTCTCCTGCACTCAGGCTACAGAACGCAGGTATACTGCGTCTCTCTACACCCAGGTTACAGAACTGCCCTAAGCTACCACTTCTATACTCAGGCTGCAGAACTTCCTCAAACCACGGCTCTGTACACTCAGCATTCAGAACTCTTGTAAACTGCTACTCTCTACTCAAAGGCAACAGCACTACTGTATATGGCGTGTGAAAGCTCGTGAGCTACTGAACTCCCATATAGTGCGTATGCCTAATCCCAAGCTACAGAACTCCCGTAAGCTGTATCTTTTACCTAAAGTTACAAAATGCCCATTAACAGCACTTCTCTACACTGAAGCTACAGAACTCCCGCAAGCCATGGCTCTGTATGCTCAGCATACAGAACTCTTGTAACCTGCTTCTCTCTACTCCAGGCTACAGCATTCCCATACAGTGTTTTTCATACACTTGGGTTACAGAACTGCCGTATACTGCATAGGCCTAACCCCAAGCCACAGAGGTACCGCTAACTGCGTCTCCCGCACTCAGGCTACAGAATGAAGGTATATTGTGATTGTCCACACCGAGGTTACAGAACTCCCAAACGCTGCGTCTCCTACACTCAGGCTGCAGAACTCCCACAAACCATGGCTCCCTACTCTCAGCATACAGAACTCTTGTAAACTGCTTTTCTCTACTCCCAGGCTACAGCACTGCTATATATGGCGTGTGAAAGCTCATGAGCTACTGAACTCCCATATGTGCGTATGCCTAACCCTAAGCTACAGAACTCCCGTAAGCTGTGTCTTTTACCTAAAGTTACAAAATGCCCATTAACAGCAGTACTCTACACTCAGGCTACAGAACTCCTTCTAACCGGGTCTCCTGAACTCAAGCTACAGATCGCAGTTATACTGCGTCTCTCTTCACCCAGGTTACAGAACTGCCCTAAGCTACCACTTCTACACTGAGGCTGCAGAACTCCAGCAAACCATGGCTCTGTACACTCAGCATACAGAACTCTCGTAAACTAGTTCTCTCTACTTCAAGGCTACAGCACTGCTGTATATGGCGTCTGCCAAGTCGTGAGCTACTGAACTCCATATAGTGCATATGCCTAACCCCAAGCTACAGCACTCACATAAGCTGACTCTTATGCCCTATGGCTACAGAATGCCCATTAACAGCACTTCTCTGAACTCAGGATACAGAACTACTGCTAACTGCGTCTGTTGCACTCAGCTACAGAACGCAGTTATACTGCGTCTCGCTACACCCAGGTTACAGAACTGCCCTAAGCTACCACTTCTACACTCAGGCTGCAGAACTCCCTCAAACCATGGCTCTGTACACTCAGCATACAGAACTCTTGTAAACTGCTTCTCTCTACTCCCAGGCTGCAGCACTCCCATACAGTGTTTTTCATACACTTTGGTTACAGAACTGCCGTATAGTGCATACACTTTGGTTACAGAACTGCCGTATAGTGCATAGGCCTAACCCCAAGCCACAGAGGTACCGCTAACTGTGTCTCCCGCACTCAGGCTACAGAATGAACGTATATTGTGATTGTGAAACCGAGGTTACAGAACTCCCAAAAATGCATCTCCTACACTCAGGCTGCAGAACTCCCGCAAACCATGATTCTGTACACTCAGCATACAGAACTCTTGTAAACTGCTTCTCTCTACTCCCAGGCAACAGCACTGCTGTATACTGCGTTTGACAACTCGTGAACTACTGAACTCCCATATAATGCGTATGCCTAACCCCAAGCTACAGAACTCCCGTAAGCTGTATCTTTTACCTAAAGTTACAAAATGCCCATTAACAGCACTTCTCTACACTCAAGCTCCAGAACTCCCGCAAGCCATGGCTCTGTACGCTCAGCATACAGAACTCTTGTAAACTGCTTCTCTCTACTCCCAGGCTACAGCACTCCCATACAGTGTGTTTCATACACTTGGGTTACAGAACTGCTGTATAGTGCGTAGGCCTAACCCCAAGCCACAGAACGACCGCTAACAGCGTCTCCTGCACTCAGGCTACAGAACGCAGGTATACTGCGTCTCTCTACACCCAGGTTACAGAACTGCCGTAAGCTACCACTTCTACACTCAGGCTGCAGAACTTCCTCAAACCACGGCTCTGTACACTCAGCATTCAGAACTCTTGTAAACTGCTACTCTCTACTCAAAGGCAACAGCACTACTGTATATGGCATGTGAAAGCTCGTGAGCTACTGAACTCCCATATACTGCGTATGCCTAATCCCAAGCTACAGAACTCCCGTAAGCTGTATCTTTTACCTAAAGTTACAAAATGCCCATTAACAGCACTTCTCTACACTGAAGCTACAGAACTCCCGCAAGCCATGGCTCTGTACGCTCAGCATACAGAACTCTTGTAACCTGCTTCTCTCTACTCCCAGGCTACAGCACTCCCATACAGTGTGTTTCATACACTTGGGTTACAGAACTGCTGTATAGTGCGTAGGCCTAACCCCAAGCCACAGAACGACCGCTAACAGCGTCTCCTGCACTCAGGCTACAGAACGCAGGTATACTGCGTCTCTCTACACCCAGGTTACAGAACTGCCGTAAGCTACCACTTCTACACTCAGGCTGCAGAACTTCCTCAAACCACGGCTCTGTACACTCAGCATACAGAACTCTTGTAAACTGCTACTCTCTACTCAAAGGCAACAGCACTACTGTATATGGCGTGTGAAACTCGTGAGCTACTGAACTCCCATATACTGCGTATGCCTAATCCCAAGCTACAGAACTCCCGTAAGCTGTATCTTTTACCTAAAGTTACAAAATGCCCATTAACAGCACTTCTCTACACTGAAGCTACAGAACTCCCGCAAGCCATGGCTCTGTACGCTAGGCATACAGAACTCTTGTAACCTGCTTCTCTCTACTCCAGGCTACAGCATTCCCATACAGTGTGTTTCATACACTTGGGTTACAGAACTGCTGTATAGTGCGTAGGCCTAACCCCAAGCCACAGAACGACCGCTAACTGCGTCTCCTGCACTCAGGCTACAGAATGAAGGTATATTGTGATTGTCCACACCAAGGTTACAGAACTCCCAAACGCTGCGTCTCCTACACTCAGGCTGCAGAACTCCCACAAACCATGGCTCCCTACTCTCAGCATACAGAACTCTTGTAAACTGCTTCTCTCTACTCCCAGGCTGCAGCACTCCCATACAGTGTTTTTCATACACTTTGGTTACAGAACTGCCGTATACTGCATAGGCCTAACCCCAAGCCACAGAGGTACCGCTAACTGCGTCTCCCGCACTCAGGCTACAGAATTAAAGTATATTGTGATTGTCCACACCGAGGTTACAGAACTCCCAAACGCTGCGTCTCCTACACTCAGGCTGCAGAACTCCCACAAACCATGGCTCCCTACTCTCAGCATACAGAACTCTTGAAAACTGCTTCTCTCTACTCCCAGGCTACAGCACTGCTGTATACTGCGCTTGCCACCTCGTGAGCTACTGAACTCCCATATAGTGCGTATGCCAAACCCCAAGCTTCAGAACTCCCGTAAGCTGTGTCTTTTACCTAAAGTTACAAAATGCCCATTAACAGCCCTTCTCTACACTCAAGCTACAGAACTCCCGCAAGCCATGGCTCTCTAAACTCAGCATACAGAACTCTTGTAAACTGCTTCTCTCTACTTCCAGGCTACAGCATTCCCATACAGTGTGTTTCATACACTTGGGTTACAGAACTGCTGTATAGTGCGTAGGCCTAACCCCAAGCCACAGAACGACCGCTAACAGCGTCTCCTGCACTCAGGCTACAGAACGCAGGTATACTGCGTCTCGCTACACCCAGGTTACAGAACTGCCCTAAGCTACCACTTCTACACTCAGGCTGCAGAACTCCCTCAAACCATGGCTCTGTACACTCAGCATACAGAACTCTTGTAAACTCTTCTATCTACTCCCAGGCTACAGCACTCCCATACAGTGTTTTTCATACACTTTGGTTACAGAACTGCCGTATACTGCATAGGCCTAACCCCAAGCCACTGAGGTACCGCTAACTGCGTCTCCCGCACTCAGGCTACAGAATGAAAGTATATTGTGATTGTCCACACTGAGGTTACAGAACTCCCAAACGCTGCGTCTCCTACACTCAGGCTGCAGAACTCCCACAAACCATGGCTCCCTACTCTCAGCATACAGAACTCTTGTAAACTGCTTCTTTCTACTACCAGGCTACAGCACTGCTGTATACTGCACTTGCCACCTCGTGAGCTACTGAACTCCCATATAGTGCGTAGGCCTAACCCCAAGCTACAGAACGACCGCTAACAGCGTCTCCTGCACTCAGGCTACAGAACGCAGGTATACTGCGTCTCTCTACACCCAGGTTACAGAACTGCCCTAAGCTACCACTTCTATACTCAGGCTGCAGAACTTCCTCAAACCACGGCTCTGTACACTCAGCATTCAGAACTCTTGTAAACTGCTACTCTCTACTCAAAGGCAACAGCACTACTGTATATGGCGTGTGAAAGCTCGTGAGCTACTGAACTCCCATATAGTGCGTATGCCTAATCCCAAGCTACAGAACTCCCGTAAGCTGTATCTTTTACCTAAAGTTACAAAATGCCCATTAACAGCACTTCTCTACACTGAAGCTACAGAACTCCCGCAAGCCATGGCTCTGTATGCTCAGCATACAGAACTCTTGTAACCTGCTTCTCTCTACTCCAGGCTACAGCATTCCCATACAGTGTTTTTCATACACTTGGGTTACAGAACTGCCGTATACTGCATAGGCCTAACCCCAAGCCACAGAGGTACCGCTAACTGCGTCTCCCGCACTCAGGCTACAGAATGAAGGTATATTGTGATTGTCCACACCGAGGTTACAGAACTCCCAAACGCTGCGTCTCCTACACTCAGGCTGCAGAACTCCCACAAACCATGGCTCCCTACTCTCAGCATACAGAACTCTTGTAAACTGCTTTTCTCTACTCCCAGGCTACAGCACTGCTATATATGGCGTGTGAAAGCTCATGAGCTACTGAACTCCCATATGTGCGTATGCCTAACCCTAAGCTACAGAACTCCCGTAAGCTGTGTCTTTTACCTAAAGTTACAAAATGCCCATTAACAGCAGTACTCTACACTCAGGCTACAGAACTCCTTCTAACCGGGTCTCCTGAACTCAAGCTACAGATCGCAGTTATACTGCGTCTCTCTTCACCCAGGTTACAGAACTGCCCTAAGCTACCACTTCTACACTGAGGCTGCAGAACTCCAGCAAACCATGGCTCTGTACACTCAGCATACAGAACTCTCGTAAACTAGTTCTCTCTACTTCAAGGCTACAGCACTGCTGTATATGGCGTCTGCCAAGTCGTGAGCTACTGAACTCCATATAGTGCATATGCCTAACCCCAAGCTACAGCACTCACATAAGCTGACTCTTATGCCCTATGGCTACAGAATGCCCATTAACAGCACTTCTCTGAACTCAGGATACAGAACTACTGCTAACTGCGTCTGTTGCACTCAGCTACAGAACGCAGTTATACTGCGTCTCGCTACACCCAGGTTACAGAACTGCCCTAAGCTACCACTTCTACACTCAGGCTGCAGAACTCCCTCAAACCATGGCTCTGTACACTCAGCATACAGAACTCTTGTAAACTGCTTCTCTCTACTCCCAGGCTGCAGCACTCCCATACAGTGTTTTTCATACACTTTGGTTACAGAAACTGCCGTATAGTGCATACACTTTGGTTACAGAACTGCCGTATAGTGCATAGGCCTAACCCCAAGCCACAGAGGTACCGCTAACTGTGTCTCCCGCACTCAGGCTACAGAATGAACGTATATTGTGATTGTGAAACCGAGGTCACAGAACTCCCAAAAATGCATCTCCTACACTCAGGCTGCAGAACTCCCGCAAACCATGATTCTGTACACTCAGCATACAGAACTCTTGTAAACTGCTTCTCTCTACTCCCAGGCAACAGCACTGCTGTATACTGCGTTTGACAACTCGTGAACTACTGAACTCCCATATAATGCGTATGCCTAACCCCAAGCTACAGAACTCCCGTAAGCTGTGTCTTTTACCTAAAGTTACAAAATGCCCATTAACAGCACTTCTCTACACTCAAGCTCCAGAACTCCCGCAAGCCATGGCTCTGTACGCTCAGCATACAGAACTCTTGTAAACTGCTTCTCTCTACTCCCAGGCTACAGCACTCCCATACAGTGTGTTTCATACACTTGGGTTACAGAACTGCTGTATAGTGCGTAGGCCTAACCCCAAGCCACAGAACGACCGCTAACAGCGTCTCCTGCACTCAGGCTACAGAACGCAGGTATACTGCGTCTCTCTACACCCAGGTTACAGAACTGCCCTAAGCTACCACTTCTACACTCAGGCTGCAGAACTTCCTCAAACCACGGCTCTGTACACTCAGCATTCAGAACTCTTGTAAACTGCTACTCTCTACTCAAAGGCAACAGCACTACTGTATATGGCATGTGAAAGCTCGTGAGCTACTGAACTCCCATATACTGCGTATGCCTAATCCCAAGCTACAGAACTCCCGTAAGCTGTATCTTTTACCTAAAGTTACAAAATGCCCATTAACAGCACTTCTCTACACTGAAGCTACAGAACTCCCGCAAGCCATGGCTCTGTACGCTCAGCATACAGAACTCTTGTAACCTGCTTCTCTCTACTCCCAGGCTACAGCACTCCCATACAGTGTGTTTCATACACTTGGGTTACAGAACTGCTGTATAGTGCGTAGGCCTAACCCCAAGCCACAGAACGACCGCTAACAGCGTCTCCTGCACTCAGGCTACAGAACGCAGGTATACTGCGTCTCTCTACACCCAGGTTACAGAACTGCCGTAAGCTACCACTTCTACACTCAGGCTGCAGAACTTCCTCAAACCACGGCTCTGTACACTCAGCATACAGAACTCTTGTAAACTGCTACTCTCTACTCAAAGGCAACAGCACTACTGTATATGGCGTGTGAAACTCGTGAGCTACTGAACTCCCATATACTGCGTATGCCTAATCCCAAGCTACAGAACTCCCGTAAGCTGTATCTTTTACCTAAAGTTACAAAATGCCGATTAACAGCACTTCTCTACACTGAAGCTACAGAACTCCCGCAAGCCATGGCTCTGTACGCTAGGCATACAGAACTCTTGTAACCTGCTTCTCTCTACTCCAGGCTACAGCATTCCCATACAGTGTGTTTCATACACTTGGGTTACAGAACTGCTGTATAGTGCGTAGGCCTAACCCCAAGCCACAGAACGACCGCTAACTGCGTCTCCTGCACTCAGGCTACAGAATGAAGGTATATTGTGATTGTCCACACCAAGGTTACAGAACTCCCAAACGCTGCGTCTCCTACACTCAGGCTGCAGAACTCCCACAAACCATGGCTCCCTACTCTCAGCATACAGAACTCTTGTAAACTGCTTCTCTCTACTCCCAGGCTGCAGCACTCCCATACAGTGTTTTTCATACACTTTGGTTACAGAACTGCCGTATACTGCATAGGCCTAACCCCAAGCCACAGAGGTACCGCTAACTGCGTCTCCCGCACTCAGGCTACAGAATTAAAGTATATTGTGATTGTCCACACCGAGGTTACAGAACTCCCAAACGCTGCGTCTCCTACACTCAGGCTGCAGAACTCCCACAAACCATGGCTCCCTACTCTCAGCATACAGAACTCTTGAAAACTGCTTCTCTCTACTCCCAGGCTACAGCACTGCTGTATACTGCGCTTGCCACCTCGTGAGCTACTGAACTCCCATATAGTGCGTATGCCAAACCCCAAGCTTCAGAACTCCCGTAAGCTGTGTCTTTTACCTAAAGTTACAAAATGCCCATTAACAGCCCTTCTCTACACTCAAGCTACAGAACTCCCGCAAGCCATGGCTCTCTAAACTCAGCATACAGAACTCTTGTAAACTGCTTCTCTCTACTTCCAGGCTACAGCATTCCCATACAGTGTGTTTCATACACTTGGGTTACAGAACTGCTGTATAGTGCGTAGGCCTAACCCCAAGCCACAGAACGACCGCTAACAGCGTCTCCTGCACTCAGGCTACAGAACGCAGGTATACTGCGTCTCGCTACACCCAGGTTACAGAACTGCCCTAAGCTACCACTTCTACACTCAGGCTGCAGAACTCCCTCAAACCATGGCTCTGTACACTCAGCATACAGAACTCTTGTAAACTGCTTCTCTCTACTCCCAGGCTGCAGCACTCCCATACAGTGTTTTTCATACACTTTGGTTACAGAACTGCCGTATACTGCATAGGCCTAACCCCAAGCCACAGAGGTACCGCTAACTGCGTCTCCCGCACTCAGGCTACAGAATGAAAGTATATTGTGATTGTCCACACCGAGGTTACAGAACTCCCAAACGCTGCGTCTCCTACACTCAGGCTGCAGAACTCCCACAAACCATGGCTCCCTACTCTCAGCATACAGAACTCTTGTAAACTGCTTCTTTCTACTACCAGGCTACAGCACTGCTGTATACTGCACTTGCCACCTCGTGAGCTACTGAACTCCCATATAGTGCGTAGTCCTAACCCCAAGCCACAGAACGACCGCTAACAGCGTCTCCTGCACTCAGGCTACAGAACGC
This sequence comes from Lepus europaeus, assembly GCF_033115175.1. Taxonomy (NCBI): domain Eukaryota; kingdom Metazoa; phylum Chordata; class Mammalia; order Lagomorpha; family Leporidae; genus Lepus; species Lepus europaeus. Next base: position 7,396,182 of record NW_026909177.1, read on the forward strand.
AGGTATACTGCGTCTCTCTACACCCAGGTTACAGAACTGCCCTAAGCTACCACTTCTACACTCAGGCTGCAGAACTTCCTCAAACCACGGCTCTGTACACTCAGCATTCAGAACTCTTGTAAACTGCTACTCTCTACTCAAAGGCAACAGCACTACTGTATATGGCGTGTGAAAGCTCGTGAGCTACTGAACTCCCATATACTGCGTATGCCTAATCCCAAGCTACAGAACTCCCGTAAGCTGTATCTTTTACCTAAAGTTACAAAATGCCCATTAACAGCACTTCTCTACACTGAAGCTACAGAACTCCCGCAAGCCATGGCTCTGTATGCTCAGCATACAGAACTCTTGTAACCTGCTTCTCTCTACTCCAGGCTACAGCATTCCCATACAGTGTTTTTCATACACTTGGGTTACAGAACTGCCGTATACTGCATAGGCCTAACCCCAAGCCACAGAGGTACCGCTAACTGCGTCTCCCGCACTCAGGCTACAGAATGAAGGTATATTGTGATTGTCCACACCGAGGTTACAGAACTCCCAAACGCTGCGTCTCCTACACTCAGGCTGCAGAACTCCCACAAACCATGGCTCCCTACTCTCAGCATACAGAACTCTTGTAAACTGCTTTTCTCTACTCCCAGGCTACAGCACTGCTATATATGGCGTGTGAAAGCTCATGAGCTACTGAACTCCCATATGTGCGTATGCCTAACCCTAAGCTACAGAACTCCCGTAAGCTGTGTCTTTTACCTAAAGTTACAAAATGCCCATTAACAGCAGTACTCTACACTCAGGCTACAGAACTCCTTCTAACCGGGTCTCCTGAACTCAAGCTACAGATCGCAGTTATACTGCGTCTCTCTTCACCCAGGTTACAGAACTGCCCTAAGCTACCACTTCTACACTGAGGCTGCAGAACTCCAGCAAACCATGGCTCTGTACACTCAGCATACAGAACTCTCGTAAACTAGTTCTCTCTACTTCAAGGCTACAGCACTGCTGTATATGGCGTCTGCCAAGTCGTGAGCTACTGAACTCCATATAGTGCATATGCCTAACCCCAAGCTACAGCACTCACATAAGCTGACTCTTATGCCCTATGGCTACAGAATGCCCATTAACAGCACTTCTCTGAACTCAGGATACAGAACTACTGCTAACTGCGTCTGTTGCACTCAGCTACAGAACGCAGTTATACTGCGTCTCGCTACACCCAGGTTACAGAACTGCCCTAAGCTACCACTTCTACACTCAGGCTGCAGAACTCCCTCAAACCATGGCTCTGTACACTCAGCATACAGAACTCTTGTAAACTGCTTCTCTCTACTCCCAGGCTGCAGCACTCCCATACAGTGTTTTTCATACACTTTGGTTACAGAACTGCCGTATAGTGCATACACTTTGGTTACAGAACTGCCGTATAGTGCATAGGCCTAACCCCAAGCCACAGAGGTACCGCTAACTGTGTCTCCGGCACTCAGGCTACAGAATGAACGTATATTGTGATTGTGAAACCGAGGTTACAGAACTCCCAAAAATGCATCTCCTACACTCAGGCTGCAGAACTCCCGCAAACCATGATTCTGTACACTCAGCATACAGAACTCTTGTAAACTGCTTCTCTCTACTCCCAGGCAACAGCACTGCTGTATACTGCGTTTGACAACTCGTGAACTACTGAACTCCCATATAATGCGTATGCCTAACCCCAAGCTACAGAACTCCCGTAAGCTGTGTCTTTTACCTAAAGTTACAAAATGCCCATTAACAGCACTTCTCTACACTCAAGCTCCAGAACTCCCGCAAGCCATGGCTCTGTACGCTCAGCATACAGAACTCTTGTAAACTGCTTCTCTCTACTCCCAGGCTACAGCACTCCCATACAGTGTGTTTCATACACTTGGGTTACAGAACTGCTGTATAGTGCGTAGGCCTAACCCCAAGCCACAGAACGACCGCTAACAGCGTCTCCTGCACTCAGGCTACAGAACGCAGGTATACTGCGTCTCTCTACACCCAGGTTACAGAACTGCCCTAAGCTACCACTTCTACACTCAGGCTGCAGAACTTCCTCAAACCACGGCTCTGTACACTCAGCATTCAGAACTCTTGTAAACTGCTACTCTCTACTCAAAGGCAACAGCACTACTGTATATGGCGTGTGAAAGCTCGTGAGCTACTGAACTCCCATATACTGCGTATGCCTAATCCCAAGCTACAGAACTCCCGTAAGCTGTATCTTTTACCTAAAGTTACAAAATGCCCATTAACAGCACTTCTCTACACTGAAGCTACAGAACTCCCGCAAGCCATGGCTCTGTACGCTCAGCATACAGAACTCTTGTAACCTGCTTCTCTCTACTCCAGGCTACAGCATTCCCATACAGTGTGTTTCATACACTTGGGTTACAGAACTGCTGTATAGTGCGTAGGCCTAACCCCAAGCCACAGAACGACCGCTAACTGCGTCTCCCGCACTCAGGCTACAGAATGAAGGTATATTGTGATTGTCCACACCAAGGTTACAGAACTCCCAAACGCTGCGTCTCCTACACTCAGGCTGCAGAACTCCCACAAACCATGGCTCCCTACTCTCAGCATACAGAACTCTTGTAAACTGCTTCTCTCTACTCCCAGGCTGCAGCACTCCCATACAGTGTTTTTCATACACTTTGGTTACAGAACTGCCGTATACTGCATAGGCCTAACCCCAAGCCACAGAGGTACCGCTAACTGCGTCTCCCGCACTCAGGCTACAGAATTAAAGTATATTGTGATTGTCCACACCGAGGTTACAGAACTCCCAAACGCTGCGTCTCCTACACTCAGGCTGCAGAACTCCCACAAACCATGGCTCCCTACTCTCAGCATACAGAACTCTTGAAAACTGCTTCTCTCTACTCCCAGGCTACAGCACTGCTGTATACTGCGCTTGCCACCTCGTGAGCTACTGAACTCCCATATAGTGCGTATGCCAAACCCCAAGCTTCAGAACTCCCGTAAGCTGTGTCTTTTACCTAAAGTTACAAAATGCCCATTAACAGCCCTTCTCTACACTCAAGCTACAGAACTCCCGCAAGCCATGGCTCTCTAAACTCAGCATACAGAACTCTTGTAAACTGCTTCTCTCTACTTCCAGGCTACAGCATTCCCATACAGTGTGTTTCATACACTTGGGTTACAGAACTGCTGTATAGTGCGTAGGCCTAACCCCAAGCCACAGAACGACCGCTAACAGCGTCTCCTGCACTCAGGCTACAGAACGCAGGTATACTGCGTCTCGCTACACCCAGGTTACAGAACTGCCCTAAGCTACCACTTCTACACTCAGGCTGCAGAACTCCCTCAAACCATGGCTCTGTACACTCAGCATACAGAACTCTTGTAAACTGCTTCTCTCTACTCCCAGGCTGCAGCACTCCCATACAGTGTTTTTCATACACTTTGGTTACAGAACTGCCGTATACTGCATAGGCCTAACCCCAAGCCACAGAGGTACCGCTAACTGCGTCTCCCGCACTCAGGCTACAGAATGAAAGTATATTGTGATTGTCCACACCGAGGTTACAGAACTCCCAAACGCTGCGTCTCCTACACTCAGGCTGCAGAACTCCCACAAACCATGGCTCCCTACTCTCAGCATACAGAACTCTTGTAAACTGCTTCTTTCTACTACCAGGCTACAGCACTGCTGTATACTGCACTTGCCACCTCGTGAGCTACTGAACTCCCATATAGTGCGTAGTCCTAACCCCAAGCTACAGAACGACCGCTAACAGCGTCTCCTGCACTCAGGCTACAGAACGCAGGTATACTGCGTCTCTCTACACCCAGGTTACAGAACTGCCCTAAGCTACCACTTCTACACTCAGGCTGCAGAACTTCCTCAAACCACGGCTCTGTACACTCAGCATTCAGAACTCTTGTAAACTGCTACTCTCTACTCAAAGGCAACAGCACTACTGTATATGGCGTGTGAAAGCTCGTGAGCTACTGAACTCCCATATACTGCGTATGCCTAATCCCAAGCTACAGAACTCCCGTAAGCTGTATCTTTTACCTAAAGTTACAAAATGCCCATTAACAGCACTTCTCTACACTGAAGCTACAGAACTCCCGCAAGCCATGGCTCTGTATGCTCAGCATACAGAACTCTTGTAACCTGCTTCTCTCTACTCCAGGCTACAGCATTCCCATACAGTGTTTTTCATACACTTGGGTTACAGAACTGCCGTATACTGCATAGGCCTAACCCCAAGCCACAGAGGTACCGCTAACTGCGTCTCCCGCACTCAGGCTACAGAATGAAGGTATATTGTGATTGTCCACACCGAGGTTACAGAACTCCCAAACGCTGCGTCTCCTACACTCAGGCTGCAGAACTCCCACAAACCATGGCTCCCTACTCTCAGCATACAGAACTCTTGTAAACTGCTTTTCTCTACTCCCAGGCTACAGCACTGCTATATATGGCGTGTGAAAGCTCATGAGCTACTGAACTCCCATATGTGCGTATGCCTAACCCTAAGCTACAGAACTCCCGTAAGCTGTGTCTTTTACCTAAAGTTACAAAATGCCCATTAACAGCAGTACTCTACACTCAGGCTACAGAACTCCTTCTAACCGGGTCTCCTGAACTCAAGCTACAGATCGCAGTTATACTGCGTCTCTCTTCACCCAGGTTACAGAACTGCCCTAAGCTACCACTTCTACACTGAGGCTGCAGAACTCCAGCAAACCATGGCTCTGTACACTCAGCATACAGAACTCTCGTAAACTAGTTCTCTCTACTTCAAGGCTACAGCACTGCTGTATATGGCGTCTGCCAAGTCGTGAGCTACTGAACTCCATATAGTGCATATGCCTAACCCCAAGCTACAGCACTCACATAAGCTGACTCTTATGCCCTATGGCTACAGAATGCCCATTAACAGCACTTCTCTGAACTCAGGATACAGAACTACTGCTAACTGCGTCTGTTGCACTCAGCTACAGAACGCAGTTATACTGCGTCTCGCTACACCCAGGTTACAGAACTGCCCTAAGCTACCACTTCTACACTCAGGCTGCAGAACTCCCTCAAACCATGGCTCTGTACACTCAGCATACAGAACTCTTGTAAACTGCTTCTCTCTACTCCCAGGCTGCAGCACTCCCATACAGTGTTTTTCATACACTTTGGTTACAGAACTGCCGTATAGTGCATACACTTTGGTTACAGAACTGCCGTATAGTGCATAGGCCTAACCCCAAGCCACAGAGGTACCGCTAACTGTGTCTCCCGCACTCAGGCTACAGAATGAACGTATATTGTGATTGTGAAACCGAGGTTACAGAACTCCCAAAAATGCATCTCCTACACTCAGGCTGCAGAACTCCCGCAAACCATGATTCTGTACACTCAGCATACAGAACTCTTGTAAACTGCTTCTCTCTACTCCCAGGCAACAGCACTGCTGTATACTGCGTTTGACAACTCGTGAACTACTGAACTCCCATATAATGCGTATGCCTAACCCCAAGCTACAGAACTCCCGTAAGCTGTGTCTTTTACCTAAAGTTACAAAATGCCCATTAACAGCACTTCTCTACACTCAAGCTCCAGAACTCCCGCAAGCCATGGCTCTGTACGCTCAGCATACAGAACTCTTGTAAACTGCTTCTCTCTACTCCCAGGCTACAGCACTCCCATACAGTGTGTTTCATACACTTGGGTTACAGAACTGCTGTATAGTGCGTAGGCCTAACCCCAAGCCACAGAACGACCGCTAACAGCGTCTCCTGCACTCAGGCTACAGAACGCAGGTATACTGCGTCTCTCTACACCCAGGTTACAGAACTGCCCTAAGCTACCACTTCTACACTCAGGCTGCAGAACTTCCTCAAACCACGGCTCTGTACACTCAGCATTCAGAACTCTTGTAAACTGCTACTCTCTACTCAAAGGCAACAGCACTACTGTATATGGCGTGTGAAAGCTCGTGAGCTACTGAACTCCCATATACTGCGTATGCCTAATCCCAAGCTACAGAACTCCCGTAAGCTGTATCTTTTACCTAAAGTTACAAAATGCCCATTAACAGCACTTCTCTACACTGAAGCTACAGAACTCCCGCAAGCCATGGCTCTGTACGCTCAGCATACAGAACTCTTGTAACCTGCTTCTCTCTACTCCAGGCTACAGCATTCCCATACAGTGTGTTTCATACACTTGGGTTACAGAACTGCTGTATAGTGCGTAGGCCTAACCCCAAGCCACAGAACGACCGCTAACTGCGTCTCCCGCACTCAGGCTACAGAATGAAGGTATATTGTGATTGTCCACACCAAGGTTACAGAACTCCCAAACGCTGCGTCTCCTACACTCAGGCTGCAGAACTCCCACAAACCATGGCTCCCTACTCTCAGCATACAGAACTCTTGTAAACTGCTTCTCTCTACTCCCAGGCTGCAGCACTCCCATACAGTGTTTTTCATACACTTTGGTTACAGAACTGCCGTATACTGCATAGGCCTAACCCCAAGCCACAGAGGTACCGCTAACTGCGTCTCCCGCACTCAGGCTACAGAATTAAAGTATATTGTGATTGTCCACACCGAGGTTACAGAACTCCCAAACGCTGCGTCTCCTACACTCAGGCTGCAGAACTCCCACAAACCATGGCTCCCTACTCTCAGCATACAGAACTCTTGAAAACTGCTTCTCTCTACTCCCAGGCTACAGCACTGCTGTATACTGCGCTTGCCACCTCGTGAGCTACTGAACTCCCATATAGTGCGTATGCCAAACCCCAAGCTTCAGAACTCCCGTAAGCTGTGTCTTTTACCTAAAGTTACAAAATGCCCATTAACAGCCCTTCTCTACACTCAAGCTACAGAACTCCCGCAAGCCATGGCTCTCTAAACTCAGCATACAGAACTCTTGTAAACTGCTTCTCTCTACTTCCAGGCTACAGCATTCCCATACAGTGTGTTTCATACACTTGGGTTACAGAACTGCTGTATAGTGCGTAGGCCTAACCCCAAGCCACAGAACGACCGCTAACAGCGTCTCCTGCACTCAGGCTACAGAACGCAGGTATACTGCGTCTCGCTACACCCAGGTTACAGAACTGCCCTAAGCTACCACTTCTACACTCAGGCTGCAGAACTCCCTCAAACCATGGCTCTGTACACTCAGCATACAGAACTCTTGTAAACTGCTTCTCTCTACTCCCAGGCTGCAGCACTCCCATACAGTGTTTTTCATACACTTTGGTTACAGAACTGCCGTATACTGCATAGGCCTAACCCCAAGCCACAGAGGTACCGCTAACTGCGTCTCCCGCACTCAGGCTACAGAATGAAAGTATATTGTGATTGTCCACACCGAGGTTACAGAACTCCCAAACGCTGCGTCTCCTACACTCAGGCTGCAGAACTCCCACAAACCATGGCTCCCTACTCTCAGCATACAGAACTCTTGTAAACTGCTTCTTTCTACTACCAGGCTACAGCACTGCTGTATACTGCACTTGCCACCTCGTGAGCTACTGAACTCCCATATAGTGCGTAGTCCTAACCCCAAGCTACAGAACGACCGCTAACAGCGTCTCCTGCACTCAGGCTACAGAACGCAGGTATACTGCGTCTCTCTACACCCAGGTTACAGAACTGCCCTAAGCTACCACTTCTACACTCAGGCTGCAGAACTTCCTCAAACCACGGCTCTGTACACTCAGCATTCAGAACTCTTGTAAACTGCTACTCTCTACTCAAAGGCAACAGCACTACTGTATATGGCGTGTGAAAGCTCGTGAGCTACTGAACTCCCATATACTGCGTATGCCTAATCCCAAGCTACAGAACTCCCGTAAGCTGTATCTTTTACCTAAAGTTACAAAATGCCCATTAACAGCACTTCTCTACACTGAAGCTACAGAACTCCCGCAAGCCATGGCTCTGTATGCTCAGCATACAGAACTCTTGTAACCTGCTTCTCTCTACTCCAGGCTACAGCATTCCCATACAGTGTTTTTCATACACTTGGGTTACAGAACTGCCGTATACTGCATAGGCCTAACCCCAAGCCACAGAGGTACCGCTAACTGCGTCTCCCGCACTCAGGCTACAGAATGAAGGTATATTGTGATTGTCCACACCGAGGTTACAGAACTCCCAAACGCTGCGTCTCCTACACTCAGGCTGCAGAACTCCCACAAACCATGGCTCCCTACTCTCAGCATACAGAACTCTTGTAAACTGCTTTTCTCTACTCCCAGGCTACAGCACTGCTATATATGGCGTGTGAAAGCTCATGAGCTACTGAACTCCCATATGTGCGTATGCCTAACCCTAAGCTACAGAACTCCCGTAAGCTGTGTCTTTTACCTAAAGTTACAAAATGCCCATTAACAGCAGTACTCTACACTCAGGCTACAGAACTCCTTCTAACCGGGTCTCCTGAACTCAAGCTACAGATCGCAGTTATACTGCGTCTCTCTTCACCCAGGTTACAGAACTGCCCTAAGCTACCACTTCTACACTGAGGCTGCAGAACTCCAGCAAACCATGGCTCTGTACACTCAGCATACAGAACTCTCGTAAACTAGTTCTCTCTACTTCAAGGCTACAGCACTGCTGTATATGGCGTCTGCCAAGTCGTGAGCTACTGAACTCCATATAGTGCATATGCCTAACCCCAAGCTACAGCACTCACATAAGCTGACTCTTATGCCCTATGGCTACAGAATGCCCATTAACAGCACTTCTCTGAACTCAGGATACAGAACTACTGCTAACTGCGTCTGTTGCACTCAGCTACAGAACGCAGTTATACTGCGTCTCGCTACACCCAGGTTACAGAACTGCCCTAAGCTACCACTTCTACACTCAGGCTGCAGAACTCCCTCAAACCATGGCTCTGTACACTCAGCATACAGAACTCTTGTAAACTGCTTCTCTCTACTCCCAGGCTGCAGCACTCCCATACAGTGTTTTTCATACACTTTGGTTACAGAACTGCCGTATAGTGCATACACTTTGGTTACAGAACTGCCGTATAGTGCATAGGCCTAACCCCAAGCCACAGAGGTACCGCTAACTGTGTCTCCCGCACTCAGGCTACAGAATGAACGTATATTGTGATTGTGAAACCGAGGTTACAGAACTCCCAAAAATGCATCTCCTACACTCAGGCTGCAGAACTCCCGCAAACCATGATTCTGTACACTCAGCATACAGAACTCTTGTAAACTGCTTCTCTCTACTCCCAGGCAACAGCACTGCTGTATACTGCGTTTGACAACTCGTGAACTACTGAACTCCCATATAATGCGTATGCCTAACCCCAAGCTACAGAACTCCCGTAAGCTGTGTCTTTTACCTAAAGTTACAAAATGCCCATTAACAGCACTTCTCTACACTCAAGCTCCAGAACTCCCGCAAGCCATGGCTCTGTACGCTCAGCATACAGAACTCTTGTAAACTGCTTCTCTCTACTCCCAGGCTACAGCACTCCCATACAGTGTGTTTCATACACTTGGGTTACAGAACTGCTGTATAGTGCGTAGGCCTAACCCCAAGCCACAGAACGACCGCTAACAGCGTCTCCTGCACTCAGGCTACAGAACGCAGGTATACTGCGTCTCTCTACACCCAGGTTACAGAACTGCCCTAAGCTACCACTTCTACACTCAGGCTGCAGAACTTCCTCAAACCACGGCTCTGTACACTCAGCATTCAGAACTCTTGTAAACTGCTACTCTCTACTCAAAGGCAACAGCACTACTGTATATGGCGTGTGAAAGCTCGTGAGCTACTGAACTCCCATATACTGCGTATGCCTAATCCCAAGCTACAGAACTCCCGTAAGCTGTATCTTTTACCTAAAGTTACAAAATGCCCATTAACAGCACTTCTCTACACTGAAGCTACAGAACTCCCGCAAGCCATGGCTCTGTACGCTCAGCATACAGAACTCTTGTAACCTGCTTCTCTCTACTCCAGGCTACAGCATTCCCATACAGTGTGTTTCATACACTTGGGTTACAGAACTGCTGTATAGTGCGTAGGCCTAACCCCAAGCCACAGAACGACCGCTAACTGCGTCTCCCGCACTCAGGCTACAGAATGAAGGTATATTGTGATTGTCCACACCAAGGTTACAGAACTCCCAAACGCTGCGTCTCCTACACTCAGGCTGCAGAACTCCCACAAACCATGGCTCCCTACTCTCAGCATACAGAACTCTTGTAAACTGCTTCTCTCTACTCCCAGGCTGCAGCACTCCCATACAGTGTTTTTCATACACTTTGGTTACAGAACTGCCGTATACTGCATAGGCCTAACCCCAAGCCACAGAGGTACCGCTAACTGCGTCTCCCGCACTCAGGCTACAGAATTAAAGTATATTGTGATTGTCCACACCGAGGTTACAGAACTCCCAAACGCTGCGTCTCCTACACTCAGGCTGCAGAACTCCCACAAACCATGGCTCCCTACTCTCAGCATACAGAACTCTTGAAAACTGCTTCTCTCTACTCCCAGGCTACAGCACTGCTGTATACTGCGCTTGCCACCTCGTGAGCTACTGAACTCCCATATAGTGCGTATGCCAAACCCCAAGCTTCAGAACTCCCGTAAGCTGTGTCTTTTACCTAAAGTTACAAAATGCCCATTAACAGCCCTTCTCTACACTCAAGCTACAGAACTCCCGCAAGCCATGGCTCTCTAAACTCAGCATACAGAACTCTTGTAAACTGCTTCTCTCTACTTCCAGGCTACAGCATTCCCATACAGTGTGTTTCATACACTTGGGTTACAGAACTGCTGTATAGTGCGTAGGCCTAACCCCAAGCCACAGAACGACCGCTAACAGCGTCTCCTGCACTCAGGCTACAGAACGCAGGTATACTGCGTCTCGCTACACCCAGGTTACAGAACTGCCCTAAGCTACCACTTCTACACTCAGGCTGCAGAACTCCCTCAAACCATGGCTCTGTACACTCAGCATACAGAACTCTTGTAAACTGCTTCTCTCTACTCCCAGGCTGCAGCACTCCCATACAGTGTTTTTCATACACTTTGGTTACAGAACTGCCGTATACTGCATAGGCCTAACCCCAAGCCACAGAGGTACCGCTAACTGCGTCTCCCGCACTCAGGCTACAGAATGAAAGTATATTGTGATTGTCCACACCGAGGTTACAGAACTCCCAAACGCTGCGTCTCCTACACTCAGGCTGCAGAACTCCCACAAACCATGGCTCCCTACTCTCAGCATACAGAACTCTTGTAAACTGCTTCTTTCTACTACCAGGCTACAGCACTGCTGTATACTGCACTTGCCACCTCGTGAGCTACTGAACTCCCATATAGTGCGTAGTCCTAACCCCAAGCTACAGAACGACCGCTAACAGCGTCTCCTGCACTCAGGCTACAGAACGCAGGTATACTGCGTCTCTCTACACCCAGGTTACAGAACTGCCCTAAGCTACCACTTCTACACTCAGGCTGCAGAACTTCCTCAAACCACGGCTCTGTACACTCAGCATTCAGAACTCTTGTAAACTGCTACTCTCTACTCAAAGGCAACAGCACTACTGTATATGGCGTGTGAAAGCTCGTGAGCTACTGAACTCCCATATACTGCGTATGCCTAATCCCAAGCTACAGAACTCCCGTAAGCTGTATCTTTTACCTAAAGTTACAAAATGCCCATTAACAGCACTTCTCTACACTGAAGCTACAGAACTCCCGCAAGCCATGGCTCTGTATGCTCAGCATACAGAACTCTTGTAACCTGCTTCTCTCTACTCAGGCTACAGCATTCCCATACAGTGTTTTTCATACACTTGGGTTACAGAACTGCCGTATACTGCATAGGCCTAACCCCAAGCCACAGAGGTACCGCTAACTGCGTCTCCCGCACTCAGGCTACAGAATGAAGGTATATTGTGATTGTCCACACCGAGGTTACAGAACTCCCAAACGCTGCGTCTCCTACACTCAGGCTGCAGAACTCCCACAAACCATGGCTCCCTACTCTCAGCATACAGAACTCTTGTAAACTGCTTTTCTCTACTCCCAGGCTACAGCACTGCTATATATGGCGTGTGAAAGCTCATGAGCTACTGAACTCCCATATGTGCGTATGCCTAACCCTAAGCTACAGAACTCCCGTAAGCTGTGTCTTTTACCTAAAGTTACAAAATGCCCATTAACAGCAGTACTCTACACTCAGGCTACAGAACTCCTTCTAACCGGGTCTCCTGAACTCAAGCTACAGATCGCAGTTATACTGCGTCTCTCTTCACCCAGGTTACAGAACTGCCCTAAGCTACCACTTCTACACTGAGGCTGCAGAACTCCAGCAAACCATGGCTCTGTACACTCAGCATACAGAACTCTCGTAAACTAGTTCTCTCTACTTCAAGGCTACAGCACTGCTGTATATGGCGTCTGCCAAGTCGTGAGCTACTGAACTCCATATAGTGCATATGCCTAACCCCAAGCTACAGCACTCACATAAGCTGACTCTTATGCCCTATGGCTACAGAATGCCCATTAACAGCACTTCTCTGAACTCAGGATACAGAACTACTGCTAACTGCGTCTGTTGCACTCAGCTACAGAACGCAGTTATACTGCGTCTCGCTACACCCAGGTTACAGAACTGCCCTAAGCTACCACTTCTACACTCAGGCTGCAGAACTCCCTCAAACCATGGCTCTGTACACTCAGCATACAGAACTCTTGTAAACTGCTTCTCTCTACTCCCAGGCTGCAGCACTCCCATACAGTGTTTTTCATACACTTTGGTTACAGAACTGCCGTATAGTGCATACACTTTGGTTACAGAACTGCCGTATAGTGCATAGGCCTAACCCCAAGCCACAGAGGTACCGCTAACTGTGTCTCCCGCACTCAGGCTACAGAATGAACGTATATTGTGATTGTGAAACCGAGGTTACAGAACTCCCAAAAATGCATCTCCTACACTCAGGCTGCAGAACTCCCGCAAACCATGATTCTGTACACTCAGCATACAGAACTCTTGTAAACTGCTTCTCTCTACTCCCAGGCAACAGCACTGCTGTATACTGCGTTTGACAACTCGTGAACTACTGAACTCCCATATAATGCGTATGCCTAACCCCAAGCTACAGAACTCCCGTAAGCTGTGTCTTTTACCTAAAGTTACAAAATGCCCATTAACAGCACTTCTCTACACTCAAGCTCCAGAACTCCCGCAAGCCATGGCTCTGTACGCTCAGCATACAGAACTCTTGTAAACTGCTTCTCTCTACTCCCAGGCTACAGCACTCCCATACAGTGTGTTTCATACACTTGGGTTACAGAACTGCTGTATAGTGCGTAGGCCTAACCCCAAGCCACAGAACGACCGCTAACAGCGTCTCCTGCACTCAGGCTACAGAACGCAGGTATACTGCGTCTCTCTACACCCAGGTTACAGAACTGCCCTAAGCTACCACTTCTACACTCAGGCTGCAGAACTTCCTCAAACCACGGCTCTGTACACTCAGCATTCAGAACTCTTGTAAACTGCTACTCTCTACTCAAAGGCAACAGCACTACTGTATATGGCGTGTGAAAGCTCGTGAGCTACTGAACTCCCATATACTGCGTATGCCTAATCCCAAGCTACAGAACTCCCGTAAGCTGTATCTTTTACCTAAAGTTACAAAATGCCCATTAACAGCACTTCTCTACACTGAAGCTACAGAACTCCCGCAAGCCATGGCTCTGTACGCTCAGCATACAGAACTCTTGTAACCTGCTTCTCTCTACTCCAGGCTACAGCATTCCCATACAGTGTGTTTCATACACTTGGGTTACAGAACTGCTGTATAGTGCGTAGGCCTAACCCCAAGCCACAGAACGACCGCTAACTGCGTCTCCCGCACTCAGGCTACAGAATGAAGGTATATTGTGATTGTCCACACCAAGGTTACAGAACTCCCAAACGCTGCGTCTCCTACACTCAGGCTGGCAGAACTCCCACAAACCATGGCTCCCTACTCTCAGCATACAGAACTCTTGTAAACTGCTTCTCTCTACTCCCAGGCTGCAGCACTCCCATACAGTGTTTTTCATACACTTTGGTTACAGAACTGCCGTATACTGCATAGGCCTAACCCCAAGCCACAGAGGTACCGCTAACTGCGTCTCCCGCACTCAGGCTACAGAATTAAAGTATATTGTGATTGTCCACACCGAGGTTACAGAACTCCCAAACGCTGCGTCTCCTACACTCAGGCTGCAGAACTCCACAAACCATGGCTCCCTACTCTCAGCATACAGAACTCTTGAAAACTGCTTCTCTCTACTCCCAGGCTACAGCACTGCTGTATACTGCGCTTGCCACCTCGTGAGCTACTGAACTCCCATATAGTGCGTATGCCAAACCCCAAGCTTCAGAACTCCCGTAAGCTGTGTCTTTTACCTAAAGTTACAAAATGCCCATTAACAGCCCTTCTCTACACTCAAGCTACAGAACTCCCGCAAGCCATGGCTCTCTAAACTCAGCATACAGAACTCTTGTAAACTGCTTCTCTCTACTTCCAGGCTACAGCATTCCCATACAGTGTGTTTCATACACTTGGGTTACAGAACTGCTGTATAGTGCGTAGGCCTAACCCCAAGCCACAGAACGACCGCTAACAGCGTCTCCTGCACTCAGGCTACAGAACGCAGGTATACTGCGTCTCGCTACACCCAGGTTACAGAACTGCCCTAAGCTACCACTTCTACACTCAGGCTGCAGAACTCCCTCAAACCATGGCTCTGTACACTCAGCATACAGAACTCTTGTAAACTGCTTCTCTCTACTCCCAGCTGCAGCACTCCCATACAGTGTTTTTCATACACTTTGGTTACAGAACTGCCGTATACTGCATAGGCCTAACCCCAAGCCACAGAGGTACCGCTAACTGCGTCTCCGCACTCAGGCTACAGAATGAAAGTATATTGTGATTGTCCACACCGAGGTTACAGAACTCCCAAACGCTGCGTCTCCTACACTCAGGCTGCAGAACTCCCACAAACCATGGCTCCCTACTCTCAGCATACAGAACTCTTGTAAACTGCTTCTTTCTACTACCAGGCTACAGCACTGCTGTATACTGCACTTGCCACCTCGTGAGCTACTGAACTCCCATATAGTGCGTAGTCCTAACCCCAAGCTACAGAACGACCGCTAACAGCGTCTCCTGCACTCAGGCTACAGAACGCAGGTATACTGCGTCTCTCTACACCCAGGTTACAGAACTGCCCTAAGCTACCACTTCTACACTCAGGCTGCAGAACTTCCTCAAACCACGGCTCTGTACACTCAGCATTCAGAACTCTTGTAAACTGCTACTCTCTACTCAAAGGCAACAGCACTACTGTATATGGCGTGTGAAAGCTCGTGAGCTACTGAACTCCCATATACTGCGTATGCCTAATCCCAAGCTACAGAACTCCCGTAAGCTGTATCTTTTACCTAAAGTTACAAAATGCCCATTAACAGCACTTCTCTACACTGAAGCTACAGAACTCCCGCAAGCCATGGCTCTGTATGCTCAGCATACAGAACTCTTGTAACCTGCTTCTCTCTACTCCAGGCTACAGCATTCCCATACAGTGTTTTTCATACACTTGGGTTACAGAACTGCCGTATACTGCATAGGCCTAACCCCAAGCCACAGAGGGTACCGCTAACTGCGTCTCCCGCACTCAGGCTACAGAATGAAGGTATATTGTGATTGTCCACACCGAGGTTACAGAACTCCCAAACGCTGCGTCTCCTACACTCAGGCTGCAGAACTCCCACAAACCATGGCTCCCTACTCTCAGCATACAGAACTCTTGTAAACTGCTTTTCTCTACTCCCAGGCTACAGCACTGCTATATATGGCGTGTGAAAGCTCATGAGCTACTGAACTCCCATATGTGCGTATGCTAACCCTAAGCTACAGAACTCCCGTAAGCTGTGTCTTTTACCTAAAGTTACAAAATGCCCATTAACAGCAGTACTCTACACTCAGGCTACAGAACTCCTTCTAACCGGGTCTCCTGAACTCAAGCTACAGATCGCAGTTATACTGCGTCTCTCTTCACCCAGGTTACAGAACTGCCCTAAGCTACCACTTCTACACTGAGGCTGCAGAACTCCAGCAAACCATGGCTCTGTACACTCAGCATACAGAACTCTCGTAAACTAGTTCTCTCTACTTCAAGGCTACAGCACTGCTGTATATGGCGTCTGCCAAGTCGTGAGCTACTGAACTCCATATAGTGCATATGCCTAACCCCAAGCTACAGCACTCACATAAGCTGACTCTTATGCCCTATGGCTACAGAAT